>NC_142608.1:20909983-21242344 GCF_041222555.1 Hakea prostrata
AACTATCATCATGCAAGAGTTTGCATGGACAACGGTTAAAAAGACAACTATGAAGAATTGCTTATACATTAAAAAGCATCTAACAAGCTTATAGGTTAACAAGCAATTGAGCTTTGACTCTTGAACTTTTTTCCTCTCTTCCTAGCTTCTGGTGCTTTTGCCCCAAGATAAAAGCCTAGCAAAAATCTGAGACTGAGGTGGTCATTCTCTTTGAGTTTCTGCAGTTGAGGAGATACTATGATTGTCTGTAATTCTGGTAGCGATACAGGTGGCTCTTTGATTTCATTGTTACATCAATCACCTTTATCATGATAATCTCCACAGGAATTTGGTGGTGCCTTTCTGACCTTGTCTCTCAATAATGGAGGTTTGCAGTTTGAGCCTTGCCAATTGGGTCTAAGTTATTTTCTTTTAATTTTTTTTCCTGATTGACACCATTGCCCCTGTCGTTTCTCTTATTCCACCTTTTACATCCCTATTTTTCGGACTCTTTTATGGAGCTTTTCTTTTGTGATTTTGGGTCGTTTTTAGTCCACAACTCCACATGTAATGCTACACGTGACTACGTGAGGGGGAGATCGACTTTCTCTCTACTCAAGAATTTTATTTGGTGACTTACTGCCTACTACCTAGTAGCTACTACTTGCCTTCTTGCAAAGAGCATTTTGCGGACATTGGAGCTGCACCTTACCTACTTGTGCAGGCAATTTTACCTACTTGTGCGGACATTGGAGATACACCTAACCTACTTGTGTGGGCATTGGAGCTGCACTTTTTACCAACTTTGTGTGGACGTTGGATCTGCACCTTACCTACCTATGTATACGCTAAAGCTGCATCCTACCTACTTGTACGGGCATTGGAGCTACATTACTAGCTATGCTCAAGATTAATGAAGTTTTCTATATAAATTCTTGTTATTTTGAGCTGGAGCCCTCATTTTGTGTGCTTAAACTTGAGAGAGAGTGTTGAAGCCTTAGGTTATATTTTAGGTAGTTTCCAATTACTCTCATATTCTTGTAAGAATCTGCCCCAAGATACCAGGGGCAGTAGCGGTAGTTTGTGTTAAGTTAGAAGTCCTAATTTTGGTAAGTTCATAATCCTATCTATTAAAATAGATTAGAACCTGCAATACGAAGTATATAACTGCAGGCCTTTTTCCCCTACTACCACTCTTCTTCTTCTTTTCTCCTTGGTTTCTCTCATTTGGCTCTGCTGCTGTGGGATGATAATAGTACACTGATTTCTAACAAGGTCACACATGAGAATAGCGGCAAAAGTTCAGCCAAGGATATCACTTGTAAGTCAAATTACAAAAAAAAGAAATCTCCCTATGTTACAGAATGAAATTGACTTCAGAAGAGAAAAACACCTTTAGAAGAACAACAACAGACGGAAGAAGCTGGCGTGAATCCTGCGGTGACGTGTAAGGTGAACTTTCTGCAAGGTTCTTTAGTAAGTCAAGTTTCCTTTCTTCAGGAAGCTGCTAAGAAAAAGCACCATAGATAAAGTATATTAAAACAGCTCACAAGTAACATGTGAAGCATTAAAAAGAAATTGAAGACCACATAGAAGGCCACATAAACCTTAGAGAAAGGTTCAGTGGTTAATAATACCAAAATTATTTTTTATGTGCAAGTACTATAGAAAAATAGAACATGTACTTTGTACTTGTTCCGATACCTCATTAGAGAAAAAAATGGAACAAGAAAAAAACTTGCATACTTAAGAATATCAAAAGATACAAGGTGAGAATATTACCTTGTCAAAAACAGGTAGGATGTGCTTGTTCACATAGTTCAGAAACTTGCTATTTGATGCACCCCTCTGAAGAAAATGAGATTTCAGTGAACAAAAAATTCCATAATGACCAAAATAGAGGGGAAAATTCCTTGACAGTCAAATGCATACCACAAAGAATGGAAGAGCCATGTAGAGGCATGAAATCAATCGATCAATATGATCAACATCTGACACCTGCAGGTATCATAGATCAAAGATAGCATATCAAGGTATTATTCTGCCAAATAATTAAGGTGAACTAACAGTATGCTTATGTACAACAAGAAATGAATAAAACTACGAGAGACAACAATTAGAGGTCACTCCACATGAAATTAATGATTTCCAGTTTATGTAACTAATGAGGTAATGATCTCCATTTGTTTGGAGTCACTATATCATTGGCCCAAGAATGGTGATGGGCCACCGGTCACACAAGTCTATACTCATGAAGCCAGGCCAGGTGCCGGTCATTAGGTCAGCAGATGAAATAAACAAATGGAGATACTATATCATGGCCCAAGAATGGTGATGGGCCAGCTGTTACACAAGTCTATACTCATGGAGCCAGGCCAGGTGCTGGTCATTAGGTATTTAGGTCAGCAGCTGAAATAAACAAATGGAGACACTATATCATGGCCCAAGAATGGTGATGGGCCACTGGTTACACAAGTCTATACTCATGGGAGCCAGGCCAGGTGCTGGTCATTAGGTTAGCAGATGAAATAATCTATATAAAGGAGAATAAAAGAGAGGAATAAAGAGGACACATGAAGGGCAAAGAGGGGGGCAGTTATGCAGTTCAGTTATAGGTCTCCAGGAGGCTGACTTGGGAAAGAGTGGGTATTCAACCAGTCCAGGAAGAACTCAGATTTTGTGCAGGGCTGCTACAGGGGAGTGCTGGACTCTAGGTCATCTAGATATTTTTTTGATATTTTTCTCATTCTAATTTTTTGCTATTGTGAAACCTACTGTGCTACATGTGAGATCTTATCAAATAGCTGCTCATTCAATGGATAAAGAGCTGCTTTGGCTTCAGCCAAACCTGCTACTATATACAATGGGATGTAGGTCCCAAGACCAACACCAAGTGGAAGCCCAAAGGACGAAAGGAACCCTAGGGTTGCTGCCTGCAGCATTACAGTAGGCTAACATTAGTGTATACTTTTTTGTTTCAGGTCTAACAAGTTTTAGTTGGGCAGGGGCAGCTTAATGATTCCACCAACCAAATCAAGGACAATTTAGCCCCTTTATATGAACTCTTTAAGTAGTCGCTCTATTAATTCAAGTAAAATAAAATGTAATAAAAGAAGCCCATGACTGGGAGGCAGTCCGTCCATGTTAAAGGTCAGATTATAAGATCTAGTTCTCATTGGCTTTCAAGTCCTAAATCCACTACGACTTCCACTGTAACCCTGTAATCAAACCCTTCCCCCCCCCCCCCCAAAAAATAATAATAATAATAATAAGTTTTATATATATATATATATATATATAGAGAGAGAGAGAGAGAGAGCACACACAAACAAAATAGGAAGCATTGATTGGAGAGGATACAGTCGGTTTTTATGAAATCTTTCCCAGCACTCCAGCTCTTTGAGTTTTCTTTACATTTCCAAGTTCCAGAATCCAAGGGTTCTTGGTGAAGACAAGCTGAGATCCTACTCTTGGTTGGGGATTCGAACTCCCCACTCCAAACTCCTTGACAGCAACACAGAAGGCTCCCCTGTCCAGGAACCTGTCAGCCAAAACCTTCGTCCCTTTCTTTCTTCCCCCTTCATTTTCTATTTAACTCACCTACCCCATGTGATCCCTTGTTGAACTGACTTATCAAGAAATCTCATAACTTCCAAGCCACCAAGCAATCGGCTCCAATTTCAACCAGAAAACCCCCCCCCACACACACACAAAAGAGAAAGAAAAAGAAAAAGAAAAAAAAACTGCCCCTTGCCTTTGATCCAAATCTCATCCCATATTGACCAGCCAAACCCTAGTTGTTGTAAATCTTTATTTAACACCCTCTTTTCAAAGCCTAAAATCAAGATTTTCCATAGCCTGGCCCTGAAATCTAATCATCCAAACATTATGAAAATTGGGGAGCAAATCCTAGGTTTGACCCAAGTTTGATCCAACTCTGACGTTCCAAAGTTCCCCAAAAGCCATCTCAAGAATTTACCCGATTTCACCCCAGTTTGACCACATATTCAGATACCCCTATTATATACACCAAAAACCCTACCTAAACCACGACATACTGGTGTCTGTAAACCCATATAGTTAACCAACATTACTTGAACCAATAAAGCAATTTTGGCAGCCCGTTTGAATCACTCATACCAAAACCTCCAGATAAAAATCATTTCCATGAGTCTCACAAGGCCTAGCGTTGAATTCCCAAACCCTAGGACCCCTAATTTGATCCAGTGGTAATTTTTCTCAAATTTGTAACAATTAAGTCGGGGTCCATTGAATCCAGGGTGTTGTTAGGACCCTAGATATATTTTTTATTTTATTTTCTGATTATTATTTTGCAAGTTATCTAAGAGTCCTAGTCACGGTGAGATTCCCAGTTATGTTGGGATAATAAGAAATTCTGACTGTTGGGCAGAATGGTTTGTGGATTCCGAACAGCTACAGCGGCAGAACCTAATAAGACAGCAACTACAACCCACAAAATAATAAGTACCTGGGCATGAACTTGGAAGCTTCCTATTTGCCAATAGATATGTTGGCCTACTTCTACACCGGATATATCGCATAACCCTTTTAGTATGTTGATTGAGCATGGTAGAACACTCATATTGCCCTCTAACAGAAATGGAACTACAAAAGAATTATTTTGATTCAACTATCTATTTCTCAACTCATTTTCTTGAATCATATATTTTAGATAGCAAGTAATCACATAATATATTATCCCTAGAGAGTCCACTTTAATTCTTTATTTTTAGGGCTCCATATCTACTCTTAGAATTTGGATTGGAGTCCTCTAGAGTTAGTTACTGAGTTTTATTGTTCAAGTCATAGTCTTAGTCAAGTAGTTGAATTAGTTTTGGATAAGCCTGTTAAAGTTCTAATTGGTTTTCCAATTTAGAGTCCTTGATTTCTTTATTTGAGACTATAAAGCCTTCAAGCCATGTCATCTTCAAGTGGAAATTGATTAATAAAATTCTGTTTTGGAGAAAAGTAAGGTCATGGCCTTCTTGGGAGGGCCATGGCGGATTAAGAATGCTTTCTTCTTCAATTTCAGTAAGAGTTCTTGAATTCGAGCAGCATCAATCAACCTCCAAGTAAGTACACATCCCAGCCCCTTCCTGAGCCCTTCCCCCTTCCCCCTTCTCCTAACCTACCCACAAGCTTTCCCCACTCCTCCCCTCCATCACAGACATCCCAGCACCCTTTCCAAACCCTGCAGCATCCATAGGATCCCTTCTCCTACAAACCCCTAGTTACTGCCCTACATCCCCCTAACCTTTACCCTAAACCCCCTTCCCCCTTCCTTTTCTTCTTCTTTAACCAGCGGCAAGCTTAGAAAACCCTGAAAAACCCTAATTGGGAGAAATTTTTCCTTACCCAAGAAAGATCAAAGATCACAAGAAAGAGAGAGAGAGAGAGAGAATCTCAAGAGAGATCAAGAAAGCAAGAAAGAGAGAAACAACCTTAGGACAGCCACCTGTTCTCACCCCAAGTCATCTCTAAATCCATCCAAACAAAACCGCAGTCCTCCAAAAGCCCCATTCCCCTAGCTGCAAGATGTTAACCGCATTCCCCCTTCCCACAAGATTCTATACCCTAATATCCCTTAGCCACAAGCTTTAAAACCCCTTTTACCCTATTCCTAATCCCAATTCCACATCAGAATTTGATTTTATAGCTAAATTACTAGTTTCTCAACCTAGCCCATCCCATCTTGGGTACTGCTTGGTAAATAAAACCCTAGTTTCCTCCAAGAGAATCCCTTAAGATTGCTGGTTCCCAGAGAGAGGATCCTGGAGAGAACCCGATTTTAGGGTTTAATCTCAAATCCAAAACCTAGAATTCGGTTTACATTACCTCCTCACATACCCTGTCTGTGTAAACATGAGTTCCAGTTCGGACCCCAAGTTGGAAACTGCTGTGCTGAACTAAAGCCTTAAAATGGCCTACAATACACATCATATACTCAGACATCAATGCTCAAAGTTCAAAATTTTGACAAGTCTAACAATTTACACATGTTCATAGTTCAAATGATAATAACCATCAAAATTACAACTCAAGAATCGAGACTCGAGACATTATGTGCTAAGCACGTTCTCTTGTCCCGCACATCATCTCTGTTCACTAATTGGAAAAAGCCAGATGTTGCATGAGATCCATCATATATAAGCTGACAAAAGAATAGTGCAGCCCACCATGCTTTTAGCTAAGACAACAGCACCACTAAAAGACACAACTTCCGCTCAAGAAAGTGTAAGGCCGGCGGTGCAGGAATAACCTTCAGTCTATTCATGTGGTTAAGAAAGCTTCGTTTTCTCTAAGTATTTGTTAAAATACAGGTTGGGAATAGATAGCATTACCATCCAACTGCTAGTCCCCCAGTTGAGAAGCATGGAGCTTTTCAAGTTCAAGGAATGGGAATCCAGACCAACAGATCTCAGTAACATATTCAGGATAGCATCTGACATAGCACAAAACAAGAAGAAAGAAGCCAAACACTGCTTATGCTACTATTCATGTGACCAGTTTTGCATACCCTTATGTTGCTTTGGTGGAATATTATAAGGAGATCCTGCGGGGACCCAACAACAGATCAGCTAAAGACTTGTTTTAGCATCATTCCATTTTCCTTCCCCCAAACTGGTTTGCAGAGGCTCGATTGACTCCTGCAGGTGGAGGCTCACCTCTTCAGGATCCATCTAACCTTATCACTGCCAGTGTTATTTTTTATTCCCACCCCAGCCCCAACCACCCCCAACAAAGATACAAATAAAATTAAAAAACCAAATTCAAGGGTGTAAGAGCAGCATGCCTCCTTTTTTTCCTTTTCTATTTACAGATACAATAAATATGAAACTTTTGCCTTCATGACCAAGAATACTTCTCACATTGCTGCGTTCAACATAACTCCATCCAGGTTAAATGGTTCAAACCAGGTCATCCAACAAGGTGAGTAAAAGCTCCACTTGAGCCATTATGGAAATGTGATGGTCCAAGCAGTCAAGGGCTGATAACCAGACCATGTATGCAATTACACATAATAAGAACAACAACAAGAATAACAATAAAAAATAATAATTAATATTATTATTCTCATTTTGTTTTTCTTGTTATACAATTAAAATAGTAAATTCTCAAATTGGCAAGGAGCAACCTCAGTAACACTTGGTACATTAAACTATTGTCGCATCATATGCACCTCTTCAGAACCCAGTTTGCCTTTGCAGAGTGATACATACGTTAGAAAGAACCTGTGATAGACTGATGTCCATCAAATGTGGTCAATTCTACATAAATATGTATTACTTTTTCTAAGAGGTAAATCTGCAAAAACTTTGCTCATAATAATGAAAAATACAGAGAAACACTCAACCAAGCGTCCTCGTAAGTAAAAACAATGTCAGAGAAAACCGTAAGTAAAAACAATGTCAGAGAAAACCACAACTCAAGTATATCTGAAAATCAGACCAATTAACCCACGTTACGCAGCATTTTTTCAATAGATCCAATCCACAGTTAAGTCAAAAGACTGCCTATAAAGCCATCAGAACTTCACTTTACAACCACAACAAAAGATAGTATCATAAACAACACTGTCAATTTCTTCATTTCTAAAACTGAAAGACAACTACTTACATTAAACTGCGCATGTAGGTCTGCCTGACCCTCAATAATCTCAATTAACTCTTGCACTCGCTCTGCAGGAGAATTATCTCCAAATATACTCAAACTTTTCAAGAAGTCCATAAACATCTTAAACTCTGCTCCAGTCACATCTTGTAAACTCTACAAAAAACTCACGAAGGTAAGAAGTCCTCTAGCAAAACTCAAAGTTATCAAATAAAAAAATAAAAATAAAAAATAAACTTCTAGATGATAACAGTATGGGACAGTTGCACATCCAAGTGAGTGAACGGACATGCCTTCAACCATTGGATGGGTGACGTGTTACTACACTTCAGCCCCAAACACACCCCATACAACTTCTGAAAGGCACCAACCATGCACATACATGGACATGCATAAATACTGGGACCTAGAATAAACACTGGAAGCAAAAAACCAGACAAGAATAAATGACTGAGCAAGGGGAAAGCAAGCCCAGAAATAAATATAAGTTTCATGAATAGAACAAAGATAAGAAAAGAACAAAAATTTAACAATTAAGAATGCGAACTTACTTTCTTCACCAATTCAGTTATATGCCGTTCCATTTGCTCTTGAGGCTTTAAGAGTTCAGCTTTTAGAGGAAAGACCTGCAATGTAAGAAAGACTTCAGTTTAATGACTGTAGGTAAATAATAATAATAATAATAATAATAATAATAATAATAATAATAATAAAAAAGGCACATCTTAGATCCAGATAAAGAATCCACTATAGAAATATGGGATTTAAAAAGCTTGCCACATGTTTCAGAATGAACCAGGATCAGAACTTAATGTTAAATAGGCCCAATAGAAGATCAACCACTACGCATTTGAATGGATAATCCCAACCAAGCAGTAAGAATTTGAGTGGACTTGATGAGAAATACTAGGTAGATGAGATAGTCAAAAGTCATTGATAAAGATGATTAATGGTGTACATGGTTCTTCATACATAAAACTTTGCATAGATGGATAGCCTATATGGCTACTCTTCTTTAAATTGGGAGTTTTGCTTTAATTAAATTCTTCATTAAGGCCCCCCCCCCAAAAAAAAAAATAATAATAATAGTAAAATAAATAAATAAATCTTTGCATGGATAGTCAAAATAATAATAATAATAATAATAATAATAATAATAATAATAATAATAATAATAATAATAATAATAATAATTCATCAAACAGGAATCCAGGTCCTCTCTATTAAGACACAAAGGCTTACATATCCCTAGACCAAACATGCTCAAACAAATATCAATAGAAAAGATGGAAATAAGCTACACAAGGATGACTCTCACCTTATCCCTGATAAAATTGAGAACCTTTTCACGTATACTTTCATCAGTGCTTGGTTCTTCAGTGCTCTGAATATGCTTAAACAGAGCTGTCAAAGAAGCTGCAACAGATGTATCTATTAGATAGAGAAGTTGAAACTAAAAGCATACTGGTTTTGTAAAACATACCATGATAAGGATGCAAAAAACCATGTTGAATATATCACAAATGGGTGGACTGGGAGAGGTAACACAGCCTAAGGTTATTTTTATCTGATGTTTATGACATCAAGAGAAAATCAAAGGTTATGTTCTTCTCAAAGAATCCAGAAATATGACAAACGGAAATGGTTCTTCAAACACTACCACAATTACCCAATAATGTTCCAATTATTTAGAGTCTACTACAAGTATACAAGCCTATTCTTGCCATTTCATCTTGTGCCACTTCTTGTATAATGCTCATGCAGCACTATCCTCTGTTCAGAGCTCAAACAACATCCTCTTCTCATCAAAGGGTGTACCCAGCCTAAAGCTCCAGCTAATACAGGGACCAAAGACAGCCAGATACATAGCCTTACTCCACTTTGTACAGAGGTCGTTTGCTACAAGGATCAATATTATTTATTTTGTTTTAACATCTCAAGGTTTTTCAAGACACCCTGCAATTGCTTGTCTACATCCATGGTGATGTAACCCAATTCTAAGGTTAAGGATTCTTTGAATTACTTCCCTAGAATTTAGGATTAGCCCAAAATCTTCTTTTCTTGAACCAGCAGTTGGATACCCAAAACTAGGGTTTAACAAAATCTAATGGGATGATTTTTAAGGTAACAAGGATCCTATGGGAAGATCCAGGGTAGTGTTCAAGAAATTAGGGTTTTAACAATCTCCCAAGTCCCATGGGATGATTCTGAGATACCAAAAATCACCCAAGGATTGAAAGAGATTAGTGGGTATTGATCTTGGGAAGAAAAGGGTTTAACAGAAGTCGCATGGAGTGATTAGGGGAGGTTTTAGGGATGACCAAAAGGGATGGATCGAAAGACGGGAGGGTTTCTTGAACGGATCTTGGGCAGTCTTCTTGATTCTTTCCTTTCTTTTCTTTCTTTTCTTTCTCTTCTTTCCGTCTTCACTTTGTCTTTCTTTTTCTTTCTTTTTTCAGTTTTTAGACCTGCTGCAAATCAAAGAAAGGGAAAGAGAGTGGGCTGAGAGAGAAAGAAAGGGGAGGGGGTACCACAAGGGTTACGGGAGGTCGGTTTAAGGGTGTCCCAAGGGGTGGATGGGGAGGGATTTTCAAGGGCTGCAATGGTTTCTTAGGCCTGCCCAAAGGAGAGAGGGTGGGGGAGCGCTGCAGGGCTGTAATAACTTGAGAAAGCTGCTGTAGATGATGAATGCTGCTGAAATCGAAGAAAGATGCTACTAATTCCGCGTGACCCTCCCAAGAAAGTCACGACTTGTTTCCCACCAGATTCTTAATTCATTATTCAATTCAGCCAAAGTTTACAATGAGAGAAGTGGCTTATTTATAGCCTTACATAAGGGGAGAACGACTTAGACTTCAACTAGGAAATAAAAACCGACTCAAGTAGGGTTTCCTTTATAGACTAGGATCCCCCTTACACTTAAGTAAATAACCACCACACAATTTAAGGAATTTAACTTGCACTAAAAGACCTAATTATCCACAAGGAATCTTTATTTAAGATAGATTCCTAGTGGCACTAGAACTCACTTGACTGACTCAAACAGGGAATTAAAAACAGATTCAGACTCCAAAAATTACAATAAAAATTCTGAAAATAAAATAATTAACTAATTGTGAGAAGAAATGACCAAATTGCCCCTCAGGGGTTCGACCAGCCCCTAGATGCGCCATCTTGGCTGGGCCTTGGGGACCAAATTAGGGTTTCAGCCAGGGGGGATTTTGTGCTTACATCACACAGAATAATATAAATGTGGCAGAATGCACCTGCTGGGCCGAAGGGCCTAACTTTTTCATAATGGAGGACCTACTTACTGTAAGCATTCTTTATATATCAACTAAATTTCTCACTTATAAAAATTCAGCTGCATATGTGGAATAATGTTCCAAATAAAATAAACTTCCCATCTTTATGAAGAAAAGATGCTAAGTAAAGAAAGGAAAATGAGCAGTACACCATTCCTCAGAGAGATCATGCAGGTCCACCCCAAAATAGGGCTGTTGGTAGCCCCCGCTGAATCCCCTCAGCTAGCACTCCCAGCAGCACATTAGTAGTTTAACAGTACTTTACACTAGTTTTTTCATAGTTTAATAAATTCGGCTGGGTAAGGACAATGTTGTAATTCTCCCCAGCCAAGTCAGGACAGTCTAGTCCTTTATTTAGTTTCAGTTAATTCAGACATTTCAGTCATTTATTTTGATTAAGTTGTAATTAATCAGCCCACACTAGGAGTCCGTGAAAAACAGTCCATTTGTAAGACCCAAGTCAAGTCCAAGTAAGTTTTCTAGTTTCAATTCAAGTCCCAAGTCTTAATTTCAGTCGGATTTTTATCGTCAGGCTATATAGCACAACCCCACCACCTCCCTGACACAGGTCTGGCGCCAAATTGGCCTTCCCTTTGAGATCAACTTAGGGCTGAAAGGTTGGGTTTTGTTCAGCCAGATTATAACTTTAGTGTTTAGGCCAAGTACGATAGGTTTTTATTTCAGTTTAATTGGTCTAATTACGTAAATTCTGCGCAACTTGAGTTATAAAAGCAGAGTAGTCTTTTCCATGTTTTATTTTAGTCTGAGTTAGTCTTGATTCAGTTTAGGATATGATGAGTACTTTTAAGTTTAGTATAAGAGTCCTATTTGAATTTAGATTAGTATGTTGAGTACATCTGGGAAAGTCAGTTTAAGTCCTAATTTCACTAGAACTTCTTATGTTAAGGGTACAAATAAAGCCCTGAGCATGTAACAGACAGAATTCAGAATATAATTAATAAAGAGAGTGTTGCTGCCTAAGAGCAAGGTTAGTAGAGCTTCTCATCAGTGGTAAGGGACCTAAGCAACCTAAGGTTTCTAGTTGAAGGATTCTCCTACGGCAGTACTTGTAGCCTGCCTTCACTTCTTTTCCTCTCCATCACACCCCATTACAAGGTTTGTGTTACAAGTAATTAACAGGTCAGCACTTAATTCCATTCCCCTTCTCATATCACCCTCTTTTTATTTTCTTGAATTTTCGGATTTTTTTAGAGACCTAAAATTCAATGTCAGGTCTACGCCAATCTAGCCTCCGATCTGTCCCGAACTTAAGGAACCTCATTCCCTCAATCCCAATGACCTTCCATCCCAATTTCAGCGCTATCAGACCAAGCAAACCTTAGACATGCCCATCCTTGTTATTATCACCCTACTTTACCACCAAAATCTAGAAACCCAATAGCTCCCAAACCACCCATCCAAAATTATTGAAACTAAGATTTTTCTAAGGATCACAATATAAATTCTTTTCAAGTTTTATCCCATTCCCTCAAGTTCTCATCTACTTCATATCCACCCATATCAATGAATTTATCAACCTCCCATGGGATGGGTTTAAGTATATAGTTCATACCATAAATATCCCTAATTTCCTATACATTTATCCATCTATATCCAACAAACCAAAATAAACCCCAAGCAGGGAGTTAGAACCCAATTGTTAGGAACAAATTGCGGAACCACCACCCACACACCCTAACTCCACAATTTCAAGGCACCCATTGTTGGTCCCATATGAGTTGGTTCTATTAAATGACCTTGGAAGAACTGGCCCTCATTCACTTGAGGCTACACATCACAAACCACCCCCCCCCCAAAAAAAAAAAAAAAAAAAAAAAAAAAAAAAAAAAGAAAAAGAAGGAAAAAGAAAGGGGGGGGTGATGGATTAGTAGTACCCCTTGACTATTTATGAAATTATTCAACTTTACTACCAATTCTCTTGTCCTCTATACTGTTTTCAGTCAGAATAGTGTTTCAGCCCCTACTATGGCATCTCCAAGGTGTCTGATAAAAGGATCTTGATGAAGACAAGATAAGATCCTTCTTTAGGCTGAGGATTCAACCTGCACGGCCGCTCCAGAACATCCTTTTTGTGGACCTGTGGTATGACTCCAGCACATCCATAGCTGCATAGAAGGCTCCCCATCCCACTTCACCTATCACCTTTTTCTTCTTATTTTCTCAAAAATTGTAGAAATTTTCGTACTCTAAAAGACACGCAAAATTGAAGGTCAGATATACACCAATCTAACCATCATACTAATCCCAAATTTCAGTCACATCATCCATTCAAGCCTAATGGCCTTATATCCTAATTTGGCCCATTCTAACTAAGCCAATTTCAAAATATAAATATTTTCTTGAATTTTGTACTCCCTAAAATCGAAAATCCCATATCTTCTAACTTAGACATCCAAATACGACAAAAATTGGGGGATTGTATCCGTAAGTAATTACCAGCATTCCCTCCAAGTTTGAGCCAATTCTGACAAAAAGTCTCCTATTTACATCATTCAGCAATATCTCGATTTCACCCCTTTTTCAAGAGATCCCCCTTTTCCCTTCAAACCTAACCTAATCCTATTGGGCAAAATGTCGTGAGATTTTACAAAAATTCCCGTGAATTTCAAAAATTACGGCTTCAAGCAAAATGAGGTGGTATCAAAATGAAATCAACCAAAGTTTCAACTGAATCTCAAGGATCCTTGTTTCCCATCATATCTAATTGATTTTGAGCAACATATACCACAAACCAAGGGAACCCAACTAAAACGTCGGCAAACTCATGATTGCAGTGGGTTGAAGCTCCCAACACCAAGATTGAAGTGTTTTCTTCAGTTTGAGGTAACTGATTTTTCTCCAAAATATTTTGGAAAATGTATGCTTGAGAATTGTTCAATGATGTTGAAATAAATCTATGTCAAATACCATCAACTGATCCAAACTCACCATGTTGAAATATTTTTTTGCAATATGCATTAGCTTTACTTTTTTGAGTTAAAAAATCTATTTTCTTACATCAAATCTAATATGTAAAAGAAATATACAATAGATTCACTGTATGATGATGGAATAAATATATGTTGAACATAAAGGCCAATCTAAAGCCTCATAGTGTTGGCAACTTTTTTTTTTTTTTAAAGATTTAGAATAATTATAGTTGTTTGAGGTGGCACGGCTATGTTCAATGGAGACCTATAAATGCCCATGTACGGAGAAGTGATATAATCCAGATTGAAGGAACTAGAAGAGCTAGGGGCAGACCTAAGATAACCTTAAGAGAAGTGGTGAGAAAGATATGCATAGCTTAGGCCTTGTATCTAGCATGGCCTCAAACAAAACTAATTGGATGGCAAGAATCCATATAGTCGACCCCATTTAGTTGGGACAGGGCTTGTTGTTGTTGTTGTTGTTGTTGTGAGATTTAGAATAATTATATAGAAGTTATAAACAAAAGGGAAAAATACTAGTTCTGGAAACTATAAAGGGCTCTCTACATGTTTTTAAAGTGCTGCCATGTCATTTCATAGTGGGTTTGTTATGGTATGCCAATTTATTATAGAAAAATATTTTCAAATGGTTTTATATATGATAAAAGTATACGGATAAGGGGGGGGGACACTAGATAACTATAAATAGTTGTTTTGTTTCTCCCTTATAAATTTAACTATGTTCTCCAGTGATCTACGAAAGCATTTTATGCATGCAACAGTGTTAATGTTGGACCGCAATAGACAACATTCACAGAGGCATGGGAGGGGAGTTCACAAAGGCAAGAGTTGAGCTAGAGGCCAAGGCAGTTCGAGAGGGGAGTTCAAAAAGGCAAGATAAGAGCTAGAGAGGGAGTCCACAAAGGCAAGAGTAGAGCCTAGAGGCCAAGGCAGTTAGAGGTGACATTGCATGGCTACATGGTACTCCAGTTGATGGTGATTTAAACAAAAAAAAAAAAAAAAAAAAAAAAAAAAGAAGAAGAAGAAGAAGAAGAAGAGAGTGGCTGAATACAACTATTGTCACCAATGGTTTATTGGAGATTCGGAGGTGAGTCCATTAAACTCAAACAACATCTAGCTTGCACTATAGAGAGATGTGGTCGCAAGTAATATGGTCCTAGTTGATGTAACATGAGCTATGTTGCAAAAGAGGAAAGAGCGTAAGGGCTGCACTTGAAGGGAATTGAGGCCTTCAGTTGGAGTAGATGACTATAATGATGATTTTGATCCTATTCATGTGCCTAGAGATGTAGAGACAGCAACTGTGGCTAGGGAATTGCACCGAACAATGGCAAGGAGCAGCACATCATTAGCTAAGGAGGAGAAGACATACAGAGTTGGTGCAGGAGCTGGTACATATGTATCAGGTGACATGTTTCATTCTTTATCTAATCCTCTCAGGAGATCATAGAGCCTCAGAGCTCCAACACAGCCAAAAGTGCCTCCAAGAGTTCATCCTGTACTCTAACAGGATCCCTAAGTGTATAAAAAGAAGGGGGCAAAGCAGCCCAAATTTAAGGGGTCTTGGAAGAACATAAAAGGGACGCAAGGGAGTCAATAGCAAAGTGGATTATATACAACATAATCCCAGCAAGCACTGCACAAAGCCCCTAATACCAGACCTTGGTTGGCACTAATGTTGAGGTTGGCCCAGGTTACAAGGGACCACACCATACGAAACAATGAAAGTGCATCTTCCACAACAGAGGGCCAAGGCTGATGAGTACATAGTTGAGATGAGAGCATTCCGGGAGAGTTACAGCATAACCTTATGTATGATGGATGGACTTTTTATTGACTTTATGGATTATTGTGATGGCAGGTATCCTCAAAACCAGTGGATGCATCTAAAGGAGTAAACAATGCAAAATACATCTATGGCTTCCTCAAAGGAAATGATGACTGAGGTTAGGGTGTAGAATGTCCAAATTTAACAAACAATGGTGGTAACTTAAAAGGCTACAGAAAAGTTAATGGACAACAAAGATATAGGCTTATGGACACCATCAGCAGCCCACTACATTTACCATGTGGAAAGCATTGGCAAAATCAAGATTATGCAAAGTATTGTTTACAATGCAAGGCAGGCAATAAATTTTGTATACTATCACTGTTATACCGTAAAACTGTTGAGGGAGAAAAGCGGTGGCCACCTAGTGTGACCAGAAGTACTAAATTCGCCAAAAACTACATTGCACCAAAGAGCTAATAGTAGGAAATCTGGACTCAGAACTATGTTACATATGAAGAGTGGTTTGAATCTAGCACTGAAGGAGATTGACCAGCACAGGCTATCAGATGACTTTTGGAGACAGTTGGGTAATGTGGTAAAAAATTTGGATCCAGTGATAAAAGCTCTACATATGGTGGACTTTGCTTGGAAGGGGTCCACCATGCCGCATTTGTATGCTGGCATTGACTTGATGAGGAAAATATTTACATAAATCCTAGCAACAAAACTTTTTTGAAGATCATTGATGACAATTGAACACAACAACTTATGCATCCACTGCATAAAGCTGGTGAATAATAGCTGTTTATGCAATCTATCTCACATGACATTAATTGAGAAATTGATCATGACAATATCTTGACTTTCCAATTGTGCAGAATACTATTTGAACCCTAAGTACTAATACAACAATAGATTTGGTTGAACATAGATCCATAAAATGAAGCAAGTAATTGCAAAGTTGGAACCTGAAAGCGTCCTCCAATCAAGAAGCAACACTAAGGTGAGACAGTCAGGAGTTTCACTTGAAATACATTAGTAATGAGAATTAGTCATTAGTAATAACCTAACCATTACTACAAATGGTTGCAGATGAAGAGTTTTAGGGACGCAAGTGGAACCTTTGGAATAGATGCTCTAGTGCATGGCCATACACACAATGATCTTGGTACTAATTTGTAATGATTCTGAATTAACAATACAGATTTAATGATATTTAAAATGTAGATAAATCTAGTAACTTCACTTTTTTATTGTAGTGTAGCTAAATGGCAGGTCTTGTATTGTTGGACATCAGAGAATTTAAGGCGAGTAGGAACTAAGCTCCTCACCCAAAAATGTCCCCCCAAAATGTTAAAACATACGGATGCGAAAGGAATTGGAGCACTTTCTTGATGATCCATTCGAAAAAGCAAAATAGATTGGGTTCCCAACGCCTTAATGACCTAGTGTATGTGCATTATAATTCAAGATTGAAGATGCAACACAAACACATGGATATAGAGGGCAATGGGCATGGAAACACCATCTATCTCGTCAACATTTTCCAAGTGGACTAAGATGATGTAGATCCTATTTTGGATTGGGCAAGGGACTGAGTAAGCCACTTTTGAATCAGCCTAGACGGAGGCCTAATGCTGTTATAGCTGAGGCTAGTCTTCATGTTGATGAGTTCATGGCTGATGAGGGTAAGTGAAGTAAATTGTTTCCAGGGGTTCCACAAGGCCTAGGGTTACTTCCCCAAACCCTAGGATCTTTTTTGAACCAATGGTAGTTTGAATATTTGATAGTTCTAACAATTATGTGGTGTACTAGGTCTGGTTCCCATTGAGTCCAGTTTGTTGTCTGGGCCCTAGATCTATTTTTATTTTCCCATTTGGATTAGTAATTTGTAATTTATCGTAGAGTCCTTGTCTAGGTGTGATTCCTAGTTATGTTGGGATCCCCTAGTTTGAGTCTACTTTTAATTAGGAATCCATATCTACTCTTAGAATCTTAATTGGATCTCTCTAGAATAAGTTATGATAAAGTCCTTGTTTATGTGAGAAGTAGTTATCAGGTTAGAGTCCTAATTCAATAGAAAGTTAGTGTAACGCCAATTAGATTTTCTAGTTTTGAGTCTTATTTTGTTGCTTTTAGAGGCTATAATCTCCTAAAACACAAGCAGAATTGACTAATAAAATTTCTGAGTTTGGAGGCAAAGTTGTGGGCCTCCTTGGGAGGGCCACAGCAGCATCAGATTAAGTAAACATCCATTGTCTTCAAGCTCCAGCAACTTCTAGCGATCATTCAACAATTCTGCAACAACTCAACAACACCAGCAATCCTATTCCATCTAAAAGTACTGCATCCCTAGCCCCATCCTTAGCCTTCCCTCTTCTTCCCACATTCATCGCACCCTTCTTTTTTATTTCTTGAATTTCCGGACTTTTCTACAGACCCAAATTACAAAGTCAGATCTACACCAATCTAATCGTTAAATTTGTCCCGAACTCTAGGAACTTCATCCCCCCAACCTTAGTAACCTTAGATCCCAATTTGACCTCATTCTGACTATTTGATCTCAAGATATAATAATTTTCTAGAATTTTCATACTTCCTAATACCCTAAAAAATATCTTTCTTTACCCTCCAAACCCCCACCAAACTTGGGAAATCCTATACATTCCCTCCAAGTTTCAACCCATTCTAACCCCTATAGACCCACCATCTCAAGGAACTTATCCCATATCTCCCATGGAATGGGGGTTTGATCTCTTTGACATATTTGACCTTAAAACATTAACCCACCTTTTTCTCCCAAGCAATTCATCCTTTCACAACCCATATCACAAAGGAACTCCATATCCCCTAAATTCCCAAAACCCTAACACTAAAATTTCAAAACCATAAGTTATAAAAATTTACCCATAATCAACCCATTCCCTTCATCCATAGGGTATTTTAAACCCTAATTTACTGCTGATTCCATTGAAGAGGATCTTGAAGTGAGCCTAAATCTAGGGCAACATCCCTACAAGCTAAACCTTAGAATCTTGGTTCACATCAATAATGTACACGAACAGGATGCATCAGTAATACCATTTCGGGCTACAGATGGATGCATGGAGCTACTACTACAGCAGATAATGAGGATTGGTCCATTGAGTCCATTCCCGCAAGTGGTATTGCTAGAAATGGGAACCATGCAGTACAGCTCACAGTCCAGCTCGATCTTTGAGTTAGCCATAGGGTCCAGATGAGATCCAAGCTCCTAGTCAGCGTCAGACTCAGACTAGTGGTGGTTCTAATACTGGAGATAGTGCTACTAGTGGAGGTCATGCTAGCAGCAGCAATGGTGACTATGATGGACTTCGAGAGTATTTTGTTGTTTTAATGTCAGATACAAAGTAGCCCATCAAATTCACAAGGGAATCACACCATACACATACCACTGTGGATTAACCCCTAAGTCCAGGCCCTACTCATCCATTGGGACTAGAGGTTACTCAAGATGGCACCTGTGGCCAGTTCCAACCCAGTAGATAGACTGATATAATGGACATTCTCTATCAGTGGATTGGGTATTGACAAGAGGGGATCATATTTCAACCCTATCATCAATTGACTGGGATGGGGAAGCATATCGCTTCTCCATCATATTCTAGTGTTGACTATGGCTCACTCTCACAATATGACAGTAAAGGATCTTTTATTGATGAGATGTTTAACTAACCAGCAAACCAATCATAGTACCCGTACATGCTCTCAACAACACCATATGATTCATATGATGGTGGATCAATGGATATAGGTGCTAGTACATCACATTTCGATGATCCATATCTTAAGATGGGCTACCTTCAATATGCAGATGATGCGACATACATGTCTGTGATGTAGATTATCTTCGGTTCTTCTTGGAGTCTACAACATGGGATTCCCTATGTTTCACAATCAAAGCGCAATACACATCGAGTCCGACAGACTTAGAAAGGGATTGAGCATGGCTGACAAGAGGAATTTCTTTGGTTTTGTTTTTTCCATGAATCAAATTAGTCATGTAAACTCTCATTGTTGAACAGCTTGCACATGAGTTGTATTTGATATTTGACTATTGATGATGTAAATACGTATGTTTTAGTTATACTTTAATTGTGTAGAGAAAATTTTAGTATAAGTTTAATTTTTACTTCATCATTAATTGAAATTGCTCATCAATTATGTAAATTTATCCCTGTTGTCAAGGCATTGCCTAGCATCATCCGGGCATCCTGCCCCTTTTTTAGGTCAAGTTAAACTGGGCAACACCTTTTCACCTTGATTGGTGTTGCCTTGGCTTTTGTTTCCCTCTATTGCCTCGCCTCGCCTTGTTGCTTTGAGAATTATGCAATGTATACTTCAAGCATGCTTAGATATGTGAAAATACATTCAATTTTAACCGTGTAAAACCAAGCATGACTGCAAATCCAAAAGACCATTGTGGGTTGTTTTTTAGTCAAACTAATGGATCATGGGTATGTGTTTAAAGGCACCTTAAAATAGGCTCCCAAAGAAAAACCAGACCCAAAAAATGCATAAAATCCACCAAAGCTTGGCAGAATCTGTACCAAATTTCGATGAGATTTCTTCCGAAACCTCAGTATCTCAGTGGTCATGACCACATTGAGATATCAAGACTATATGAGATCTTAAGCCTTGCCTAATCCTCTTGAAACCAAACCTAGTAATCCATTTGGGTTCACCAAGCTTAATTACAATTAAGCATCTCCATCCTTGAGCAAACAAATCATCCCATAACTTGGTTGTAATCATAGCCCAAAGCACAAGACCACAAGGCCATAACCAAACCTACATAGACCAAACCCATTTTACCCCATAAGTTGGTTCTAACTTCTAATCCAGATCATGGAAGAATTGGCTCCTAGTTGACCATCTATCAATCTACAACTACATCAACCATTTATGATCTACCACCACCATTAGCCAACCTATGCTTCAAATTACAAAAGGAGAAGGGGGGGGGGGCTTCAAACAATGCTGGGACAACTTCAGACCATTGTCAAATACCCAAATATAAAATAGCCAAAAGTAGGAGGAATTGACAATTTTGTAAATATTTCAAACTTTCTAAGGGGGAATGGCAGTTCTATACAATCAGTACTTAGAAGGACTTTTCGGTAGTAACAAAAAGGAGAGAATAAGCAGGATTTAAGTAGGGAAGGGGTGGACTAGGAACTAAAGTTTTAGGACATGAGCAACTCGGGGGTATAATGAAGGGTAGTTTGGGAACTAAGAAATGAATACCGACTAAGAGACAACCTCTCAACACTAAATCAGAGGCGAGAATTTGTTGGAAGGAGAAAGCCGTTTTCATGATGGAGTGGATGCAGCAGGATTTTGGGACCTGAATTACAATACCTATCCTACCCAAATGCTGAACAACAAGACCCAAAGCTCTAATGAAGAAGGAAAAGTTTAGACCAAAAATTTGTCTTCCCCCATATGAATTGACCACTTTGGAGGTTTGTAAGCATCCAACTGACCCCACGAATGTATATTGAATGCCCCATAATTCAGAAAGAACAGAGAACACAGGTAAGAATCCATGAGCACTGTTCGAAGGAAGAGGGAAAATAAAGGCGCAACCAGCACACAAGGCTCCCACCACCACAGGGTCAGATGAGGGTCAAGCATTACACTGCTTTCACAGAGAGGCTCTTTCGAGAATCCAGACCCAAATCCGTGACAACTTGATTACAATGAAGCAACCTTACATAGCATGAAGGCCCACCTTCTTATGATTAGAAACAGAGCAAGAAAAATAAATAAATAGAATAACAACGCAACACAAAGAAAGGATATTGGAGGAGGGGTTGTAGCTGAAATAGGAAGACAGAATATTAATAAGAAAAAGAGGAATCATACCTAAGAGAAGGAAAAGGAAGATAGAAACATGAAGGAGGAGAAAGAAGGAGGTCGAACAAGCAAAGGCAGCAAAACCTTCAACAAAAAACAGATTCAAGACATAATTCTTGTCATCTGTGTGGCAGTAAGGTTACAAACTCCTACAAAATAGAAATTATTCTCCACTATGAAACCAACTCAACAAGGAAACTCAAGCAACCAGGAAATTTAATGTAGGAAGACTATCTCTTAGTGATCTAACTCTATCCAAAACTCACAAAAAAATATTGTTGGCACTATAAGAAACCCAAACACATTTCAGGCCTGGGAGGGGTAAAAGTTGTTTCAATATGGAGCAAGGTTCTGTTTCCTTTTCTGAGATCTGCATCAACTTCCCCCTGCTTGAAAAGAAAACCCAATCTCCAGGTCCGAGAGTAAAAAATGAGCTTCACATTACATACAACTGAGTTCAGCCCATAATAAGATCAAGCAGCCCACAGAGGTTAGAGATGCAATCTTTCAAGTCATGGAGCTTTCTCTTCAAAAAACTGCGGATCATAAAATTCTTCTCATCTTCATGAACACTATAAGTCATGAACAGTGTGCGCATGGAGTCCTTTACAACATCTTTCTTTCTACTTCAGTGGCCCCAGAAATTTCTGTAACTGCACTAAGGTGTTAAGAACCATCATGTTGCAACCCCTTTAACAACAATCGTTTGCTGTACGTGAAAGTGCATTAACAGCCAAAAATTTGCTTCAAGGTCGAGATCACCCTGTAAAGCTTTTAACCATTGTCAACCAACTCTGATGATTCATTTCAAATAATCAAAAATCTTGCAAAGCACTATCAAAATACGAATAAGTTGAAAACCCAACCAAAAAAATCATCTTCAGATTCAATTGATTTCGTTGGCCTTTTAGAACATCTTCACCACAGGCAGTGAGACAACTGTTGTTTTGACTTTTATCAATTAATAGGCTAGCAAACTTTCCATCGGGCAAGTGAACTCTAGTTTTGATTCTTCTGACCACCAAGGCATCCATGGTAAGTTGATCCAAAACCAAAAATATTCTCCAAACCAACTCATGAAGGAAACTAAAGAAACTCCGGAACCTGGAGTGGGAAGAGCATTCCCTTCTGATCTACCTGAACCTAAAAACTCCCAACTAAAATTATATGACTTAAGTTTCAATAAAGAAGCATGCCTTTTCCTCTTCTATGGATCTGCATCACCAAAACAAGAACTAGAAAAAGAGATCAAGCCTTCAAGAACCAACTAAAATAGAAGACTCCAAGTCCCCAACAAACAACCTCTTTGCTGACTGCAAACCCCATGCTGGAACTAGTAGGGCCAAGTTCCCAAGGACAGCAGATCTAATTTAAATTCAGAGAAACTTTTGGAAGGGGGATCACCAGAGACAAATTATCATTAACTAGAACAAAGTGACAAATATGATTCCAACTAGGTGTCTGTACCAAGTCTAGACCATAGTGCCAAATATCGGCAAAAACATGTTTTACAACCTAGTGAAAAGCCGAAACCAACGAAACACTGAAATTTCAGCAATATTTCGCCGAAATTTTGGGAAGTTTCAGTAGAATTTCACCCCCTAGTTCATGGCCTAATTTTTTGTGTCTAGCCTAATTTGAGGCCAAGAAACACACTAGGAGTGTTATTTTTGCCTAACACCTAAACTAAAATGGTGTTATGGAACATGAATTTATACCAATGTAAATATGGATATTATGCAAGACAACACTAAGATTTTCAATAAAATGCAACAAGACTTACAACGAGTAGAATTCAATATACAAGTATGTGTCGGGTTGGATCCATCCCCCGGGTACATGGAAGAGCACTCTGAATAGTATACATAAGCATGCCATGACATGGTACGGATAAAGTTATCCATATAATCTATCACTAGCATAACTAGTTGTGCTAGTCCTACTCGATCTCCAAAGATGGAGTCACAAATGATGCACTTGATCCATCTCCATACTGATATGCTGACGTGCTACTGTAATCAGCAAATGAACCACCATTTGCTCCACCATATCCATAGCCAACCGTGTATGGTACATTCCCTTGAAATTTTCAAAATTTCACCAAAATTTTCGAGATATAAGCAAATTTCCAAAATTTCACTGAAATCTGAGACTTCTCATTTTTTACCTGGGTTTCATGTCACCAGTTACTGAAACACCGAAATATCGCCTAGTCTCACCGAAATTTCAGCGATTTTCTGTACTATGGTCTAGACACAAATTTAGAATTATCTCTGACCTTTATGCAACAATTATAGTATGTTTAACAATCCTGACATATTGGCACACCTTTCCCCTGGACCCCTTCAGCCATCTGGCTCTCATTAAATGGGAAGTCAGGGTCAAGCTTTCTCTACAGGAATTCATGAACAACTTCCTCAAAATTTTTCTAATGGACAATACGAATGAGCAAATGGAGAATCCATCCAAAATACCCCCGGATCAACTAACGGCACCTTACCTCTAAGCATGTCCTCACTAAAGTTGCAATCAATGTCATATTACTTACCAACAAAACTCGAATGTCATGTCCTTCCCTAAAAGCACTAATTTCACCTTATCACCATGCATTTATAGTCCCACCAGACAACAATACACCCACAGCTGAAGGATTTCTTTGAAATAACCCATGCAAACGAAAGTAATGCCAACAACAAATGCCAAATCAATTTGGAATACCTATAGCACGATAGAATCCAGAAGCATCTGAACAAAGATGCACTATCCGATAAAGCAAAGCACACTGCATGTTAATAAGATTAAAATGTAAATTTAGAATTTACATACTCCTCCACAATAGATCAAAAGCTACCTTTTACATCTTGCCTTAACAAAGACAACAGGGCTTTGTGCACAGCATCACGCTCCACATTCTCTTCTACAAGTATCAAGAAACAATAATCAGATTCATTACCCCCCCCCCCCCCCCCAAAAAAAAAAAGGCATTCAAGGAATAATTTGAATGCCAAACTACCAGCTGTAAGAAGTTGTCCAAGAATGTCCACTATTTTAGAAACATATTCTGGTGTATCCTTGCAAAAAAGAGGAAGCCCACGGATTGCCTGCACCCGAATCTGTAGATGAACAGAATCACCACCAAAAAAGAAAAGGGTTTAATTTTGTTTTCAACACTACTGGAGGTTCAAATTTTCAAACACAATTAATTTAGTGATAAACATTAAAATAAAAAATTGGGACCAAAAAAAAACTCCATTAAGAAAATAAATATTTTTTGGAATTTCAGTTCCCAATGCTGAAATCTCATAGGTTGTGGTCATTCCTTTTGAGCCAGCTGATTCAATCCTTTCCAGTCTCTTAAAAGATACCCAATTATCAGAATATTCTCATAGAAGTGGGTATAAGACATGTGTCACTGGGTAGGAATAATTCAGGAGGACCACCATTCACTATTTGATATTTTCATGTTCATCATTGGTAAAACTGCCCAAATCCCAAAAGTTCCTACCACCCTTAGTTAGCACTTAGAAGCAAGAAAATCAGGCAAGGGACAGAATCATTGGACAAACCAAGTGGTCTAGGCATCCCATCCAACACACACATGACTACTGACAACCTACCCATGAAATTTTGACTTTCTAAGAAGTAAGAAACAGTTGCTAGCAATAACTATTCCTAAACCAACTTTAATATTTTCAGGTTCAGCATCAATAAAACTTCCCAAATCCCAAAATTCCCTAATGAAACAACATTAGTCAGCACTTACCAGCCAGTGAATCAGGTAAGGGGCAGAATCTATTAAACAAACCCAATAGTCCAGGCATCACATCCAACACAAATATATGGCACAACTTGCACTGAAGTTTTGAATTTCTAACACATAAGAACTAAGAGTAGCAATAACTAATCCTTTTCCTAGGAAACTTAAGTTTTCCTTTTTCCTTTTTTGGGTAATGGGAAACTTAAAGTTTCTGACGCAAGAACTGGACACCCTAGTACCCTACCAAACTACCAAGATGACTGAAAATACACATGTACAAAAATAAGAACTTTTGGACTCACCACAAATAGCAACACTATATCAGTGAGCTAGCTAAAGAGACAGTTTTTTAACAATTATATGCATTTATGGCAGCATTCAATAATGTAATGTTGCCCTATGTTTATTCTACAGTGGCATCTCTATGTTCTCTTCTACGGTTAAGGTTGTGTTTTAAGTATCACACACCCTTTTCAGTTGTAATCTTTCACTTTCATTGGAATAAACTATTAATCATCAACAGAAGTGGAGAAGTTTTTCTAGTCCACAGATTCAGAGAGTATACTCTCTAGACTCGCACAAGTATCTTTCACATGGTAAATTTAGATGGATTTTAGTCAGGAAATTATTTTCATATGGAAACTAAATATACTCTTGCTGTTTTCCAGAAGACATGCACTAGGAAAGAACTCAATACAAGCCCTCCCAAAATTCAAGATAACTTATTTGCATCTTCTCTACCTTCTGTCACTTGGCTTCTAGGAGATTCACCAGTTATGAATTCCAGTAAAACACCAGACTGAATAGAGTCAACCACCAAGCTCCCCATGCCCAACTCTGTTCACTGGCTAATAGAGAAAGTTTTCCAACATGATACAATGCATGATCAAAAACTTAGTATCCTTCACGCACACCCTTCCTCCCCTCCCCCCCCCCTTTTTCCATGTATTAATCTTCTGTCTTCCAATGACAAAAATTAACTTGAACCACAAAAAGAAAACAAAGGTTTCATAATCATCAGCACTCTTCTGTAGTTGGTTTGTAAAAACCTACGAAGGACATTCCAACAGAAATTTCAATATATAAAATTAGGCCTCAGCAAATTCACATTACAAATCAAACAAACTCAAGCGGAAACACTACCAAAAAACCCCCCCACAAGATCCAATACCTATCCAAAATCCACCAGTTTTAAAGTGAAATGATGCACCACAGTCTATGCTCCTACTGGGTATTAAACAGAGGATAATTTGATAACTCCACAAAGTATTAAATCAGCAAAGAAGCAAAGTTAGAAGCGTCCAATACTTACACCAAGCTCCTCTTCCTCACACAAATCAAAATGCGCTTCAACGGCTTGGCTGGAGATGCTAGGGAAGAACTTGAAGAACCTGGGAATAAGCTGTGCCGCTAACTGTTTGGCCTTTATGCTGCCTTTAGCTGCTCTTATAATACCTTCGTAGTCTCCAACATTCTGGTTCAGACCCAGAGAAGATATGAATAGATAAGTAAGCAAAACTACGACAACCCTATTTTACTCTAATTTTTTCACAAAGGAGCACAACAAATGGGAAAAAACCAACTTGTGATTTATCCTTGGCTTCGTTAAGTCGTTCGCCATACTCGTAGAGCTTCTCGATTTCGCTTGTATCTTCAGACCCATCAACCATTGCTACCTGGGATAAGCAGAGCTCTCACACACTGAAAATTTGTTCGAAGAAATAGAATATGGGGGAAATAAGGAGGGTTCAACCCTGTATTCAATTTTTATGGTGAAGGAGCAGAGAACCAACCAGAGACTGGAATGCCTGAGGTTGTAGATGGGTTTAACAAACAAAAACCGAAGTCCCGATTTCAAAGAAGCCAAGACAGGCAGAAAGACAACGAAGGTTGTGTCTGGGTTTTAGAAACTGTCCGATACAAATGAACTCCAAAATAATCGACCACGAAATTGCATCGGAAACCAGTGTGCAAAGTTTCCTCTTTTCCACGGTTTCACCGTCGAAATTCAGATGCGAAAAATATTGGGCTTGGGCTTGGGCTTGGGCTTGGGGCTTGGGACGAAACTATCTAATACTCCCATACTTACAGGTTTTTCTTATTTTTGGCTTAAAAAAATTTGGGTAGAATTTTGGCTGGATTTTGTATGAATTTTTGGCTAAAAGCTACTCCACTTAATAAAGGGCACACATTAATTTATCATCACTAGTAATGACGCACCTATATATGCACATGTGATTGTGCTATGAGGAATCGATTTCTAATATCATGCATTGTTCAAATTGAAATAGTTGTTGAATCCTGTAAAAAGTATGCATACAATATCTATTTAGTTGGTTCTTCAATCATAGTTAGCCTGTTGTATTCTTCTCCATGCTCTGCTATAAAGTTTTTGTTATTAAGTTAATATCTAACTTATGCAAAATGTTTGTTTGTTTTGACCTTGCAATATTATTGTACTTTTGTATGGTTACCTTCTTTGGCTTTTTGCTACTTCTTTTTCTTATTGTTGTAATTTTCATAGTTTTATTTGAAAATTCAATCAATTTATTTTCCTAAAGGTTGAGTCTTTTCCTAAAAGACACCTAAATGGCCAATAGGTGTCTTTGCTAACAAACATGCCTTAAGGGTAGAGGTTTGTTCTTTGGGAGACAACCTTTAGTGGTGTCTCTTACTCTTCTATATAAAGGTGGGAGATGTTTTGTTTATATCGCACAAAACATGTTTTTGAGAAGTGGTATTTTCCTTTAAATTGTGTCAATTGGTGAATGTAACTTTACGGATCCCTTAGTCCATCAATTACGGGGTGCACTGTCTATGATGGAGGGGTTGACTGATCTTGGAGGTGAAAACGCATTCAGACCCATGTGCACTATTCGGGGCGTTTAAATACCTTAAAGAAAGTGTTGTTACCGGCACGTTTCAACTCCGTCAATTTTCGTTTATCAAGATGGTAAATGGATGTACGTAACAAAGCTTTCGAAAAGGGTTTTGTTCATGCCATTTGAATCAAGATAAATTTTCTAATTCTGCTCTATTTGTCTTATATGATTGCCCTATGGTAATATATTTTCAACAAGTTTAAGGTATTTAAAATGGATCGTATAAGACTTGAGTTTCCACTGAAATAAGATTTAAATTGTTGAATAGAGGAGGCATTTAAAACCCGTCACTGTATGTTTCTGGGTTTTTTGATAATAATATCAGATCTTGAAAATTTCCAGGAGAAGTTTTGTTTCTCCGCTTGCTTATTTGAGAAGTACAACAAGACCGTAGAATGATTATTTAATTACAAGTCTTTTCCTATGTCTGATCTTTGTTGAGGATGTTGTACTCTGCTAACTTATTTTTACCGAGAATCATTTAGAATTGAAAGCATTTTCTATTCATTCTGAATAACGTCATCTGTCGATTCGTCACTGCTTTCAGATCTGATTTCATCTCCTAAGTCCAATATTGTTTTTACGGTGGCCATGTTGGTTTGATTCTTGATTCCATACTGTTTTTATTAGTCATGCAAGGATGATAACTGAAGAACTGGAAATTTATTGTCATACATGTCTGAGATAAATTCCTTAGAGAGGATGATAATATGGCTATCCTGTTAGAGTGAAGTGTTAACGTTGAAAGATAAATATGGTTTCTTTTGTCCTTGTTATGTTGACACTCCAGAGAGGTAAGAAAACTTTTAAGGCAATAAATATTGATCTACAGAATTCTAGTGCAAATTCCCAAACGTAGAATATGGGAGTGGTTTGGGATGAAGCACCATGACGTTATCAGACCCCATGAGGACTGTAGTTTCTTGGCGAAAACCCCAATGGGGATATCTATCACAAACCACATAACATCACTGGCATTTGCAATCGGTGCTTTTGCCACTTGCCAATAGTCGCCAGAATTGGATGTTAATAAGTGTTTGTTTTCTTTACCACTAAATTCCCTCACATTGGTTAATTGAATGGATGTTCGGAGAGTATCTTTGGGCTTTTGAATTTGTTGCATGAATTAACATGTGTTTTGTTAATGCAACATTGAACTAGCTCATTAAGGATTCCTTCTCCCGGATCCCTTCTAAAACAAGTGGTTTGTTGGTTGGTCCCTATTGAGTAGAGTCGGTTCAGAGATGGAAAACTCTTAGTCATAATCGTTTTTGCATTTGTCTGAGTCGTAACAACAATAATGAACTAACAACTATGGAATGGAATTTATTCATTATTATTTTATCCTTTTGTCTTGAAGGAGAGTCAAAGGAGTGAAATGAGTCTGGGGATAATGAATTTCTTGTCTTCTTTGATTCAATGATATTCTAATTGCAATGCTTGGCTGATGTTTGGGGGCATCTAAGAACTGGTTGGTTGCCCACCAATAGAATAAGTCTTCACAACTTTGTAGATCATGAAAAGGGATCGTGTTTACTGGGCTGAATGTCATTGCTGCACATGTGGTCACAAGTAAAGAAAATTGTTCCTTTGGAGGGTAACTTGGTCTTAGGCAAGTTAACTTGTTTTGGGATACCAGCGAAAGAGATACTTCATATATGAGGTTGGGAATCTAGTAGAAAGAAATGTGCGGATCCATAATTTTGAGTCTGCTATTCACAATACCTCTTTCTTTTAAAGACCCATGAAAGATAGTATTGCTTACATGATCACTTTCTCCTTGATCTGTTCCTGGTTGTTTCGATCTTTATTCATGCCAGCAGATTTGGAGTAATATAGGAAAATAGAAAGGGAAAAATGATTAATCTATTTTGTGGCCACAGTTGAATTCAGATTTTGGGGTGTCTTCTTGATAAAGGGTACAGTGAATGTACTTGATGATTACTTAGTGGTAATAGGAAAGACGAGTAGCTGGGTGATTTGGAGTTTAACTAGAAACGGTTCCTGTAGATTTTATTCTGTGTCTTGCAGGAGCTGTTGTTGTGTGCTTATGTAATGGGCAAGAAACTAGTTGCTATCCCTGCACATAATAGAATATCAACTTGCAATGTGCTTATCATCATTACTTGAAGGTTGAAGCATTTGAAACAAGATTCAGGTTCTTTACAAGAACGCATAGTTTGGATTGTTTCCAATTTGGCACTGCTGCTTTGATTGTTGTCTTCTGCATGTGATAATACATTTAAAAAAGAAGAAGAAGAAGAAGAAGAAGAAGAAGAAGAAGAAGGGGTCAAATCAATCTTCCATCTGCGATTACATTGAAATTGTTTTGGCATTTTCAAATGGGAATATCATCACATGGATTGTTGTGATCTATGAATCCTATGATTCATGCGTTTATGATTATGCTAAAACAGTAGCTTGTATTCCGCTTGGATGCATTGGGTGCCTAAACAATTATTGAACCTTCAATAAGTTTTTAGATCAGGTATAACCATTAAGGTTGGTTATTAATGGACTCCTAGAAAGAGTTTCAAAGGTCTTTATTCAGAGTTTTGGGTAACCTCCCATGATTTCTAGGGCTCTCTAATTAAAGAGGGAGGACTGATATGTTTGGTTTGGATTGAAAGTGGGTTTATATGATTTCCTAGAAAGGGTTAATTTCAATATCCTTGATGATGATAATCCTAGAATAAATGGATTCTTAATTTCATGTATGCCCTAGTCGTCAACTAGAGAGATCACTGTTAAGAGAAGGAAGACATAGGTTTTCATGGGACTCTTAATAGGCCACTATTGATTTCTATAAATTAAAACAGTGAACAGTAGCAGCCAAACATTGAATGTACCTATAAGGTTTTGACTAATTTGTGGCCTACACATTGTGAAAGGTTGTATACTTTTGTGATGGCTCAAAAACAATGAGAATAATGACCTACAGAAAACATATGAGGACTTGGAACAAATGTGTCAAACATTTATTTCTTGCAACCTTTCAAGTGAACCTAATTTGTTTGGATTATGTTAAATCCAAAGTTGGCTAGGCCTAGGTGGCCATTAATGTCAGAGTACAACTTGTGTAGTTCTATATGTATCATGTGGTTATGATTTACCCTCAAATGACATAACAATGGTATATGACCATTGAATTTTATATATGATAAACCTAAATTGTGGGGGTTTATGTTTATTATGAAGATGCATGTATATTTTACATCTTACGTCTCTTCTCAAGAGACAAGTTTAGTATAGTGATTGATTTTACTTGAAAAAGGAAAAATGACATGATTCATATGCATTTGGGAACCATCTTGAATTGAAGATGAAAAATGGCATATGCTTCAGATGCATTTGGGATTCATCTTGAATTGAAGATGATATGTATAGACTTGTGGTGGAGAATGATTTTTGCATTAAAAAATATAAGTTCTACCAAATATCACCAACTAGATATGCCTTTGTAAGAAGGTTGGAAATCCCAAGAGCTAGCATGTAAAAACATGTGTTAATAAGTGATTATATAAGTTCATACTTAGTGTATGGCTTTATGAGTTTAACAAATCCAAAACCACAAGGCTAAAGGAAAAAATGAAAGATACATGATGATGATCATTGAAATAAGCATTTACATTGAAGGTAAATGTCGTGATCAATAGAGAAAGTAAGACATTGAGTCTTAGAAGTATGTATCTACAAGTGAAAGGGACAAATGTCCAGTGAGGCTGATAAGATAGTGCTATCACCATGTAGTCAGTGAAATAGTTTGACTAGAAGTTGTGTCAAGCTTCAAATCACTAATGTGATGTCACTTGGAGGAATAAACTATAAAAGCCTATCTAAGGTCATGTGATGGACACCCAACCTATGTGAAGAGGTTTCAATCCTGAATTAGGTTCAAAGGGTAAACAACAAAGTCACGGGATGACCTGAGGAGTACTACTACGTTTATTCCAATATTAAGGTAAAAGTAGTACCACCACAAGGAAAGAGGTTGAGCAAGACGTTCTTAATTAGCCGAAACCTACGAAATGTGGGGGTGTGTTATTTGTGGTGCACATTGGCTAACCTAAGTGGATGTAGGAAGTAAGGTCACTTTCCGATGAGAATTATATAGGCAAATTCTCTAGACATCCATGAAACTGAGATCTAGGACATGGCATGTTCTCTTTTAGAGGAAAAATGTCCAAAAGAATAAATTTTATAAAAGGGCTTATTGCGTAAAGTCGACCAATAGGATATGGCTGATGAGCTTGCTAGCTACACACTGAGGAAAGGTTCAAGAAGTCTGACTTCACCCGTACTTTGTAGCGAAGTTCATTAGACCTAGTGTAGGTTCAAGTCCGAAAGACACCTATAACGACGTGTCTTATTGTGTTTAATATGTTCACCAGTTCAGTGTTTTGTTTTCTCGAATTTTTTGAATTTTGTGGGGGATTGTTGTAATTTTCATAGTTTTATTTGAAAATTCAATCAATTTATTTTCCTAAAGGTTGAGTCTTTTCCTAAAAGACACCTAAATGGCCAATAGGTGTCTTTGCTAACAAACATGCCTTAAGGGTAGAGGTTTGTTCTTTGGGAGACAACCTTTAGTGGTGTCTCTTACTTTTCTATATAAAGGTGGGAGATGTTTTGTTTATATCGCACAAAACATGTTTTTGAGAAGTGGTATTTTCCTTTAAATTGTGTCAATTGGTGAGTGTAACTTTACGGATCCCTTAGTCCATCAATTACGGGGTGCACTGTCTATGATAAAGGGGTTGACTGATCTTGCAGGTAAAAACGCATTCAGACCCATGTGCACTATTCGGGGCGTTTAAATACCTTAAAGAAAGTGTCGTTACCGGCACGTTTCAACTCCATCAATTTTCGTTTATCAAGATGGTAAATGGATGTACATAACAAAGCTTTTGAAAAGGGTTTTGTTCATGCCATTTGAATCAAGATAAGTTTTCTAATTCTGCTCTATTTGTCTTATATGATTGCCCTGTGGTAATATATTTTCAACACTTATCCATTTGATGTTGTTTGGTTTGTAATTTTGCAAATAAATTTTTGGTAAATGTCGTCAGTAATATGTTTGTGTTATAAATAGAGAATATATATTAAATACAAATAATAAAATTAGAACAAGATGAATTCAACTATTCTATCGAGTTATTAATTACATATTTATAATAGAACTAACATCTTTTTTGATATGGAAATATCAGAGTCTACAAATAAATACATTTTATGATTCTCACACACAAATGATCTTGATATAGAATGATGGATTGTTAAGATCTTCGGTTAATATGGGAATGCGGATCACCAATATCCCACGCTAAGATAGTTGAGATCTTCATTTGGAAGTTACATCATTTGGTTTGATCTCTTTGTAGGTAATAGACATCCATAAATAAATATTATTTATAACATCCACATTGGATGCCTACCAGTAGAGAATGTAACTTATTAAAACCTTACTAAAAAAAATCATGTGAGAAAAAATCATAGTGAAAGAAAAAAAGTGTACATATCTAAATAATACATATTGGTATTTGTGTCATAAAAAACTTTATTTAGAAAACTCAATGTGACAAAACCTTGGTGAATGGAAAAAGAGTGCAGGCACATATTTTACTCCCCCGATGATAACATCATTGAGTATTTTTGAGTACGCATATTCTAATATCATATATTAGCTTCTCAAAATTTCAAGTAAGCAATGCTCAATAAATAAATCTACCAAATTGTCATTTGAATTAATTCAATGAACATCAATTTCACAATTTTGTTAAAGATCACGGTGAAAAAGGAATTTCGGTGAAATATGTTTCGTTCTATCTCCTTTGATGTATCATCTCTTAAATTGAGCTATGCATGCATCATTATCTCCATATAATATTGTTGAAATCATTTTTTCTAGTAGAAGCTCGCATGCTTCCTGAATATGTTGTATCATTGATCTTATCTAAATATTTATTGATTTATGAATTATTATCTTTACATGATTTGAAGAAGTAACAGTTATAGTTTGTTTTATTGAACATAATGAAATAGCTAACATTTACTTATGAATAAATATGTTGTTTGATATATAATTTTATATAGATATGATAAATATCTGCATCTGCATAACAAGTAAGTTGATGTCTACATTCATAAAATAACATCATGTCAATAATTCATCGAAGTTACTAAAATATATATTTAACAATATTCTAGTTTATTTGTATTGGAGAAGAGATAAATTTTGCTAATACACTTATAGAAAATACTATATCCATTTGTATACTATTAGCAAAATACATTGGTGCCCCAATTGCACTTATATATGGTATTTCAGGACCAATAAATTATTCATTGTTTTCATGAGATTGAAATGAATATTTTCTTTATGTCGAGCAATATCACAATCATTGGGGTACTTAATGAATATATTTTATTTATGTAACATCGCTCTTAAACCTTCTCTATAGAAGTTAATTGATGAACGAATATTCTATTCGTCAAATAATCAATTTGTAAGCTTAGACAAAACTTTATCTTTACAAATCTTTCATTTCAATTTTCTTTAAATAATATATTGCTTTTGGAAGCTTTTCAGTAGTTTCGATGATATCAATATATACATTTATTATAATAAAATTAGATCAATATCCTTTAATAAATGTATACTAATAAATTTGATTCATTTAGTAAATATTCACTAAAGAGATTATACCATATATGCCATGATCATCTCTAAAGCTTTATTTAACAAACTTCTTATGGATTTTTATGTGCTTCAGGCATTTTGAATCCTTTAGGGATTTTTATACAAATTTCACACTTGAGTGAGCCATATAAATAATCAATAATAATATCCAATAATATGTATGTCAAAATTTTCATATATTGCTGACTAATAAGATATCTGAAGGTGATTGTTTTCAGGTGGACTCGCTTCTTCTTTGGAGACGGGGGAAAAAATCCGTTGAAAATAGTTGTTTCCGGCATCGGTGTGCTGGTGTGGCTTAGCAGTAGTGAGTGACCCTTGTTTCGATAGGGTTTCTGGTTTTTTGAATATGTTTTGACCCTCATTTTCATTAGGGTTTTATATCTCTTCTGTGAAGGGTTTCTTCGAACTTCTTCGGAAGTTTTCGCATAGCTTCTGGTATTGCCAGCATTACATGACTAGGTGTGGTACTTTGAGTTTTCTTTTATGTTCCTGGGTTATTTATCAAGGAGCTTGAACTTAGGGATTTCTCTTTCCCGTGAGGGGTTTTTGCCCCTTTCTGTTTCTTTTCCCATCATTCCATTAAATCCCTTTTAACTTTACTGCAACTTGTTTGTTTGATAGTTCGTTTTTTCAACAATACCTTCAGCTGTTTTGTTTGATAGTTTCATTTTATAACATTTACCTGCAATTGCTTTTTGTTTGATAGTTTATTGGGATAATTACTATTGCCCCCTTGTACTATGGTTTTATTACTAATCAAACCTATTTCTTTATGAAATTATTGTTGCCCCCCTCACTTCTAACGGTGTTAAGTGGTTGTTAACATCAAATATGTAATGTCTATTTTGCCCTTCATTAAAATTAAGAAATTAAAAATATGACATTACCCTCATTTTTAGAAACTATATTGAATATCAATTATATCCTTAAAATCTTATATTTTAAAATAAATTTTGACTTTGGTGGGACCACATACTTTGTACAATGGTTAGCATATATTAGGAGATTTTCAATTTTCAACTTTGAATTACATTTGATATTTCCTAATATTTTAGTTTCTATTTAAGTTTTATTTAATCACATATTTCCTTTATTCGACGAATTCTTTTTAGAGAAGAAAAATCAAGTCTTTTCTTTATTCGGTAGTTTCTTTTTAGAAAAGAAAAATTAATTTAAAGTTAATTTTTCTCCATAGTTAATTAAGGATAGTATTATAACTTGCAAAAGAGTAAATAAGTAAAGAGATAATTGTAGGGTTATTTCTGGGTTTTAAAAAAAATATATAGATGCCACATCATCAGTAAACTAACTAAGCTTAACGGAAGGGGGCATTAGTAATTTTAAACAAAGTTAAAGGTTGGATTAGTAATTTTAAAAAGTAGAGGGGATAAAGTAGTAATAAAATCGAGTACAAGGGGGCAACAAGGAATTATCCCTAGTTTATTTTATAACATTTCCCTGCAACTGTTTTGTTTTGTTAGTTTATTTCTTTATCTTTACCTGCAATTGTTTGTCTGTAGTTATTTTTTTATGGTTTGATGAATGAAACCTACCTCCATACGGATTTCTTTGAATTAAGAACTTTTCCATCTTGCCAAGTGGTAGGTGTATGAAATCAATATACTATTATTGTATCTTTTCTTGAACTAACCAAAGTGATATTTTTCTTTGTTTTTGTTTCTTTTTAGTGTGAACTGTTTGTCCTGTTTCCATTTTTCCTTTCTGTGTTGTTATTCTCTATCTTTTAAGTGCTTTTCTTAGTGCAGGTTTAATGGCTACTTCACAATCCGAACCTCTCCAAGAGGATGAGGGTGACCCTTTAGTTCCTGCAATAGCTTCCTCAGCGGATGTTATTTTACCGAAAGATGACCCACCGGAGTTCAGTTCTATACTCAATATTCCACCCATGGATGTTGCCAACACTGTCATTGGAAAGGTTATCACATCCAAAAAAGTAACAGCATCCTCTGTTTCATGGTCTTTATCTAATGCTTGGAGATTACAGAGGGATCTAGCAGTGTACAAGATAGGCCGACACACTTTCCTCTTCCAATTACTGAATCAAGCGGAAGTTCAAACAACAGTTCATGGCGGTCCTTGGTTAATCAAAAGCCATTTAATGATTATTCAGAGATGGGAACAACATATTCCAGTGGACAGGGTTTGTTGGGAAATGCCATGTCAGCATTTGCAACATCAGCCTCTATTGGTTTTGATGATAATAAGCATGAATTACTAATGGCTATATTGAGTTATGATGTTTTAGTTCAAGATGAGAACAAGTGGACCAACTCCAAGTCAAAGCCATATGCTCAAGTCAAAGCCAAGATCATGCCAAGATAGACATGAAGTCTAAGTCAAGATGACCATGCCAAGATGGACATGAAGACCGTTGCACAAAATCAAGTCGAAGATCAAGACTTAGGTTGAATTAGGGCTTAGGACACTCTCGCATACACATTCATGTAAATGCATCAATTATATGTAATTCACATTACTAGAGTGACCTAGGACATGTTAGTGGGGTGTACAATGCTTAGGATTGACCAAAAAGTCCAAAAACCCAAGCCATGTCCCTGCCCCAACTTAAGTCAGCAAAACAGAGTTCAGACGGACAGCCGTCTGAGCAGACGGATGTCCGTCTGTATTGATAACTCTGTTTCTCAGAAAACAACAAAAGGCCAGACGAAATTTCCGTCTGGCAGACGGACGTCCGTCTGAGCCAGTCCAAGCCAGACGGATGACCGTCCTGGGCAGACGGATGACCGTTCGGCGGACGGATGTCCGTCCGAGCGATCCGAGGCGACCGATGACCGTCTGGGCAGACGGACATCCGTCTGGCCCAGATTTGACTATAACGGCTAGTTTAAAGAGAATATCCTCTACAGCTGTTTGCAACGGATACTTTTGAGATGGATGACCGTCTGACTAGACGGACGTCCGTCTGGGCTAAAAAACAGGACAAAAATGTGTCCGTTTTCTATCCGTTGGGGATTGGGTTTTGGCACTCAAAGGTGCTCTATATAAACCCAATTCACCTCATTTGAGAGGACCAACACTCACACTTGATCACCCACTCCCCAAGTGATCCTAAAGCTCTCAAATTGCAAGAAAGCCTTGTGCTTTGCCTTTCACCTTCTCCCAACCTTGAAGAAATATACCAAGGTGTTTCTAAGCTTGTGGAAGCCAAGCTTGATGTGATTGAAGGCGTCGGTGATGCATACATTTCCATTTCAGCATACAACTCACATTGCATCATATTCACACAAGAGGTAAAGTGTCACACCTCTTAAGGTAACATCCTTCCTTTGTAACTGTTTCAATTCTAGTCTAGGTTGGTAGATTAGAATTGGTCATTGGGTGCTCTTGCCCCGTGAACAAAGATTGCTTGGGTGCTCTTGCCCGTAAACAAAGATTGTTAAGGGGTGCTCTTGCCCTGCTTGTTAAACAAAGATTGTAAAGGGTTCTCTTGCCCCGCAACAAAGATTATTGTAAGGGTTTGATCTCTACCCATTGTATTGAAAGAGAATCAATAGTGGAATACTCTCTTGAGGCCAAGAGAGGAGTGGACGTAGACTTGTATAGTCGAACCACTATAAATCTCGTGTTGTGGTTGCTTGTATTGTTTAGTTTCATTTGAATTTTCAATTTACCGTGTATTTCGGCACAAACCGAAAAATTGGGACAATCTACTAGTTGCAACCTAATCACCCTCCTCTAGGTTGCACCAACAATTGGTATCAGAGCAGGAGCTCAAATTAAGATTGAAATCAATCTTCAAAAGAGTCAAAGATCATGGCCTTTACTTTTTATGAAGTTCCTTCAAGAACCGAAAGTCTTAACACCTCTAGACCTCCATACTTTGATGGAGAAGACTTTGCCTATTGGAAAAATAGGTTTGAAGACTTTGTGTGTGCACATGATATCGATGTGTGGAACGTCATAACATGTGGACCAAATGAGGTTCTCAAAACAGATGAACATGGCCATAAGGTACCCAAACTTAGAGCCGAGTGGACTTCAACCGACAAGGTCAAAATTCAACTAAACCACAAAGCAAAAATGTTTTTGCAATGTGCGTTAAGTGAAAAAGTCTACAATAGATGTGGCATTTGCAAAAGTGCCAAAGAAATTTTTGATAAGTTGGTAATCACATATGAAGGGACTGATCATATCAAAAGGATGAACCTAGACATCTACATGCTTCAATATGAAGAGTTTAAAATGTTAGATTATGAGGATATTACTTCTTTATTTAGTAGATTTACTAACATTGTGAACAAGTTATATAGCCTTGGAAAAGAATTGGCAAATGAAGACGTAACTAGAAGAATTATGAGAGCTCTTCCACCCTCATGGAGACCCAAAAGGACAGCAATTCAAGAAGTGGGGAATCTGTCTAAAATTACCATTGATGAGCTAATGGGATCTTTGCTAGCTTATGAAGCGGAGCTTGAAGAAGACAAGCAAGCAAGCGTGCAGCAAGATCGAAGGAAGAGGTCCATAGATCTAAAGAGTGCCACCAAGGAAGAAGAAAAAAGTGAGAGTGAAGAAGAAGACTTGGACAGTGAGCTCTACCAAATCGCCAAAGAGTTCAAGAGACTTCTCAAAAAGAAAAGAGGGAAGCATCTTCACAAAGGAGAATCCTCTAAGGAGCACAAAGGTAAAGATCCTTCTAAGAAAAAAGGTTATGTTTCTAATGTCACTTGTAATAAGTGTAGGAAACCGGGCCACATCAAGTCTGAGTGCCCGAATATGGCTAACATATCCTACAACACAAGTGAGGAGGAAGAAGAGGAGGAGTCCAAGGAAGAAAGAATCAACTTGGCTCTAATGGCAAAGTCCATGGAAGAACAAGAAGACCTTGAGGTAAATTCTTCCCATAATCCTAATTCCATTAGCAATAATGATAAATGATTAATAGATGACATTGATAGGGACAACTCATTTGGAGTATTGTTCAAAGTTATTAAGGACCCTGAAAAAGGGTATTAAGAAAGAGAATGTCATTCTCTTTCCTTTTATGCATTCATGTAGGGGGAGAGTGCATATGTGAGGGAGAGAAGTTGTTAACTTATGCATTAATTCAGGGGGAGCATAAGTTAAGAAGGGAGAATTATTTGAGGGGGAGCACTTCATGCTTTTCCCGCTTTTGTCAATGACAAAGGGAGAGTTAATTGAGGGAGAGCATTTCATTCATTGTTTTTGTTGATAACAAAGGGGGAGAGTTATTTGCGGAGAAGCATCTCCTATATTTTGTTGATAACAAAAGGGGGAGAAAATTCTATAAATTATATAATTTTGAATTGGATAATTCATTAGCTCCTATATTGTTTGTTGATGACAAAAGGGGGAGAAAACCGCATGAATGAATTAGATAATAATTCATAGGGAAAACATGTCATAACATGCATATGAATGAGCATCGACTGCTATTAATGATCATTCATATTTTCCCTCATTCATGTGTTTGTCATCATCAAAAAGGGGGAGATTGTTGGAAAATGCCATGTCAGCATTTTGCCACATCGGCTTCCATTGATTTTGATGATAACAAACATGAAACTTGAATTCACCATGTTTTGATGATAACAAACATGAATTAGAATTCACTATGAAAAACATGTAAATAACATGTATATGAATGAGTGTTTATTTGCTATTAATTATCATTCATATCTTCCAATCATTCATGTGTTTATCATCATCAAAAAGGGGGAGATTGTTGGGAAATGCCATGTCAGCATTTGCCACATCAACCTCTATTGGTTTTGATGATAATAAGCATGAATTACTAATGGCTATATTGAGTTATGATGTTTTAGTTCAAGATGAGAACAAGTGGACCAACTCCAAGTCAAAGCCATATGCTCAAGTCAAAGCCAAGATCATGCCAAGATAGACATGAAGTCTAAGTCAAGATGACCATGCCAAGATGGACATGAAGACCGTTGCACAAAATCAAGTCGAAGATCAAGACTTAGGTTGAATTAGGGCTTAGGACACTCTCGCATACACATTCATGTAAATGCATCAACTATATGTAATTCACATTACTAGAGTGACCTAGGACATGTTAGTGGGGTGTACAATGCTTAGGGTTGACCAAAAAGTCCAAAAACCCAAGCCATGTCCCTGCCCCAACTTAAGTCAGCAAAACAGAGTTCAGACGGACAGCCGTCTGAGCAGACGGATGTCCGTCTGTACTGATAACTCTGTTTCTCAGAAAACAACAGAAGGCCAGACGAAACGGCTAGTTTAAAGAGAATATCCTCTACAGCTGTTTGCAACGGATACTTTTGAGACGGATGACCGTCTGGGCTGAAAAACAGGACAAAAATGTGTCCGTTTTCTATCCGTTGGGGATTGGGTTTTGGCACTCAAAGGTGCTCTATATAAACCCAATTCACCTCATTTGAGAGGACCAACATTCACACTTGATCACCCACTCCCCAAGTGATCCTAAAGCTCTCAAATTGCAAGAAAGCCTTGTGCTTTGCCTTTCACCTTCTCCCAATCTTGAAGTAATATACCAAGGTGTTTCAGAGACATTTATTTTGCAATTGTTATAAAATAAAGAGAATATATCAGAGACAAAGAAGAAAACTAGAACAAGATCAATCAGAAGTGATTCATTCAATTGAGTACATTACATATTTATAGTAGAAGGAGCATCTACTCTGATATGGAAATACAATATATGATTCTTGCACACAATAAGATATTCTTGATATAGAAGGATAGATTGCCACCCAAGATAGAAGGTGTATAGAATGGAAATATTGACTGCCAACATTGTGTAATGAGATGGTTGTGATCTTCGCCAATATTGCATCCTGAGGTAGTTGGGATCTTCAATTGGAAGTACTGTCTATTGGAGGGTGATGGATATTCTACAATCAATATTATTTATAACACTCCCCCTTGGATGTCCATCAATGGATAATGTACCTCGTTAAAACCTTACTAAGAAAAAACCCTGTGGGAAAAACTCTTAGTGAAGGAAAAAGAATATACATATCTAAATAATACGTATTGGTAGCTGCCTCATTAAAAACCTTACCAGGAAAACCCAGTGGGACAAAACCTTGGTTAAGGGAAAAAGAGTGCAACACGTATTTTACTCCCCCTGATGATAACATCATTGAGTATCTTTAAGTACGTACATTCCAATATCATATACCAACATCTCAAGATTTGAAGTATGCAACTTCTCAGTAGATAAATCTGTCAAATTATCACTTGAACGGGTTTGTTGAACATCGATTTCACCATTTCATTGAAGACCATGAATGAAGAAGAATTTCAGGGAAATATGTATCGTTCCATCTCCTTTGATGTATCATCACTTCAATTGAGCTATGCATGCAGCATAATCTTCATATAATATTGTTCAAACCCCTTATTCTAGTAGAAGACTACATGCTTCCTGAATGTATTGTATCATTGATCTAAACCAAATATAAAATAGTTAACATTCACTTGTAAATAAATAGTCTATTTGAGATCTAGTTGTATATAGATCAGATAAAAATCTTACATCTGCATAACAAGTAAGTTGATATCCACATTCATAAAATAATATCATGTCAATAATTTCTCAAATATATTGAAATATATGTTTTATAACATTTCAGTGTCTTCGTATTGGAGAAAAGATAAATTTTGCTAATACACTTATAGAAAATGTTATATCTAGTCTTATACTATTAGCAAAATACATTAATGCCCCAATTGCACTAAGTATGATACTTTATGACCAATAAATTTTCCACTATTTTCTTGGGGTCGAAATGAATCTTTCTTTATATTGAGCGATCTCACAACCATTGGGGTACTCAATGGATGTATTTTATCTAGATAAAATCTCTTCAAAATATTCTTCATATAATTTGATTGATGAACGAATATTTCATTCGTCAAATGCTCAATTTACAAGTCAAGACAAAACATTGTCTTTTCAAGATTTTCATTTCAACTTTGTTCAAATAATCTACTGCTTTTGGAAACTCTTCAGGAGTTTCGATGATATTTAAATCATCATCATATATACTTATTAAAATTAGATCCATATCCTTTAATAAAGGCACAATAATAAATTGGATCATTTTTATACTTTTCATTTAGTAAATATCCACTAAGGAGATTACCATATATGCCTTGATAATCTTTGAAGCCTTATTGAACAAACTTCCTAGGAATTTTTATATGCTTCAGTCATTTTGAATCCTTCAGGGATTTTCATATATATTTCACACTTGAGTGAGCCATATAAATAGTCTGTAATAATATCCATTAGACGCATGTCAAAATTTTCATATACTGCCAGATTAATAAGATATCTGAAGGTGATTGCATCCACCACAAGAGAACATGTTTCCATGTAATCAATGCAAGGCATCTGCGAAAATTCTTGTGCCATAATTCATGCTTTATATATCACGATTTCATTCTTTTTCTCATTTCATTTTTCGCATAAAACTCAATTGTACCCCACTGACTTTATTATACCTTCAGATGTTGGACTACAGGTCCAACAACTTTATTTTTCAAGTGAATTCAATTCTGCTTGAATTGCGTCTTTACCATTTGGCCAATCATTTCTTGATTTATATTCATCAACAAATTTATGTTCAAGATCCTCGTCTTGTTGCATTATTTCAACAAAAACATTATATGCAAAAATTGTTGTCGACAACTTTATATTTTCAGTTCCATCTTTTTCTTGCAATGACATAACTAATCGAGATCTCTTCATTATTTTCAGGTACCTGAACTTCTTCTGGGGTTTCATAGAAAGTTATGTCTTCAGGATTTTCATAATCAATTGTCTCCATTTTATGACCATCTTGATCATTTGCTCCTTTTTTTTCCTAGTATTTTATCCTTGGAACCGATTGATCTTCTACGTTTTAAACGTGGTTTAATTTCATTTGCACTGATAGATTGTCCTGCTAGGACATTAATTCTAATTGGAGCATTTATAGTTGGAATATGAGATTTAGTAACTCTTAGCAGGTCAGCAAATCTGGTAGTTGATTTATAATATTTATTGCATTATCCTTTTAACTTTAAGTTCACAGTGCTCAGTGCGAGGATCTAATGAGATAATGATAATGCATACAATCAATCTTTTTTTCCAACTGTTTATTCTCTCCCCCTCATGTTGGAAAAACTAATTCATCAAAATAATACTCAGCAAGTATTGCATTAAATAAATCTCCTATCCTTAGCAATATATTGAATTATATAAGGAGATTTATATCCAACATATATTCCCAACTTTATTTTGGGACTCATCTTTGTGCGTTGTGGTGGAGCAATTGGAACGTAAGTCGCACATCCAAAGATTTTAAGATGAGAAATATTTGGCTTCTGACCATTAGCCAATTGTAATAGGGAGAATTTATGATAACCTTTTGGCCTGATGCGTACAAATGATGCTTTGTTCTCATAACCAATGGTTTAGCTATTAATTGGAGATATTTAATAAATAATTTTTCTAAACCATTTTGGATATAAACATAAACAACAGGCTATTCAACTGTGATCTCAGTTGTTATACAATAATAATAAAGCCTGAGATGTAAATTCACCAGCATTATCAAGACAAACTGTCTTTATCTTATAATCCATAAATTATGCTCTTAATCTCATTATTTGAGCAAACAATCTCGCAAACACCAAATTGCGAGTTCATAATGAACATACATGTGATCACTTTATAGATGCATCTACTAAAATCATATATTATCTGAATGGTCCACATGATGGGTGAATGGGCCCATATATTTCATTCTCTATATGTTTTAAAAACGTAGAATGTTCAATCTCAACTTTAGCTGGTGAATATTTAATAATAAATTTTCTTGAGAACAAGCAATACAAGAAAATTCACTTAATTGAAGAATCTTCTGGTTCTTCAATGGATGACAATTGAATTTTCAATAATTTTTAGCATCATATTTGATCCGGTATTATCCAACCGGGGGTCATGTCAAATAATAAAATTATTGGAATCAATGTTCATTTGATTTACCCAAGCATGTGTTTCAACCATGCGATATTCGTGTAGTACAAATTGGGAGAAATATCTAATACCTTTGTATAGATATTTACTTATACCATTATTTGTAGTCTCAATCTGATAATCATTTTAGCAAATAGCTTTGAAACTTAATAAGTTTCTTTGAGACTTACTACAAAATAATAAATTATTCATAGCCAATTTTATCTCCCAGATAATAATAGATTAGCTCTTCCGGAGCTTCCAATCAATGTTGTACTAACAATTCTTGTATGAACATTGGCTTCCATGTCATCAAATACAATAATCATAACCAAATCTTTAACTATTATCTTCAAAGGAGTTTGCAGCATCTAGATGTGTAGTATCTATGAAGCCATTAAAATCATCATTTTTTTATAGGCAAAAATTGCTTAAGTATCATAATTTTGGAAAATCCAATTTATCTCCACATTATTTTTATTTCTTTAATTAAGGCTTGACAAAGCTTAATTAAATATTGTGGAGTACGATAGATAATGTCTAATGGCTTTCATACCACATCGGTAACAAATATTATCTTCACTCCTTGAATTGTTATATTGAGAATCCTTATTATTCTTTTATTTATTTCCATAATAATGATGATAATTATTCCGTCTTTTGTCTCATCCTCTTTCACAGTCATGACTATAATTTTGATTTTGCCTTCTTTCAGGCATATCATGAATTGTAGCATTCACTTCAGGGAATGGAACAGAATCAATAAGACGAGCTTTATGACTTTTCATTAATAGTCCATTATTTTACTCAGCCACAAATAGACATAATATCATTCAGAGTATTTCTTAAAACTCCTTTTACAATATTACTATTGTAACAACAAATCTGAAATTTGAAAATTTGCTGGGATATTTTCTCTTTATAATTTCAAATGAGAATTAATTTCAAAAACTACAGAACTGTATTTATTTACAGTTTCAAATCTTGAAGTTTCAAATCTTGCAACTTCATGTGCATCTGCAGAACTGTATTTATTTACAGTTTCAAATCTTGCAACTTCATGTGCATCTGTAGAACTATATTCATTTACAGTTTCAAATCTTGTAACTTCAAGTGTATCTGCAGAACTGTACTTATTTACAGTTTCAAATCTTGCAATTTCATGTGCATCTGTAGAACTGTATTCATTTACAGTTTCAAATCTTGCAACTTTAGGTGCATTTAACAATATTTGTGGTGCAAAGCTAGCAATCATTATATACAATAAATAAAACCACAATCGTTAAAGCAACATAATATCTTATTATTTGATTGATTCTTAGATTCAATAAAACACATACCTTTTTATCATGATGCACTTACATTTCAAGATGGACAAGGTAAACTCCATTGTTTACAAAAACGTGCGAGGAGGTCGATCATTCTTTCACTTTGGAATAGAAAACATAATGATGCATAGTCTGCTGTCTTTCTTCTCAAAACGCAATACTTCGAGCGGAATCGTGCTGATAATGTGTTATAAAATAAAGAGAATATATCAGAGACAAAGAAGAAATCTAGAACAAGATCAATCAGAAGTGATTCATTCAGTTGAGTACATTACATATTTATAGTAGAAGGAGCATCTACTTTGATATGGAAATACAATATATGATTCTTGCACACAATAAGATATTCTTGATATGGAAGGATAGATTGCCACCCAAGATAGAAGGTGCATAGAATGGAAATATTGACTGCCAACATTGTGTAATGAGATGGTTGTGATCTTCGCCAATATTGCATCCTGAGGTAGTTGAGATCTTCAATTGGAAGTATTGTCTATTGGAGGGTGATGGATATCCACAATCAATATTATTTATAACAGCAATTTCAATTTGGGTATTCTTCCTTTATATGATGCAATTTCAATTTGGGCATTATGATTGCATTTGGGTTGGATAGTTCTTCATTACTTAATAAGAGTTTGGTTGGCCCATAGGATTATTATAACAGGTCCACTGGGACAAGGTGTTGCCAATGCAATTGGTTTGCTCTTTCAGAAGCTCACTTTGCTGTGCGATTTAGTAAACCTGAAGCTATCATTGTAGATGACCATACATAAGTCTTAAAAGGACAATGGAGACAACTACTTTATCTATAAGACTTAAAAAATTGGCTAATTTGATGACTTGTTCAATTGTAGATATTACATCATCGGTGATGGGTGTTTTTTCTCGTTGCATCTTCAAGTTTCAACTCTAGGTATAATCTTCAAAACCATGTCGTTGTAAATGGGTAAAAGAAGACTTTGAAAATTGGCTAATTAAATCATTTGTTTTCAATTGTAGATATTACATCATGGGTAATGGGTGATTTTCCTTGTTGCCTCTTCAGCTCTCAACTCTAGGTGTAATCTTCAAAACCATGTCATTGTAATTGGGTAAAAGAAGGACATACATTTACCACTTGTGGTGACCCACCTTTTGATCTATCCCTTTGCATTAGTCTATGTTTTTAGCCCTCTTGGTGGTCCATGGGTTTAACCAATGCTAATTGATTTCTAAGGTGAATCTGCTTTCTAAACTAGTGAAGCCAAAGCATGAAAATATATGTAAATGAAGTGCAAAGGCAAAGCATGAAAATGTATGTAAATAAAAGAATAGCAAATGAAGTTTGAAGCCAAAACACATACCAATTATTGAATTCATAAATTTGTATGCAAAATTAAACTTCACAAACTAATGTGCACAAGATTTGCTTACCTCTACAATTGGTAGAGGTGATTGTACCTAAACTAGGTAAGTAAACGGAAAGAAGTGTATAGATTTAATATAAATTTAACATTTTATTCTTGTTTATAGTTTGTCTTGAAAAACATTAAAACAACCCAATTCAACACGCAAACCATCTATGCGAATTGGAATTCTGCATCGCCATATCACACTTATGAAACAAACTATAAATGTTGACTCTTTTTTCATATTACTATAAAAATTGGAAATACTTCGGTGATTGTTACAAACCAAATGGAATAAAGCTAAACATCACACATTAAAATTTGACATTAACATTGACAACTTACCAAATAATATGAATTCCTGAATAATCAAGTATTAAAATAAGAAAGAAAGAAAAATACCTTGTTCGTTTAAGGAAGAGTAATATGTACAGTGGGCTTCTGAGACAACAAGAGTGTGGCAACATGGAATAAAATTCCCCTACAGGAAAAGGGAAACAAGGATAACTTATCAAATAATTTGAACTGATCACTCTCTAAGGTACAAGAGACCACTTTATCCACTCACTAAGGTGAAGGCAAGAGATGAGAAACCCTGAGCAAGAAGAAATACACGCGAATGTTGTTATTGTTATAAACTTAGTATAATCTATATTATTGTTGATTGAGTGGAGATGTGTTTTACTAGCCATGATAAGCTTGAGTTATTGATATAGTAATGTCCAAATGATGAGTTTTGGATTTAACACAGAATAAAGATAAAAACTAATGAGTTTTTTTTACTATTAATTAATTGGTTGTTTTCCTTTCATGTTTTTTTTTGGCTACATTATTGTTGATTGAGTGGAAAATTGATGTGTTTTATTACCCATGATAAGGTTGAGTTATTGATACTGTAATGTCCAAATGCTGATTTTGGGATTTAAAATAGAATAACGATAAAAACTGATGAGTTTTTTTACCATTGATTAATTGGCTGTTTTCTTTCCATGTTATTTGGATGCTTTTTTTTTTTTTTTTGGGATTTTGCTGTTTCTCTCTTTGATTCACATTTATTGATTGGTGGGTTGATTGACTTTGAAATAGGAAGGGAAAGTAATAGGCAAATCAGATTTTTACCCTTGATAATTTGAATTATTATGAAGAAGGATGGATCTCTTTATCTTAAAGGGATACAAAATTGATGACTTTTTGAATAATTGATGATTAATTAGCTATTTTTCTTTCCATGTTGTTTTTTGGTTTTTTGCTCTTTCTCTCTTTGGCTTCGCATTTATTGATTGGTTGATTGTTTTAGTAACAATTTGAATGAAAACAAATGGTGATTTTTTTTGGGGGGGGGGGGGGAGGAAACAAGATTTTATTTTCCTTAAATGTGGTCAACAAAACGTCAATATTTATGATAATAAATAATTTACCATTCAACTTCTCCATTTGGGTATAACAATGGATATTGCAGCACATCATAACACCCATAGTAATGCTTCACTCTATAGTTCTTTCTTGAGTTTCCTTGGATTATTATGTCACATCTTTTTTTGATATTTGGGTTGTTTCCTTCAATCCATATGTGTAATAACCCTCAAATTCCTAATCCAAAACTTGAATTTGCAAGTTCGAGTACCCGAAGCACTAGTCGGAAGAAGCAATGGGCCATCCGGATTGAAACCCATGTTTTGGCCCTAGAGCCCATGGATATGGATATTGTTGATAAAGAACCTACCTTTTTGGGAACCGGAAGAAGATCTAGTCAGAACCCGTATGGATTGGGTAGGTGGATATCCAGTGCGACAAAGATTGAGTTGAATGATGTCCGTGAACAAGGTAAGAGCCTTACACATGTTGGTTAAGGTTGTAACAAAGCTAGGGATCAACCGGGAGTGCAAAACGCTCAAGTACTTAGAAGTACTAGGGGCAGTTGCTTAAGGTGGTCGATTGACCAAGCAACCGGCCACTATGGTGGTTGATTGGAAAATTGTCCCAAATGATGTGGTTGTAAACTATTTCCTTTTGTGATCTGTAGTCTAAGTGACCTCTTTAGAATTCTAAATATGTGATTTAGACTTAAATTAACCCAAAATCAGATCGAGGATGAATGATCAAAAGTCTAAATTTCTGACTTGGAATTTTGCTCGAGAGTGAGGTGGTTAATCAACTAACCAACCGCCTTAACCAAATGATTAGGTCCCAAAGGCTTTATTGATGCTGTCTTTGCCCAGTTTGACTCTCAAACCCTAATGTAACTTCATAATCTTAATCTAGGGGTTTTTTGGGATTTTCTAGGGGTGTTTGTTTGAGGGATTTAAGATGTTATTCAATACTTATTTTGCTAAGTTAGGTAAGGGACAATTGGATATATGACTGAATTGCTTAATATGATGACTTGATGATTATTCTATGCATGTATTGATTCTTATTGTAACAACCACCGTATTTCTAGCCCGGAGTCCATATTGCAAGTCCGAGTACCCAAAGGTCTAGTCGGGTTAGTTTGTGGAGTGTTTGGATAGAAGTCCATGATCCATATCTAGAACCCATGGATTTGGATTCTCTTGATGAAGAACTTGCCTTGCTCGGAAGTTGGACCTTTGGTAGAGGGCGAGTGGTGTCTGGAGATGTCCAGAATGAAGGTAAGACCTCCCCCATGTGTTGATTAGGCTTAGGTTGTGTTTCAACCCCTTGAGCAAAGCACCCTTGTACAACAATGTACTAGGGGGCGGTTGTTTAAGGAGGTTGATTGAACCAAGCGACCGCCAGGTTGTGCTTGCGGGAAAATACCCTAATTTACCCCCTATTCGTTATAAATAGCAACCCTTGCCCTATTAACGCATTATTATATTCCGGATTACTATTTTGGGTAGTTAGGCGGTAGTGGAAACGTGTTGGAAGGTGGGCGAAGTGCTGTTAATGATCTGGAACCTCTCCCCCTCTGTTTTTGGTGATTCTGGTTAAGGTAATGAATCTCCATCTCCCATTCTCTTTTTTTCAACTTCTAATTGATATGAACCCATCCCCATTTTGTTATTGGTTACCCACTTGGTTAGTTGTAGCTTTCTTTCCAATATTCTTAATGGGATCCTATTCAGAAACGAATCCCGCATTTGTTAAATGGATGGATCTAATCAAGGGGAATGATTTGGGTAATAGATCTGTGTTAATTTTAGGGTTTCATGTTACCCCTTTGTTATAGACCTATTAAGATTGAAATTCGGACTAAGATCATCTCATAATGCATTGAAATCGGATGATCAAAAGTCTGATTGTCGGAGTTGGAAACTGTCTGTAACAGGGGTGGTCGCTTGACCCAAGCAACCGCCACAAGCAACCGGCTGGTTTCCAATGACTGTGTAGGTTTGATTTTGGATTTGATTGGACTCTTGACTCTTATACATTCTTGTAACCCTGTATATAGGTGTCCCCTGTTTCTACTTAAAGTTTTATAACTGTGTTTGGATTGCAATTTAAAGGACTTCTACTAAATTACAAGGTAAGGACATTCATTCTTATTTAATGCAATTACACATACATGATGATTCAGCTGTTCTATTTACTATTCTTTGATCATGTATCTTGTTGTAATTGTATAAAGCATGTGAATCTTATTTATACTTGCTGTTGGTGGTGTTCCTTGATGTACTTCATCTTTTATGATATTGCACAACTGTTTTGGTATGATGATGAGTGATGTAGTGTAGTTGTGATGGAAGGGGTATTCCATTGGGATATCTTGGTTGAAGATATCAGAGGGCTGTGGTATGGGACACATGCTCACTGATGCCTCTAGCACTATCATGATTACTGGATGACATACCTAGGAGAGTCTAGAATTACATGGCTAGGTACCCCACATGCTATTACCCTTTCGGCAGGGGAATTGAAGCCGGGTGACTCGTGACAATGGTGACGTGACTCTGTTTCATCCTACAGCGTTAATCAGTCTCGTGCGGAGACTCAGTGGTCCACTATTGGTCATGCAATGGTAGGATTGCATATGTTAGGGTTGGACTCATGGACGTCCAAGGAGCGGACCGGGTGTCGTGAGGAGTCATGAGAGCATTCCGCCCCAACAATATATGGATGACCATAGGGTTAAGGAGTGGAGTCCAATAGCGGTAGCCAGTCTGTGAGGGTTCTCACTCCTAGGTTGCGAAGGATATTGAATCGAGTTGGTTGGTGCCATAGGGGGAGTATTTGGACTCCATATAGTATGTTACCAGTATGACTTGCATTTGATTAGAAACCCCGACAAGCGCCAATACTCATTGCCAATGGTCGTGGTGAGAGAGTGTTGACTTAACCCCAGCCATGTTTTGAGAGCTAGGTGTGGACTTACCCCTTTACCCAGGATCCCAACAGAGGTAACCAGTCCTTGCGGGATCAGAGTGACTAGACCTACCCAGAGGAGGGCTGGTGTTATATCTTAAAGCATGTCAACTATTAGAGACTTGCATAGTTAGATCTTAGTAGCATTCATATTTTCGCATACCATCCATATCATTTCATATGTGCATTCGTGGATTGTATTGACATATATATGAGAATTGTTTGTTCCTTACTGAGTTCGTCAGAACTCATTCCTTTCATTGTATATATTATATGAGCTGTACAGATGGTGGCACAACGTCAGAAGTTGGAGATGATTTGTATGAAAGAGCCTTCTCATATGAAGCTGATGTGGCACAGACAATGATACATGAACTTGCAGAGTATGGAGCCTCCTGTGGATGCTTGGTGTGCGCTTATAGCACCCATTGATGGCATAAAGAGGCAGATCGCTAGGATATTCGAGAAGCTTATAAATGAAGACTGGAGAACCCCCTACCTTGCTATTCATGAGAAATATTTTTTAGATCAAGAAAAAGAAACTAAAAAGAAAATTATTTAGTTTATTATTTTTGTTTCCGCTGAACTCGATATTACTTTTGATTCTTGATTTTCTTTCCTTTGTTTCGTTCATTGATTTTATCGGAGTATTTGGACTCCTGTAACCTTTTGATATATTATTGCACTTATTCTTGCTCTTGATTGTCTATACTTGTGTTTATAATTATTGATGGGTAAGACCATGGATCCTGTGACGGTTCGCACCCATGGGTTGCCGGGCGGGTAACCGAGACCGACGGGTGGGGTGTGACACTTATAACCTGTTGTAATTATTGTCTTATTGATTTACTTGTTGATAATGAATTGTAGATGATATGTATTGTACTTTGACTCCTTTAATGTTATCATGTGGTCGAATGTTGTGACTATGAGTTAGGGATTACCAGACTTGGTATTTCTAGCTTCGGATATCAGGGGCTGTGGTATGGGACGTTGTCCTTTGATGCCCCCAGCACTACCATAGTTGTTGTCTTTTATGACTAGGAGGTCTAGATTGCATGTTAGGTACCCATACATGCTACTACTCTTTTTGGTGGGGGTATTGAATCTGAGTGACCCATGATGGCAGTGACGTGACTCTATGTCGTCCAAAAGAGGTAACCCTCATGAGGAGAGTTAGTGGTCCATTGTTTTATCATACAATGGTAGCGTTGCATATGTTAGGGTTGGGCTCATAGGCATCTAAAAGATGGCTTGAGTGTTATGAGGAGACATGAGAGCCTTTGCCCCAACAATATTTGGATGACCATAGGGTTAGGGAATGAGGTCCAATAGAGGTAATTAGTTTGTGAGGATTTAAATTCCTATGGGGAGAAGGATACTAAACCAAAAGGGAGCTAGGCATGAAGAAGGGTCTCTGGACTACATGTAGAGTGTTACTTTAGGATGTTGCATTGGATTTAGAATCCTCGACATATGCCAGTACTCAAACCAATGGTTGTGGTGAGAAAGTGTAGACCTATACCCTAACCATGGTTGATGATGATGACTGTACCTCTTATTTGGGATCCTAACAAAGGAAGCCAGTCCCTGAGGGATCAGAGTGATGAGACCCACCTAGAGGAGGGCTGGTGTCATATCTTAAAGCATGTCCGCCTAGATAGAGACTAGCATATAGTTAGTTTATTAGATGCATCCATAACACAACGCTTACAATGTGATTGTGGTTTGTATAAGGAATTGATACCTTATTGAGTTCATTAGAACTAATCCTTGTGGATTATGTTTGTTTTCTTTAGATGCCTTTACCGAAACAGGAGAAGTTCCTTATGCGTGGGAGAACACGTTTGAAGAGATATTGGAGGTGTCAATGAGACATAGTTATGATCAACACAAAGCTTCTTGCGGGTGCATGGAGTGCTCTTACGACACCCATTGATGGGAAGAGAGTCCAGGTGGTCTGCCACTTGGATAAAAAGATGAAGGAGGGTCCCATGACTCCTTTCATTGAGAGATATGAGATAGAATATCATAAACTGATAAAGGATAATAATAACATTTGATAAGACACTTTTGATAATTTTGTTGCCATTGATAGTTTTTTTCATTCGATTCATTTAGTATTTATTCTTGATTTTGGAACTTTATTTCTTCAATTAATTATTGGAATATTCTTTTGCTCTTAATTTTGGATTTGAGTGTCTTATTTATTATTGATAGTGTAAATGTGATGTTGTAAATGTGGATCACACTCCCGGGTTGTCAAGGTAGATCCGATATCGTTAGGTGGGGTGTGACAATATGCCTGCTACTTGATCAACTGTAGGCTAGTTGTAGATTCTCTGGTCTAAATTGATGTCACTCTTAATTACTATCTCACGAGACTCTAAAGAGTCGACATCTTTTAAGCTTCCAAAGAATCTTGCATATGAATTATTTGATAGAATTTCCATAATTTTCTACAACATTGGCTCTTTCAATTCCATATGTTGAAGTATATTCATTCTATTTTTCAACTCATTATCTATGTCAAAGATATACAACTGCAAATAGCATGGATTGTCTCTCTCTGGGGATTATTGGAGGCGTTCATGATAGATTTGTCCTTGAGCTCTAAATGTGTAAATTCTTCCTTGCACATTTGCAAAGTCTTTGTCTACATGTACTCCAAAAGAAGTAAATGCAAAGATACTATTGTATGCCCGCATATATCTTCCGAATTCCTTACTTTCTGTTGTTTGATTGTTGAATAGTTTATATAGCTCATTTGGAATTATTGTTGGTACTAGGAAAATATTTTCGTTCAAATAATCAAATGATGGGTCTCTTATTGGAATTTCTTTGCTCCACAACATATACATGATGGTACTTGTTTTAGTACTTATACATTGGAGCATTTTAGTACCAAATCTATATCGTATTGACATAGTATATTAAATTATTGTAAAAGATGTATATGTTTTTTTTCTTTCGAAAAAAGATATTTTGTCTTTTGAATGAACCATTATATGTCTCGCCTTCTGTAATTTGTGATTCGCCTAGATTTTGATTTGAGGAGTTTGAACTTTCGCCATGATGTGTTGCTATCTCCATTTGATTGTCATTTTTTTGGGCTTCTTGTCTTCTTGCCCTTTTTATCCTTTTGAATTCATTGTATATTTTAACGGTTGTTCTTTTTATGCATGGTATATCACTCTCAAGAACAAATTGAATATATTATTATTAATGATGAATTACTTTTTCTTTGCACCTTTTTGATATTTTAGATATTTCCTTTTTATTGTCTCTTTCTTCTATTTTTGTACTTTAATTTTTGTTGTGTTTGATTAATCTTATATTGTTCTTAGTCAAATTGATGTTCAAGTATGTGCATTTGATTAATAGACTATTTATTAGTTGGTTTTATCTTTATTTATTTTATAGTAAACAAAAGCTTGATATTAATTAAGATAGTAGATACATAGGGTAGTAGGGTCTATTACATTTAATGACTTGTTATGGTCTATGGAGGACAAAAATGCTAAATATGTGAGCCATTGGTGGAGTGTGGTGTCACAAAAACCATTAGGGTTTGCATCTTTAATGTTAGTTACTATGTTTATCAAAATAGGGACATAAGCTATCGGCCACCTCTTGTGATTAAGTGGTAGGCGTAAATCTAGAACTTTTTTGTCATTGCAACATATATCCTGTAGTTGAAGATTGTAGAGCTGTGCTTGATCTATTCCTTCCTTTAACCCAATCAAGAATGCCTCAACAATGTTTCCCTTCCCTAGTCCTCCTGTACTTAGATACTTTAGCTACCCTTCACATAATATTCCCACACTCCATCATGTACTATCTAGCTCTGCATTATGTACCCCTACACACAACAAAGTTGGACAATGATTTAAGTTAGTAAGGCTTTTACAAAAGCAAGTATTGGTTCCGCTGGCTGTGTTTGTATTTGGTTATGTGAGATTTCAACAATTTGCTGTGTTTTGAGGTTTAAGTCATGGATCCAACTTGCTATGTTATTTAGTATTCTTATGGGGTTGGGGTTAACTTTATTAAAATTTTTATTGTTCCGTTCTTTCCAGATAAAGTAGCAGGTGATAATAAAAATGGACACCATTCATCTTTTGGATGCCTTATCCATCTCAGAGTTTAGGATGAAAGAGTTGCACAGATCACTGATTGACGTGTTTGTAACTCTTTTCCGTTCTTAATCCCAAGGGTCCTGCCGCCAAAATCCTTTTCATCCAATCACATGAAAGAAATACGTACCATGCAGATTCCACACAATTTCCACAGAGCTCACATTGTGGGGACATTGGTGTCCATTGAGCAAGTGTTGCCTTGATTGGTAATCCTGCATTTAAAAGACGCCAAAAGAAGATTTTAAGTTTGTGGTGTAGGGTTAATTTCCAAACGAACTTCCACCATGTGGTGTAAGTATTAGATTGTGATGTCGGTCTTGTTTGCGAGAGGGTTTTCCCTACCAGTTTGACAGAGAAATCTCCATTGCTTGAAATAAGAGACATTCAAGTATCATTTTCATTTAACAGATTTAAGTTCGAGAGATGAAATAGGTGAAAGTTTAGGGGAAGAGACAACTCCCTGTTCGGCATATTGATTGAGTCCGCCACTTGAGCCAGTGATGTGTTTCTCTCCCACAACTAGTTGGTTTTATCTTATCTTGTGGTTCTTGTTGTATTCAATTTTATAGTAAAGTATGTTAGTGTATTTGAGACACCAACTCACGTTGTTTTCAGCTTTGTTATGGATCATGACTCGATTATCAGATTTTGACTTCGTTGCTTATTGAATAGATACCATTTTGTGGGTAAAATCACTTATCCTAACTCCGAACATTATATGACATGAATACGAATATAGAAATCATATTTCATTTTTGGCTTTCCATTTTTAGTTCTTAATATGATAGTAATATTAAAATATGAAATACAATTCAAAAAATATTACATGATTTCTAAAGTTAGTTTTCATAAGTCAAAATGATAGAACAATATTTTCGATGAATCATTTCTAAAGTCTTCTTCTTTGAGGTTTTGCTCAATCCATTCGTGATTCTTCGTCGTCTGAATGGTTTCCATTTTTTACTATTTCCCCTACAATACTTCTTATGTTCTGTTTCGTTGATTTGAGTTGTCTATCTTGAAGTTGAAGCAACATGTCTTCAATCTATACCTACGTAGGGTTTCTTGGTTCTGTAGGAAGTTAGTGTAATGTAGGTTATATCAGAAGAATTGAATAGATTAATCAAGTCTTCAGTTGATGCATTAATCATTTTGTTCTTTTACCTCTTCTAATTTGTCACTGTATTCACTTGCTGGGCATTTCAATAGAATTTCTACTTCATAAAAAATAGTGACATTGACTCGTTCAGTTGTATCTGGCACTCAAAATTTAAGCATGTACTTATGGCCAGGAAAACTACGTCCTTAGTTGTTTTGAGATTTTTTCCCCTATCGGTAATGGTTTGATTGTTGTGCATGATATTATTACCTCTTGGAATATGTTATGTTGTTCACACATTGGTACACGTCGTGATTTTGCTTTGGAGTTGCACTCTTTTGTCACACTTGACACATGCGTTGTACCATGGTTCAACCATATCAACTCCCAACACTATCTTTCGAATATAGTAGTGTTGTTTCTGTTGGAAAAAAAATATATTTTGAAGTAGTATTCTTACATTTAACTATTTGTGTAATTTATAACATAGTATAAAGTTGCTGGTGTTGTACCTTGAGTGAGTCCTGCTCTTCTTCGATCAAATCTTTTATCTTCAGATGCTGAATGTCCTTATGCTTAAATTATAATGAAGTTGTTGGATCGGTTTTCTTCTTTCCAACTTTTGTTTTTGGCCTGAGGTGTTAGACAAATGATTCTGAGTTCTTTGTTTTGAATATGTATGTAAGTTGGAAAGAATATTTAGGCTAGTATTATTACTAATTAATCAATTCTTTAGTTTCAAGATTGATCTTGATCGTGGTTGCTCTTGTTGTTGAGAGTGATAAGTTCCCTGTTGTTGCATTGAATCTTGTTAGTATAATTTCTAATCCCCCCCTTTTTTTAAATTTTTTTTTTTGGGGGGGGGGGGGGTATATTAAAAAGTGATGTCAATTCCTTGATATGATGATATTTTCATTGACATTAAGGCGATCACTGTTTTGTGCAACATTACCTTCTCCAATATATCACTCGTAGATGTTGAGATGCGTCACAGTTATATTGATGTTGCTCCCGACTAAACCTCCCTTCGTGCCGAAGACGATGAGTCCTGCAAAAAGGGTTAAATGCGGGCCGGCTCGAATACTGGGCAACTGCCTTCGATGGCTAAGTCAGATAGTGAACAGATTAAGGTCCCGTGCAAGGATTACACAAGACTATGCTTAGAATGTATTGGATGCTTACCGGAGGGGTATGTCCTTTTTCTTATACTGTAAGTGTTACCTTTTACGTATTTGGTAAGTTTACCCGGCGGAGGCTGCTGTTTCTCCTGAGATTATGCCTCCATGTCGTTGGTCCCGCTTGATCAGTGCCTGAGTTGACCTTCTCAATTGAGAACGGTTTCCATATTGGTCCAGCGTACGTTACGCCTTGATCAAGTTGGTCGGCTCATATCCCGACTATCTGGTATACAGAGCCCCGGCCGGGTCTGACCCGCCTAGGTAGGAAACTTCCGTATCATAAGCCCCCTATCTCGGTCGTTGTTTACATCATGCGGAGTAGCAAGGAAGTCAAGCTGTCGGGTGTATTTGTCTTTCCCGGCTCCTAATCTAAATGGGTCTTCTTCATACGATACGATTTCATAACCTGTCAAGTTTCTGAGAGAGTATTGACTATCCATGATTGAAGAAATTGTAGGTGTTTATCCTGAGGACAATTTTATGTAATGTAGAGAAAGTTAGGTTAAGAGTGAGAGACGTATCTGTCCATGATTAGAAATCATGTGTTGTTTCGTCATTCGTCCCGACCAAGTAATCGGTTTATATATGCCCGAGTTAATGAGAGTTGGGGGAGTTGTTCCCGTATAGAAGATAAAACTGCCTTATCCCGAATGTTGTTTTACTTATTTGGGGAGGTAAGGGAGTTATGCCGTTGAGCGCATTAAATGCCTGCTATGAAGTGACTAGCCGTTACCATAACGATTTTCCCTCGAAGCCCACGTCCAGTCCAGCTTCGCCATGTCAAATGGCTAGGTTTATAGCCATTTTGGCTACCTCGGGAAGTTACATCGTCCCCTTTTTTGAACCGTCGATCGTGTAACATTGTAACCGTTCGATCAGGAAAAGTAACGCCTCTTCCGGTAGTATAAATACCACCCTTCCTTCTTTGTTTCAATCCACCGTTTTTGTTGCTCTTGACAAAGAATTGTTCCCGACTAAGCTTTGAGATCCTTCAACTTTCTCACAGTAAGTTATTTTCTTTCCTCTCATGGCTCCGAAAAGACCTAAAGTGAGTTTGAGGGGTTTTAGGCATCAACCCAAGGTTCCCGTCCCAGTTTATCGTGAGAAGAGACGTCGTCGGGGCGAGGGGTATGTGAGTGAGGGTGATAGTGATCAGACAAAAAGGTTTAACTTAACCGGGGATCGTCTGAAAGAACTTCATGAGCAGTCTTCAAACGATGAGAGTTCCCGTACTTCTAGTGACAGTTCTCCCGATGATGATCCTAGGGTTCTCGAGGAGATAAGGGAGATGAATCATAACGATAGAGAACTTCAAGCCTCTCGGGCTCAGGCCGCTCAGGCTCAAGTTGATGATGCTCCTATCATTGAGCCTCGGGATGGTGCTGGGTCTGCCAGCGCTTCTGATTCTGATACCCCTTCTGTCCAATGTGCTTTGAGGCCTGCGTCTACGGCCACTTCTCGTGACCCCTCGGCTTCATCTTCCCGACCCTTTCTTAGGCCTGAGGTTTCGACCTCTTCCCGAGTTGGTCCTTCCCGAAAGGCTCCACCCTGTCCGCCCTTTCAGCGTCCTAGTGGATTCCGGGGAGCCCTTCCTCGTAAACCAGATAGAAGATCCTTTGATGAGGATGCCCTTGCGTTGGCGAAGTCTCAGCCTTTAACTCCTTGGCATGTTTATTTTGTTCAGTCTTCTTCGGGACCTGAGTTTTATATTTGTTCCCTTTTTTCTGATGATTTAGAGAGGTTTACCTTTAGTTTTGACATACCCGAGGGGTATGAGGTTATTCTCACGAGGGATGACTAGAGAGTGAATAGTCCCCTGGAGGGTTTTTATCCCTTGTACTATGATGCTTTCATCGGGGGTCTTCACCTTCCCTTGCACTATCTTTTTGTTGATTTTTTGGAGCATTATGCCATCAGCCCGTCCAACTTGAGTCCGAATAGTTGGCGTATCATGATCGGCTTTGTTGGTTTTGCTGTGCCTTAGGTGTCTTCCCGACCTTTGGCTTGTTTCATCATTTCTATTCCTTGCACCCTCACACCCAGTGTGGCTGGTTTTACATAGCAAAGAGGGTGTTTTCTTCTTTTCAAGGAAACTTTATTGAGAAAGATTCTCTCCCGTCCACAACCAAGAAATGGAGAGAAGTCTTCTTGTTCTTCAAGCCTCCTTCTCCCGAGCCTTTTCTTACATAGTTTCAGGAGAGGTCCAAGGATGACATTGACCTCCTTAACACCCCTGTCATCCTCGATCCCGACGAAGAGGAAAGGGTCAGGATAATTAACCAAGTATAGGGGGATGATTTTGCAGTCCATGGTTATTCCATGGAGTACGTTTCTGTTCTTCAGCTGTGGGGCTTCTCCCCAGGTAAGCTTTCATTTCTATTGCTTTTACTTTGTATTCCACGTTCTGACCTGATTATATTTCTCTGTCTTGCAGTGGCTACCAATATTTCAGATTAAGATCTTATGGCTGCTGCGCTCGGGGGAATGGATGAGGCCCGGAGAAGGAAGCCTGCCACTAAGACGAAGGCTTCGGCTTCTAGGGTTGTCAAGACCAAGCCTCCCGCTCTGGGTACTGGTCTGGTCAAATCTTTTGTGGCCAAGGGCCAAACTTTTGCTATGACTGCTTCAGCCGTGGACTTGAAAAGTCCAAAGAAGAAAACGCCTCATTTCGGGAGGTGAAAAAAGAAAAACTGAGGGGATTGTTCGTCCTCCTCTGGCCAAGAGGGTTCGTATTTATGAACCCGAATTGAGTTTTGGGCCTTCTGCCCCTTTTGGAGTCCCCTAGTTTACCTCGGTTTTTAGTGACTTAAGTTATGCCAAACGGTGGGTCGCAAATGCCACCAATGATGCTGATCGGGAGTATTTGAAAAATCTCCCCAATAAAGAATTTTTTGCTGAAGGATATAGGTAATTTCCTTCCCGTTTGATCTTTATCCTTTTTTGTCTTCTTGCCATTTGTCTAATGTTTCTTTTTCAGGTATGTGGCTGAAGCAGTTCACATCTTTGCCAAGTCTTTGAATCGGGCTCGGGACCAATCTGATCAGTTGACGCTTTCCAAGTGACTTCACCAGAAAGCCAACGTTGAGGCTGCTTAGGTGAAGAAGGATCTGGAGGAGGCTCGGGGAAAATTAGCCAAGCTAAAGAAAGAGAGAGACGACCTTTCCAAAAGCAAAGGTAAATATAAAGGAAAGGTTAGTGAGCTTGACAAGAAACTCGGGAGGGCTGCCGAGGACTTGACAAATTATGAGACTCTCCTAGCTGAGGAGAGAGAGAGAAATGTACAACTGAGGAAGGAGTTAGAGGAGCTGAAGGCCACAGGGCCACAAATTTTTAGACGGGAGGTGCTGGAGGACTACTTTACCACCAAGGAGTTCAAAGATTTGTCTGTGGCCATCTTTACTCCCGCCTTCAAAAGAGGGTTACGACAGGCCTTCAAGTTGACCCTTCAACAAACGCAGCTTCCTCAACCCGAGAAGTTGTAAAAGCTTTTGGACCCCAAGTTGTATGATGATCTCAAGCTTCCTCGGCCAGAAAATCTTCCCGAACTTCCTGACTTCCTGTATCCTAATGCTGCAGATTACATCGATCCTTCTCCTCAGAAGCAACCCCAGGAAGAAGCTGAGGAGGAAGATGAAGAGGAAGCAGAGGATGAAGATGAGGTTGAAGGTGAGTCTGAGGATGATGCCGAGGATGAAGGCCCTGAGAAGTCTCTAGTTGAAGAAGGAGCCAGAGGATCCCCGACTGACACCATTGTTGACACTAATGTGTCAAATGACGGTTGGTCGGGCCATCTGTTGAAGGAAGAACTTCCCCGAGCCCATCCTTGAAAGCCGACTGAGACGATCGAGACAGAATGCGAGTGACAATTCAAGATGGCTGTCAGCTTGTTGGTAAGTTCATGGCTTTTGATCGGCACATGAATCTTGCTCTCGGCGACTGTGAAGAGTTCAAAGATGCTTCAGTATATCAATTATTATGAAGCATCTCTTTTCTGGAGTGATCTTGAAGTTTTTTGTGTCCCGAGTCCTGTATTTCTTTGTTCCCGAGTCATGTAAGCAAATGTCCAAGCTATCTCTATTCCCGAGTCATGTAATTAACTAACATATGCTGTTCAGTTCTTTGTTCCCGAGTCATGTAACTTCTCTTATATCTTGAATGAAATTTGACTAAGTATTTTTCAACTACTGTCTCCATGATTTGTTCGGGCAGTGAGATGTTCGGGATAAAAATAATGCTTGTCCTTTAAGAAAGGTGCAAAGATGACCGGGAAGGACCCGTACTTATTTAGTTTTAAAAAAGTGTAAGTCCTTTAAGAAAGGTGCCAAGATGAGTGGGAAGGACCTGTATCAATTTAGTCTTAAAAAAAGTGCAAGTCCTTTAAGAAAGGTGCAAAGATGATCAGGAAGGACCTGTATCAATTTAGTCTTAAAAAAAGTGCAAGTCCTTTAAGAAAGGTGCCAAGATGACCGGGAAGGACCTGTATCAATTTAGTCTTAAAAAAAGTGCAAGTCCTTTAAGAAAGGGCAAAGATGACCGGGAAGGACCCATATCAATTTAGTCTTAAAAAAGTGCAAGTCCTTTAAGAAAAGTGCAAAGATGACCGGGAAGGACTCGTATCAATTTAGTCTTAAAAAAGTGCAAGTCCTTAAAGAAAGGTGCAAAGATGACCGGGAAGGACCCGTATCAATTTAGTCTTAAAAAAGTGCAAGTCCTTTAAGAAAGGTGCAAAGATGACCGGGAAGGACCCGTATCAATTTAGTCTTAAAAAAGTGCGAGTCTTGCTAATAATTGCGCCTTTTTAGGAGATTTTCAGCGGCCTTAAGAAAGGTGCCAAGATGACCGGGAAGTGGAGTTCCATGACTGATCGATCGGCTTTCCAGTTTCTGAGTCTTTCAGTCGGTATGCTCCTGGTTTTGTTTCTTTGTCAATGATATAAGGCCCCTCCCATGTTGGAGTTAACTTTCCTTGGTTCCTTGGGTTGGAGCCCCAGTTCTTCTTAGCACCAGATCCCCTGATCTGTACCTTCAGTTTTTAACACGGGAGTTGTAGTGTTGAACCATTCTTTTCTGGTACAACTGATTTCTTTGTTGAGCTTTCTCTCGAGTTTCTTGTAGAAAGTCCAAGTTTTCCCTTAGGCCCTGGTCATTTTATTTTTCGTCAAAGGTATTGTAACGGAATGACTTGGCCAGTACTTCCACGGGAGCCAGAGCTTCGGTACCATACGCAAGACAGAATGGTGTTTCCCCAGTCAAGGTTCAGGTAATGGTTCTGTATGACCATAGTACACTTGGGAGTTCCTCGACCCAAAGTGCCCGACTGTCTTCTAATCTCTTTTTGATCCCGTCCAATAGTGTCCTATTGGTGACTTCAACCTGTCCGTTGCTTTGGGGGTAAGCGACAGAGGCAAATCGATGTTCGATGTGGTATTTTTCACAGAAAGCTTTGAAACTTGCTCCTTCAAACTGTTTTCCATTATCTGTCATGAGGATTCGGGGTATCCCGAACCTGTAGATAACTTTTTCTTTAAAAAACTTCTCCATTTGCTTCTCTGTAATGGAAGCCAAAGGTTCCGCCTCAACCCATTTTGTAAAGTAATCTATAGTGACAATGAGATATTCTTGGTTTCTTGAAGCCTTCGGTAACTTTCCGATCAAGTCCATTCCCCACATTGCAAAAGGGGTCGGGCTAGAGATGGGCATCATGAGTACTGTAGGTACTTTTGGAACATTTGCATGCTTTTGACATTGTTCACATTTGCGAACATATTCAATAGCATCTTTTTGTATAGTTGGCCGGTATATACCTGAACGTAATACCTTTTGTGCCAAAACTTTTCCACCCATGTGTGCACCTCAAATTCCTTTATGGATTTCTACTAGAGCGTAGGTGGCTAGGGATGGTCCAACGCATCTTAAAAGAGGCTCAGTGAAGGATCTTCTGTACAGCTGCCCGTCTATGATGGTGAATCGAGCAGCTTGATTCTTAATCCTCTTGGCTTCCTTTGAATCGGTCGGGAGCCTATTTTCCTTTAGGTAAGTTACCAAAGGTGTGGTTCAGTCGAGTTCAACTGTTATTTCAAAGATTTCTGAATCTTGTGTGCTCGGGACATCTAATTCTTCAATATAGACTGCCGAGTCCAAATTCTTGTAGTTGGCCAAAGATAGCCGAGACAGTTCATCAGCCCTTTCATTCTCTTTTCTGGGTATTTGATGGAATGTTACCCGATCAAAGAGTGTTTGGAGTTGCTCGACCTTGGCTAAGTACTTGGCCATTCTCTCATCTTTCGCATTATACTCCCCCTAGATTTGATTCACAATGAGTTGGGAGTCGCTTCTCACTTCTAGCCCCCGTACCCTAAGTTCTCGGGCAACTCTCAAGCCTGCTATAACCGCTTCATATTCGGCTTCGTTATTTGAGGCCGGGAAATTGAATCTTGATGTGTAGCTGACTGTGAAGTTCTCGGGACTTTTGAGTGTTAGTCTTGCTCCTGAGCTTGAAGTGCTACTTAAGCCATCAACATGTAGAATCCACAAGTCTGATGTCTCAGTTGTGGCTCCTCGATCTTCACCTTGTGGTAAGCTACTTTCCACAATAAAGTCAGCCAAAACTTGAGCTATTATGGATGTTCTTGGTTTGAACTCAATCTGGTATTCACTCAGCTCCATTGCCCAACCGACCATCCTTCCAGTTACATCGGGCCTTTGAAGAATTTTCTTGAGTGGGAAGTTGGTCGGGACAATTATTGGATGTGCCTGAAAATAAGGCCTTAGCTTCCGTGAAGCCACTAAAAGTGCTAAAGCCTGCTTATCAACGTCCGGGTACCTTGTCTCTGCATCAATGAGTACATGACTCACATAGTAGATTGGGTTCTGGATTGTCTCTCCCTTTACCAATACAGCACTTACTGCGGTTGGTGAAATGGCAAGATAAACAGTTAGAGGCTCCCCGATTATTGATCGAGCTAAGACGGGTGTTTTCCCGAGTGATACTTTTAATTGCTCAAATCCCTGTTGGCATTCTTCTGTCCAAGTGATCTCTCCCGAGCTTGGTGTAGCCTTCAATGCTTTGAAAAAGGAGTTGCATTTTTCCCCTGCTCGGGATATGAACCGGTTTAGCGCCGCCACCCTTCCTGTCAAGCATTAGATTTCTTTTACAATATTTGGAGGTTGCATTCCGATCAGGGTCTGGATCTTCTCGGGACTAGTCTCGATTCCTCTTTGAGAAACCATGAAACAAAGGAACTTCCCGGAGGAAACTCCGAAGGCGCATTTCTCCGGATTTAGACGCATTTGATAAGTTCTCAAAACATCAAAAGTTTCTTCAAGGTTTGCTAAGTGTTGGGCCTGAACCAGATTCTTTACGAGCATGTTATCAACGTACACCTCCATGTTCCTCCCAATCTGGTGTTGGAAAATTTTGTTGACAACACTTTGATAAGTAGCCCCTGCATTCTTCAACCCGAATGGCATCACTCGGTAGTAGTAGCATTCCCGATCGGTCATGAAGGATGTATGTTTTTCATCCTTCAGACTCATTAGGATTTGGTTGTACCCTGAGTAAACATCCATAAAGCTAAGGACTTCATGTCTAGCTATTGCATCAATCAATAGATCAATCCTTTGGGCAGGCCTTGTTTAGATCAGTGTAATCAGTACACATTCTCCACTTCCCGTTTTCTTTTTTCACCATTACCACATTGGCCAACCAAGTCGGGCATTCGATCGGCTCAATGAAGCCTGATTTTTCAAGTTTTTCAACTTCTACTCTTATTGCCTCATGCTTTTTAATTGCAAAATTTCTTCTTCTTTGGATGATCGGGGTAGCATCTTTTTGAATCCAGAGCTTGTGTTCTGCTACTCGTCTGTCTATCCTGGGCATATCACTCGTAGACCATGCAAAGATATCAGCATTGTCGCACAAGAACTTAATTAATTTCTCTTTGAACTCGTCGGGTTGTTCTGATCCAATGAACGTCCCCCGATCGGGTAAAGACTGGCTGAGTTGAATTCTCTCCAGTTTCTCAACTGGTTCTGCTATTTGCATATTTTCTTCATCCCGATCATCACGGACTTCAATGGTCAAGGCGCTTCCCAAACTCTCTGACCTCTGTTTCTCTTTCAAGTAATTCACATAGCATTTTCGGGAGGTAGATTGGTCGGAATTGCATTCACCAACCCCTGCGTCGGTCGAGAACTTAAGTTTCATGTGCTGGGGAGACACCACTGCCTTAAGTGCATTGAGTGTTGGTCGCCCCAAGATCACGTTATATGCTGATAAGTCCTTTACGACCATAAAGTTGACCCGAATTAGCGTGTCTCGAGGTGACTTCCCGATCCTTAGGTCCAAGTGTATTGTTCCTTCTGCTATTGCTGAAGATCTTGCAAAACCACAAAGAGGGGTTGTTGATGGGGGTAAGGAGATCCTCAGATATCTTGAGTCTTTTGAAAGCCTCATAAGATATCAGATCAACCGATGATCCCGTATCAACCAAGACCCGGTGAACCTCCCGATTTGCAATCTTTACTTTGATGATGATCGCATCATCGTGCGGCGCTATGACTCCGCTCAAGTCCTCATCTGTGAATGTTATGGGCTCCCGGCATGCTGGATTTTGCCTCTTCTTAGGCAAGTGCATAGCCCCGACGAATCGTGCTTTCTGCTTTGCCTTTCTAATTGATTCCATGGTTGGGCCTCCCATTATTACGTAAACGGGTGACTCCTCCCGATCAACTTTCTCTTTCCCTTTGTCAGCTTTTTTAGCGACTTCTTTCGGGCTAGGCGATCGGGCTCTCTTTTTTGGTTCGGGTGAATTTTCTTGGGGCTTTCCAGATCTTCATACATATTGGCCAAGTTTGCCTTCTTGGATCAACTTCTCAATCTTTGACTTCAGGATTAGACAATTGTCTGTATGATGTCCATAATCTTTATGGAAGCGACAGTATTTTGTCATGTCTCGATCCTCTGGAAGAGAATGCAGCTTTCCCAGCCACTTTAAAGACTTCTTGTCCCGAATAATCATCAAAATCTCTAATGGCTTAGCATTGTGGGGAGTGTAGCTTTCTCGCCTTTGGTCACGCTTCCATCTGTTCTTTGATCCTTGGTTTCTGTCATTCGAGGAGTTCTTCTCAGTTTCTTGATCGAGTCTTCTATCTCGATCAGCCTTTACCTGGGTGTTTATCACTTTATAAACGCTAGCCTGCTTCTGGCACTTTCGTAACAACGTTCTGTACGTCTTGGGTTTGTTTGTCAAGAGGACCTCTAGAAGCCTTTGGTGCGTAATGCCACTTCAAAGTGCACTGTAGGTGACTTGGCCGTCTAGATCTTTAATTTCAATGGCCACTTCATCGAAGCATTTTAAGAAATCCCGAATGGACTCACTTCGTCCCTGCCTGATGGCAAATAGATTGTCAGATGTCTTCTTGCTCCCGATTGCGCTCCTGAACCGGGCTATGAATTTACAAGCAAGTTCTTTGAAATTGTTGATGGATCCAAGCTGCAAACTGTTGAACCATTTAATGGCTGGTCCTTTGAGGGAAGTCGAAAATGTTCTGCAAAGCAACTCGTCTTCCTGCCCGAGGACAGTCATTACCGATTTGAAGTAGCTTATATTCTCCTTCGGGTTGGTTTTTCCTTCAAAAGGTGTGAAGGTTAGCATGATGAAATTATGAGGGAGTGGCATGTTCATGATCTCATCTGGGAAAGGTTCCCGATCAACCACGTCCAGATCCTCATCATGATCCCGATCCTCCAATTTGCGCTCGACCTCCGCCATCCTTTTACGAAGATGATTTTGCCTCGCTCCATTTCCATCAGATTCAGCGGTATCCTCCCTTTGGGAATGTGTTCGTGCAACTGACATTCTCGATCGGGTTGGCTGCGGGTGACTTTCTTCTTGATGCTCAATATCCTCCCGATGACTCCTTTGAGGCAAAGATCGAGTTTTAGAAGGTACCGAAATACGATCCAAGACATTGATCCTGGTCCCGGTCCCGTTCGGAGTCTTTTGGCGATGGTCAGGACCATTATGAATTGATCTTTGACCTTCAGCGTGTCTCCCTCTCGGGATACCCCTTTTCAGTCTGGATCCTTTGGTTGTCTGGAAAGCTCTTAGTAACCTTCCCGCCTGAGTGTTTCACCTTGGGCCTTGTTCAACTCCAATTTGATGAACCAAGTCCCTCAACATTCCTTGCATTTTGAGCATTCCCTTCCGAAGTTTGTCTACATCTGCTGTAGTAGCATGTCCCTGAGGACCTTTAGACGTACCTTCCTGTGTGGGTTTTCTGGAATCAAGTTATCCTCGGGAGGATCCTGTTCCACTTGGGTCGAGCGTTCGACCCCTTCTTCTTGATGTGATTTATCATCTTGGTGGGGGTTTTCCCCAGCAATTTCCTGCCGAGTACGTCCATTGTTTGCTCGTCTCACCATGACTTGGAAATTGTCGTTCCCACAGACGGTGCCAAATTGATGCGTCACAGTTATATTGATGCTCCTCCCACTAAACCTCCCTTCGTGCCGAAGACGATGAGTCCTGCAAAAAGGGTTAGACGTGGGCCGGCTAGAATACCGGGCAACCGCCTCCGATGGCTAAGTCAGACAGTGAACAGATTAAGGTCCCGTGCAAGGATTAAACAAGACTATGCTCAGAATGTATTGGATGCTTACCGGAGGGGTATGTCCTTCTTCTTATACTGTAAGTGTTACCTTTTACGTATTTGGTAAGTTTACCTGGTGGAGGCTGCTGTTTCTCCTGGGATTATGCCTCCATGTCGTTGGTCCCGCTTGATCAGTGATTGAGTTGACCTTCTCAATCGAGAACGGTTTCCATATTGGTCCAATGTATGTTATGCCTTGATCATGTTGGTCGGCTCATATCCCGACTATATGGTATACAGAGCCTTGGCCGGGTTTGACCTGCCCGGGTAGGAAACTTCCGTATTATGCCGTATGGATCTCCCATAATTTAATTGTTAGGTGGTCCAAACTATTTACAAGTACATAAAAGAATAACAATTTTGTTAGTTTTTATTTGTTATAGTATCATCGGTAATCTTTTGTTGGTTTAGTAGTCTTACTCATTGTTGGTAATGTGTACGTCTTGTTTTACTTGTCCTTTAGCAAGCTGAATCACCTTTTGGAATGTTATTATGATTCCTATAACATCTGTTGGTGAAGAATGAATATTGATTGGTAGTCTGATAATTTGAATTATAAAGAAATGATGGATTTCTTGATCTTAAAGGGACAAAAAACTGATGACTTTTTGAATAGTTGATGATTAATTATCTGTTTTCTTTCCATGTTTTATATATATATATATATATATATATATATATATATATATATATATATATATATATATATATATATATATATATATATATATATATATATATACATGGATTCACATTTATTTGTTATATATATATATATATATATATATATAATATACAAATAAATGTGGATCCAAACATTTTTATTTATTTATATATATATATATATATATATATATATATATATATATATATATATATATATATATATATATATATATATTGGTTTCTTACTCTTTCTATGTTTGGATTCACATTTATTGATTGGTGGGTTGATTGATAGAATATGAAATAGGAAGGGAAAATATAGGGATATTGTTATATAATATTGATTGTGGATGTCCATCACCCCTAAAGAGATCATATCAAAAGATGTTTTCAAATGAAGATCTCAGCCACCTCAGTATGCAATCTTGGAGATTCACGTTTTCATATTAACTGAAGATCACAGCAATGAATATCATCATATTATGTGTAAGAATTATATATTGTATTCCTTTGTAGACTCTAATATTTCCATATCAGAGAATATGTTATTTCTATTATAAATATGTAATACACATTACTCAATAGAAAGTTTTGATTCATCTTGTCTTAATTTTATTAATTATCTTTAATATATCTTCTCTATTTTATAACACATTATCAGCACGACGTCGCTCAAACTAATTTCATTTTGCGAAGAAAGACGACAAATTATATGCCATTATGTTTTATATTCCAAGGTGAGAATGATGATCGACCTTCCCGTACGTTTCTAGAAACAATGGAGTTTGTCTTATCCATCGTGTAATGTAAATGCATCGTGATTAATATAAGCAATTTTTTAAATCTAAGAGTCAAATAAATTATAAGATATTAGGTTGCCTTGACAATTGTGGTTTGTCATTAACTAATCTCAACATGATGGTTTTATTTTTTATATATAGTGGTCGCTAGTTTTACACCACAAATATTGTTGGATGCATCTGAAGTTGCAAGATTCGAAAATGTAAATAAGCACAGTTCTTTAGTTTTTATAATTAGTTATCAATTGAAATTATGTAGATAAAATATTATTGATGAGGACTTACTGGAAAGAAAAACATTTTTCAACTTTTCATGCTTCAAATGTGCTATTACAATAACAATATCATGAAAAAGGTTTTAAAAGATACTATGACTTGATCTCATGCCTCCTTGTGGCTAAGCAAAATAATGAATTATTAATGAAAAATTGTAAAGCTCATCATTCTCTAAAGTGAATGCCGTATTCATGATAAGCTTGAAAGAAGACAAATTTATAATCGTTGATATGATTGTAGACATGGATGAGACAAAAAATGGAATAATTGCCGTCATTATGATAGAAATGAATTAGAGAATTATAAAGATTCTCAATGTAAATCTTCAAGGATTAAAAATAATATTTGTCATCAATGTAGTATAAAATGTCATTACGCACATATATGTTGTATTCCATAATATTTTGTTAAGCTTCAATTTAAAGAATGAAAATAATGTGACGATAAATTTGACTTTCCAAAATAATGATAATCTCTTTACTTGCACGACTTAGATGTCCCGTATTTCTTGAAAAAGTGATTCGATTGATGGGATTTGGTATGATACTTCTGAGATCGATGATATTGATGAGATTGATATTCAAATATTTCTTCTTAGAACGTATTGATTTGACCCCATAAGCGGGACCACCACCCAATAGCATGTTGCCGCCAGAACCCTGTATTTCTTTCAGAGAATCTCTTAATTGTTCTAGAGTAGGGGTATCAACGGTTCGGGTTGGGCTGGTTTCAGGCTGAAAAACACTCAGTCCAAACACAACCCTTTAAGAAAATAATGGTTTCGGGTCGGTGCAGTTTGTGTTCGGGCTGACTAACGGTTTAGAATTGGGATTACTAACAGTTTGAGTTTGGGTTTACTAGCGGTATACTTTTTGTACCTTGTTAATGTGTGGAATTTATCAAGAGCATACGAACACATATAAGTTCTCTCCAAGTCTCTCGTGTTGGTTTTTCAAAACCAAAAACTTTTTTTCTACAAAGAAGTAAAAATTATAGAACTAGTATACAAAAGAAAGCTGGCATCTTGATGAATTTTAGTGGGTTGTCTGTGCTTATTCTTCTCCCCCTTCCTGACACTTGTAAAAATGGATCAAAATAAAGCATTAAAAGATTTTCAAATGATAATACACTTGCTAAATATTTACTAAGCCCATCTTCCAAATGGCGAAGGCTTTAACAAGTTTGTTGTTTGAATATTCCAAAACAAAACAATTAAGGAAAACAAATGGATACTTGGGGGTTTTCCTGTATTTTACATTTAATTTAAATTTATTTTATTTATTTATAACGAGTTTAACGGGCTGGTTTTGGCTAGCGGGCCACACACGAGCTGGCCTGGACCAGCCCAAACTAGTGCGGGCTGAGGTTGTTCAGCCCAAACACAACCCATTAAGCTTCGGTTCGGTCCAGTTTTAACGATTCAAGTTGGTTTTGACACCTTTATTCCAAAACAACTAGAAAGAGATTCTTTAACCAGAAAGAATACTGGCTACAAAAGGAAGAGCTTTAAGGTGAATGCCGTATAATAAAGACAAGATAGACTTTGAACAGAAAAAGCCCGTCAACATGACATTCTTTCTTCTGTTGTTAAAGCACATTTTGTCAATAAAAATGATAATTTTGATGGCCTCACAAATATCATACATCTACTCATTTGAAGATAATAATTAAAGATTTGTTTGTGTTACTACAGTTCAAATTAAAATATAATTGATATTATGTTAGTTTGTAATTCTTTTCCCCTCAAATTTCATCTCATATGTTAGTTATTATTAAATTTAATATTTTTACCTTCTAATTTATTTATTTTTTATCTTGATTTTCTACATACCTTCTAATTTTATTTATTTTTTATATTGACTTTCTACATATATTTTGATGTATTTTGTTTTTTCATTTTGATGAAAAATAGGATTTCTCCTTAATATACTACGACGTATATTATACTAAGAGATAAATTTATCTCTTATTTGATGAGGAAACCAATATTCATACAATAATTGGTAGTACAAAATTTGATTGAAGGCTCTGGAAGTGCTAATCTATTATTATTTGGAAGACCAAATTGACTATAAATAATGCATTATTTTGTAGTAAGTTTCAAAGATATTTGTGAAAATGATTATCATGTTGAGATTACAAATGATGGTAAAAGTGAATATTTACACATTACTACAAAAATGTTAGATCTTTTCTCCCAATTTGTACTACACGAATATTCGCATGGTTGAAACACATGCTTTGGTAACTCATAAGAATATTGATTCCAATAGCTTTATTATTTGATATGACCGGTTGGACCATCTCGGATCGAATTTGATTCGAAAAATTATTGAAAATTCATATGATTATCCATCGAAGAACTAGAAGAATCTTTAATTCTGTAAATTAACTTGTGTTGCTTGTTTTCAAGGAAAATCTATTATTAGATGCACACCAGCTAAAATTGGGATTGAACAGTTGACAGAGAGAATTTCCAGGGAAGAAGAGTGATCGAGGACAGCATTCATGCTTTTGGCACCGAAATTGAAGGCGTGTAAATGTAGCTCCTTTAAACCCTTACCCTTGAAATTTACCACAAAAGCGGCCATTCCTGCATCAGTTAACTGCTTGCAACAACAGAGCTTGAGGAAATTAAGGTTATGGCAATGGGAAGAGACAACGACGAGACCATCGTCGTCGATGAAGTAAGATGGGTTTGACATGTAATAGGATTTGAAAACAAGCTTGGTGACGGCATTGTAGCGATTGAAGAGGGAAGGAATTACGGGGAAGAGATCATATTTGGCTCTGATGGAGAGAAAATGTTGGTTCTGATCTTCAATGTAGAGCCATCGGTGACAGACAAGAGAGCAACTTTTCCGGTCGATGGAGCCCAAGAAGGTGAATATGCAAGCTAGACAATCATCTGACAAGTCGAAAAGCTGTCGACGATTTCTGTCCTCATTCCTATTTTCTTTGATCGATGAAACTTCTGTGATTGCATTCGTTCCTTTTGTCATGTAAGTTGGAATTGATGAACGATCTCTCCTTGTTTTTCTTCCTTCCGAGATTAGGTACTAGTGAGATAGGGTGTGATATCTCTCATTGTCTGTCAATTATTAGAATGCTAGGGTTTCTTTTACCCAAAAAAAAATGTCAGGTTTCCAACTATAAATTTTCTAAAAAAAAAAAACCCTCAATTCATATATTCAGTTAAGCAAATTAGATATACACCCTTTAGATTTGCATATGATAACATTTATATCCCTGAAAATCTTTTTATGTCTAATACCAATAAGTTTATATTGGACATTTTTGCCCTTATTAAATCTTCTTATAAACAAGAAAAAATAATTAGAAGTGGTGGTTGTCAAGGAAGATTTGCGAGATTCATTGAAGAAATCTCTATGCTAGGGTAGCGATATATTTGAAAGCACATTTCTCCAGGTTCAGCTTCATTTGGTATTTTCTTAAAATAGAAAATACCTCCCTTAGATCCGCGATGTGCTCTGCCCTTTGAAGACTTTTTACCATCTACGTACCATATCATCTACGTACGCCTCCATATTTTTCCAATCAGATCACTAAAGATCTCGTTCACAGCCTTTTGGTATGTAATCCCCGCGTTTTTCAACCCAAATGTCATGACTTTGCAGAAATAACTTTCCCGATCGGTCATAAAGACCATGAATCTCTCATCTTCCTTATTCATCAGGATTTGATTGTATCCAGAATAAGCATCCATGAAACTTAGCATTTCGTAACCTGCAGTTGCATCGATCAGAAGATCTATTTAGGGGAGCGGGTAACAGTCCTTTGGGTAGGCCTTATTAAGATCTATGTAATCAGTACATATTCTCCATTGCCCGTTCGATTTTTTCACCATCACAACATTAGCAAGCCATGTCGGGCACTCGATGGCTTCAATGAAGCCTGAGCTCTTCAATTTCTCGACCTCACCTCTGGTTGCCTCGTGCTTTTCAATCGAGAATTTTCGTCTTTTTTGAATTACTAGCTTGATGTTTGAGTTGATCCAGAGCTTATTCTTAGGGCATAAAGCATGCATTTTACACACTTAGAGTGGAACTACCTTGGGTTTTATGTTGTTTTTCCAGATTTTATGAATTTTCAGGACTTGAGCGAAATTTGGAGTTTTGGGTATTAAACACGCGATTTTACTCGTCAAGAGGTCCGTTCAAATTCTCAAATGCGAAAATGGGCCTGACCTAGAGCATGATGGCCAGAGATGTGATTATGAGCCAACTCCAAAGTATTTTAGAGATAAAGAAGCAAATTTTGATCTCGCCTTGAGATTAGAAATTATTAATCAAATCTACAGAGATATTATTGAGAGAGTTCAAATGGAGAAAAGAGTCCTTTCATACTTCAATATCTTATTTCCTATTTGGGATTTGATTAAAGAAAGAAAAAGAGGAAAAAGAATTATATTTAGAGAAGGAAGAGGCAAAAATCCCGTTTTTGAATGTTTATGTCCAGATTCGATCAAGCCCTTCATCGAACGGTCATCCGGTGTCCGATCGTGCTGATTTTTGGAGGAGAGCTTCACGACTTCTTAAACCTCAAATCCAACGGTGGAATTATGCATATGATCTCTCTAAGTCGGTCCGATTAGTACGTCAAAAACCTAATTGGCTGAGTCAGATAGAAACCATGAGTTTGATTTGAATTCTGTCAAGATTCATATTTCATGTAAACTCTATGAAAGGAGAGCATACTCCATCAAAGGAGAACGTGTTCTAGAGCTTAGGAGAAGCACATTTTCTTTTCTCTTTAGTTTATTTAGGCTTTCTTTAGTTTTCTTTGCTTGCGTTTGTGAGATTTTAATTTCTAGATTGAATGTTTAGGTTTAATTTTTTTTTATGTAATGCAATTCAAGTACAAGTTTCAAGTTTTTAGATTTGTTTTTCTCTGGGTCTAGCAATTGGTTGCAATCTGCGGTTTAGAGTCAATCTAGATCTGACGTTTGTTCAGGGTTGGTTGAGTAATCTTCTTCCTCCCTCCATTCCCGCTTTTGTCTCCCCTCCATATTCTTAATTTAGAAATTCCTTCAGCATTTATTTATTCTTCTCCCTTCCCCGGATCCTCGATCCTATGTCGTGCCTCTTTTTAGTCTAAGGTTTCCATTTTACCTCCATATTCTTAATTTACTTTTTGAAATTTACTTTCAGCATTTATTTATTGTTCTCCTTTCCCCTGGATCCTTGATCAAAGATGCTTACAGTCGTGCCTCTCTTTGGTTAAAGCTTCATTTTCCTTTTATTGCTTTGTTATTTACTTTCTGCATTGTTTTTTTTCTCTTTAATATCCGTTCCCCCAATCTGTGGACTGTAAGCTACGGCAAAGGGTCCACGGTCAAAGTCATTATTATTATACTCCCCTTCCCTCGATCCAGAGCTGACACTCGGATCACTTCCCTTTTCCATTTATTTTTATTGTTCGCATTTTTTTCCTGTCTTTTATTTATGCATTGATTGTGTTTAATTTATTTTTCGTTTCAATTCGATTGCATTAGATGTATAGATTAGGATCGTTTAGTTTAGTTAATTAGTTAACAAAATTGAATCATTCCACTCTCGCATTACTATTAAGAAGTTGAATTCTAGGTGGCATATCTCCTTGAGATCGACCCGTTAGCTACATGATACCGTGCGCTTGCGGTTACTTTTAAATTTCACAAACACTTATGTTCGGCTACCGCCCGATCGATACCTGGCATATTGTTGGCTGACCATGCAAACACATCTATGCTTTCCCAAAGGAACGCCTTTAATTCTTCCTTGAAGCTTTCTGGTTGCTCTGACCCAATATGAGTAGCTTTTGCTTCGTCTCTTGGCTGCAACAGGATTCGTTCTAATTTTTCCACGGGTTCGGGTCTTTGCATGGTGTCTTCATCCCGATTGTCCCTTACCTCGATTGGTAAGGCTGTGGCTTCTTCAGGTCCAACCTTATCTTTCAGATAGGCTATATAACACTGTCGAGAAAGCCTATGATCCGATGTTACTTGATCGATTCCCCTTTCAGTTGGGAATTTTATCTTCATATGCCTAGGCAATACTATCGCGCCCAGCTTTGTTAGGGAAGGCTTGCCAAGGATGACATTGTAAGCAGGGAGGTCCCGAAAGACCAGAAAATTTACTCGAAAAGTGGATTTCTTTGGGAAATTCCCCACCGAAAGGTCCAACTGAATCAACCCTTCGGCTATGGCTGACGAACTGGCGAATCCGTAAAGATGAGTGTTCGATGGCTTCATTAGGTCTTGCTCGACCCTTAGCTTTTGATAAGCTTTGTAAGACAAGAGGTCAGCCGAAGATCCCGTGTCAACTAAGACTCTGTGCACCTCTTGTCGCCCAATTTCTCTTCATCGAAGGTGATAGGATTCTCCTCCAATTTCTTTCGTTTATGGGATTCTCCTATTCCTGCGAACTTGGACTTCGCCTTTAACTTCCTGAGGGATTCGGGTTCGGACCCTCAAAATATCGTAAGAATAGGGGACTGACTGGGCCTGACCTCTTCTTTCCCCTTTCTTGACTTTGAAATTTTAACCCGGCGCTCTTCACTTCCCGAACGATCCCTCTTCTTGACGGTTGCCCTCTGCTCATTTTCTTGACCTTTGATAAAGCTGGCCAGGTGACCCTGGTATATTAGTCTCTCGATATCAGCCTTCAGGTGTCTACAATCATTTGTGTAATGCCCATAATCCTTGTGAAAATGGCAATATTTCTCCATATTATTTTCTCCCGTCTTTGTTATTATCTTTGACGGCCATTTCAAAATATCTTGGTTCTTGATTTGCATCAAGATTTTCGATTGTGGAGCGTTCAGGGGCGTGTAATCATTTTGATCGGGAGAGCGTCGTCTCCAAGTCGATCGTGGCTTTCTGGCCCGATCGAGGATGGACTTCTTATGTTTCTGGCTCCGTTTGGGAGACTTCTGCTCTTTTGTTGAGCGCTTTTGGCTCTCCTTGACGTGCGTCAAGTATTTCTGTCAATTCAGCTTGTTTTTGATACCGTTGCACCAATTCTGAATAGGTGGTAGGCATGTCTTGAAGTAGTAACTCCAGTAACTTTCTATTTGTAAACCCAGTAAACAAAGCAGTTTTGGCCACCTGTTCATCCAAGTTTCCAATCTCCATGGTGACTTTGTTGAATCTTTTCAGGTATTCCCGAATCGATTCATTTTTCCCTTGCTTGATCGTAAATAGGGTTTCCTCCGTCTTCTTAATCTGAATGCCACTTTGGAAACGACCGATAAACTTTCGGGCCAATTCTTCAAAATCGACAATCCTTCCCGAAGGAAGGTTTGAGAACCACTTCTGTGCTGCCCCGGTTAGGGAGGAATCGAACACTCTGCACAAGAATTTCATCGAGTTCCCTGCTACCGCCATTGTTTGTTGGTAGCAACTATTATGGGCAATGGGATCTCCCGAACCGTCGAACGAAGTGAACGTGGGGAGTCGAAAATTGTGTGGAAACTCGTACCAGGCAATGGCCTCCACAAATGGAGTTTTTCTAATGAACAAATAGATGTCATTGGTCCTTCTCCCTCGGGAGAACTGCCCCAATCTTTGATTTATATCGGCCAGCTCACGATCGATATGCAAGGATCGTCTGTCGTTAGCCCGATTGGTATCTCGACCCGAACGTCTAGATGGGACCTACAGTGGTCCCGCATTGGCCCACGTATATTCGGCCCCCCAATGTTCAATCCTGGTTCCACCTCTGGGTGACGCCTCTGTAGAACTTACTACCGTCTGTAATCTCATGTATAATCTCTTCTATTATTAATATTATCAGCAACTTCTTTCAAAAAAAAATAAAGCTCTCTTGGGAATTTAAAAATGACTAACTCTGTACCTTGGAACCAAATTTTTCCATCTTTGTTCCAGGTCTAAGGAAGTTCATTTTATTTTGGATAACATGACATCCAAATTGGCTAATTGGAAATCTAATCATCCTTGACAATGTATCTTAATCTAGTCGGTTCTTTACTCCCTATGTATACAATATGTATTGTTTTTTCTTTCCTACGACTTTTTTTTTTAATCGCAAGTTTTGTTCTTTTTGCTATGGATTCTAGTTTGGCAAACCCCAGAGTATGAAGAAACTAATCTTTATTTTCTGGAATGAATGTTGCCTCCCCAAATGTTTCAAAGGTTTGGGCTTTCGAAGGATAGAAGATTTGAGTCTTGTTTTACTTGTTATATTAGGATGGAGATTATTCACCCAACCTGATGCTTTTCGAGCAGAACCTTAGAGGTTAAATAGTTTGCTAAATCTTCTGTTAAATGTTTATGGTAGATGCTCCCCTCTCTTGCAGGAATGGTATTTAGATGTGTTGGGGATGGAAGGTTTTCTTCTAGTTTGACCCTATTCAAAACTACAGTATTGACGAGACCAATTTGATCATCCACTCTAGAAACACTACTGCGGCAGAGTTGATTGTGGTTGGATCGACTTTGAGCGCAAAGTTTCCAGATTATTTGTACAAGAACGTGGCTAATTTTTCAAACACTATAATCTCACTTAGATAAGACTTTCACTTTGACGGTCATTCTTAGTTGTGATTTCCTGAAGAGATCTGATGGATAGGCCTTGGACATGAGAGGTTGAGCCAAAGCCAAAAGATTCATATAGGCCTCTAGGACCAGCATAAGAACATGGGATGGAATCCGGCAACAACGCTTGATAAGAAGATCATTCATTGTAACTAAATTTACCAGTGCCGGTAATTACCAGTGTCGGGTAATTAATACCAACCGAATATGCCAATCAACAAATAAAGAGAACACAAAGATTTACGTGGGCAAGAGAAAAACTCCAGTATTTAAATAATAAATACAAGGAGGAGGAACATTCCTTTTTTAATAGGATATTTCCTTTTGTTTTTTTGGTGTGCTTTACAAGAGGAGGGGAGGCTTACTTTATAGCCTCCTCCTCTCCCTTCTAGTCCCACATCAGACGAAGTGGGACTAAAATTATCAACTATTTCAACAATCTCCCACTTGGAGATTAGATTGAGAACCAATCAATCTCCACATTAGTCTCTATCTTGCCACCACCATGCTGTCTATGTCTCTGTCAAGCCATACAAGGATCTGCACCAAATGAACTTGCCAGTGTTGATTGCCTTTGTCAATACATCTGCTAGGTTCTCTTTCGTGTGGATTTTCTGTGTATCCACCCTTCCGTCTTCTACCACTTCACGAACAAAATGATATTGGACTCCTATGTATTTTGTCTTGGAATGAAAAGTTGGATTCCTTGCAATGTGCAAGGCACTCTGATTGTCACAATATAAGAGAATCTTCTCTTGTTTGTGCCCAAGTTTTTCCATGAATCTTCTTATCCAGATTGCTTCTTTACAAGCTTGTGTAGCTGCCATATACTCAGCCTCTCTTGTAGACAGTGCTACAACTGTCTGTAGTTTAGATACCCAGCTCACAGCTCCTCCTGCAATTGTAAACACATAACCAATAGTGGATTTCCTTTTATTAAGATCACCTGCAAAATCAGAATCAACATATCCCCTGATAGTAAATTCAGATCCTCCATAACATAGAGCAGCATCCAAGGTTCCTTTAATGTATCTTAGGATCCTATTTACTATAATCCAATGCTCTTGTCCTGGATTCGCCATATGCCGACTAATCACTCCCACTGCATGTGCAATGTCCGATCTTGTACATATCATAGCGAACATCAGACTTCCCACTGCTGATGCATACGGTACTTGAGAAATCTTCACCCTCTTTGCTTCATTGCTAGGACACATACTTAAGGATAACTTGAAATTAAAAGGAATCGGAGTAGAAATTGGCTTACAGTCTTGCATATTGGAGCGGCGGAAGACTTTCCTTAAGTAAATCTTCTGAGATAGCCAAATCCTCCTATTATTTCTTTCTCAGTGAATTTGCATCCCTAGAATCTTGTTTGCGGGTCCCAGATCCTTCATTTCAAATTCCCTAGCCAACTGAGCCTTTAATTCTACAATCCGATTTTTGTTGGGGTCTGACACCAACATATCATCAACATACAATAGTAAAATGATGAAATCATCAACACCAAACCTCTTGTAATACGCACAAGGGTCTGAAGCAAGTCTGTTATATCCAAGGCTCAATATGAAGGAATCAAATCTCTTATACCAACATCTTGGCGTCTGTTTTAAGCCGTATAGAGATTTGTTCAACCTGCAAACCAAGTTCCTCTTTTTTGGTTCTTCAAAACCTTCTAGTTGGAGCATATAGATTTCTTCTTCAAGATCTCCATGAAGAAATGCAGTTTTTACATCTAACTGTTCAAGATGTAAATCAAACGTAGCACAAAGTGCCAGAACCATCCGGACAGTAGTAAGTCGAATCACTGGAGAAAAGATTTCTGTGAAATCGACACATTCTTTCTGAGCATATCCTTTGATCACCAATCTTGCACGATACCGCTCTACTTGATCATCACTGTTTTGTTTAATCTTGTAAACCCATTTGTTACCAATGGGCTTCCTTTCGTACGGTAAAGGTACAAGCTCCCACGTCTTATTCTTATAAAGGGCTTCTAGTTCTTCCTGCATAGCTGCCATCCAAAGTGACGCTTCTGAGCTATCAATCACTTCTTTGAATGTTGATGGCTTCTCATCTTCTATTAGAAGACAGTATGCAACATTCCTCTCCATAATATAATCAGACTGCCAGGTTGGTGCATGTCTTTCATGAGTTGACCGTCGAACTTCTACAGTTGTAGACTCAACTGGTACTTGTTCCTCATTTTCTGATTTTGCTCTAGAAGAATTTTTTGGATTGGACTTCTCTTCTTCCTGAATTGTTGTACTATCTGGAATTTCTATTGAAGTGTTACTCATATCTTCCTTCTACAGCTTATCTTCTACAAAAATAACGTGTCTGCTGATGACGACCTTGTGGGCAGTGGGATCCCACAATCGATACCCCTTGACTCCATCAACATATCCCAAGAATCTGCACTTTCTAGATTTTGGATCCAATTTCGAAATTTCTTGGGGATGATACATCACGTACACAGGACTCCCAAATGTGTGCAGGCGTGAATAATCAACTGGCTTGCCAGTCCACATCTCCATCGGTGTCTTCAGATCAATCGATCTTATTGGTGATCGATTAATCACATAGCAGGCAGTGTTTACGGCTTTTGCCCAAAAGGAGTTAGCCATGCTTGCAGTTCTTAACATGGCTCTTGTTCTTTCAAGTAGAGTTCTATTAATCCGCTCTGCTACTCCATTCTGTTGAGGAGTGTAAGCCACTGTGAGTTGTCTCTTGATGCCTTCTTGATTACAAAACTCAAAGAAGTCATCCCCTGTATATTCACCGCCATTGTCTGTCCTGAGGCACTTGATTTTCTTCTCAGTTTCTCGTTCAACTTGCGCTTTAAATGTTTTGAAAACTAAAAACACATCTGACTTCCTCTTGATAGAAACACCCAACATCTTCTGGAATAATCATTGATAAAAGATACAAAGTACCTTGCTCCTTCTAGAGATGTAATCGGTGCTTGCCATACATCAGAGTGAACTAATTCCATAATACTTTTACTTCTGGAATCAGATGCATTGAACTTCAATCTATGTTGCTTACTTGTAACACAGTGCTCATAAAAGGGTAATGAAACCTTTGTGAGATCCGGGAGTAATTTCTGTTTTGCGAGAACCTTCAACCCTTGCTCTGACATGTGGCCCAATTTTTGATGCCACACTTTTGTCATCTCTTCCGCAGTATCGGTTGATGCAACTGATGCTTCTGCCTCTAGACACATTTCTCCCATTAGTTTGTACAAATTTGTAGTGCTCCATTTAGCCTTCATTACAACTAGCGCTCCTTTGACGATTCTCATCATTCCATTTTGGATGCGTGTCTTGCACCCAATTTTATCTAATTGTCCCAAAGACAATAGATTCTTCTTTAAGCCCTTCACATGCTGCACATTTTGAATAGTGCGTCCCATACCATCGTACATCTTCAACTTGATGGTGCCAACTCCAGCAATCTTCAAGGCATGATCATTTCCCATGTACACAGACCTGTAGAGATAGGTTTATAAATGTGAAACCAATCTCTGCGAGAGGTCATGTGCCATATTGCTCCCGAAGCCAAGATCCAAGCATCAGTATGCTCCAATCTATCCTTGGTTGCCGTTGCTGATTCGATGTAAAGAATATTTCCTTCAGCAACGCACCCTTGAGATGTCTTTGCCTTATCTACACCCTTTTTGATTTGACACTCATTTTTGAAGTGTCCCCTTCTGCCACAATTATAGCACTTGAAATTCTTCTTACCTCTGGATTTTGACCTCATTTAATTGTGACTCCCACTGGAATCACGTTCCATTGACCTTCCTCGCGTCATAGATAAAGCTTCTGCTTGTTGTGAGTTTGCCTGTCTATCTTCACTGCTTTTTCGTCTATTTTCTTCTTCAAGAATTGAAGTATTAACATCATCAAATACCAGATAATCAGAGAGGATATTACTGGTTAAATTGATGATGACTAGGTCATATGAATCTGGAAGACTTTGGAGTAGAATTTCAGCACGTTCCTGTGGTGAAACATTATGTCCCAACGTTGAAAGTTGAGAACATAACGAAATCAAAGTATGTAAGTGCTCTGTAACTGATGTAGATTCTGACATCCGTAAGGTATACAACTTTCTCTTCAAGAAGATTTTGTTGTGAAGTGATTTGGCTTCATACAATTTGATGAGGTGATCCCAAACCTCCATAGCAGTTTTCTTCTCTTCTATGCTCGCTAAAATATCATCAGATAATGCTAGATGCAAATTGGAAAGGGCCATCGCATCTATTTTGTTCCATTTTTCGTTATCTATGATCTCCGCTGGCCGAACACTGATGCCTTCCAGGCAGTTATCTTTTATCAATAATGCATTCATCTTCATTTTCCATAATGAGAATTTTGTGCCGTCAAACTTGCCGATGTCGATCTTTGCTGCCATTACTCCTATCACGAACTGTTGTTGGTTACAGAATAACTTCCACTATTTCACATGAAACTTGTCTTCTCAGGTTATCTCCAACTGGTATATGGTTGAACAAAAATGCACCAGGAAAGACTGGAGGGACACAAGCGGTCTGCTTAAATACCAGACTCCTCAGACAAAATTCTCCTAGACATGCACTTAATCCCAATACACCTTTCTAGGATACTCGAAAAGAAACCACGTGAATAGCGACTTCTGCAGCACCTCGTAGGTGGCAATCACAGAGCATAATATAAGTAGATACTCACACCCTAAACCAACCAAACAGAAGATCATCTGGGTCTTCGCCATTTACTCAGTTCAAGTGTCCCCCGTGATAGGAGCACCAGAGCCAAGTATAGCACAGGCAGAGGTGGTTGTTTCATTCGTTTATCGAATTGATCCCATGAAACCAGAAGCAGAGACCAGCCAGCACGTGAACTGATGAACCGACTATCTCTCTCACTTTTAGGGCTGATGAAGAAGAAGCGGGGGAACTTGACCTAACTGTTGATCCGAATCCGAGGACCTTTAGTACCCTACCCTCGAACCAGCAGCCTTTGCACCAAGCAAGACCGCCCTTGTCCCTTTCCTTTCTCCATTTAGCCTCCTTCTTTGCTTTGTTCCAATAGAGTCTAAGGCAAAGCTAAAGTGGTTCGTATGCCTACTTTACCTACTTGACGAGCGGTGAACATCTTGCCCACCAGGATGCTGGCCAAGCTTCAAAGGACAGAAGGAGACTTGCTTCCGACTGTTCAGATAGTCACAAACTTCGCAGGAGAAGTTACAAAGGCAAGAGGCATACTCCCGATCGAACTTACGGTGGGTAAGAAGACTACGATGACCGCCTTCTTTGTTGTTGACATAAAGGCCTGCAACCACAGAGCATACTTCGGAAAAACCCAGCTCTGATACCACTATTGGGTAATTAATACCCACCGAATAGGACAATCAGCAAATAAAGAGAACACAAAGATTTACGTGGAAAACCCTTGACGGAAAAAACCACGGGTAAGAGAGAAACTCCTTTAAATAATAAATAAAAGAGGAGGAATATTCCTTTTCTAATAGGATATTCCCTTTTCTTTTTTTGGTGTGCTTTACACGAGGAGGGGAGGCTTACTTTATAGCCTCCTCCTCTCCCTTCTAGTCCCACATCGCCTGATGTGGGACTAAAATTGTCAACTATTTCAACAACCAGCAGGTGAAGGAACAGAGGCAGGCCATAGAAGTATCATGCTTCCTTCTACGGAGCTCTTATAAGTTGGAGGATAAGTAACCATTAGTCTAACCTCTGCAGATCTCGAGTTGGAGAACAACCCAAAGGGCTAAAGAACTCAACTACTTACGCAAATTAGGCAAGAATCAGAACACCACAAAAGAAAAGTATCTGCAAGAAAATATTTTACACTACAATCATAAAAGCTATGACAAAAAAGCGTATCTACATTTTCACATACTGAATATTTCTTACATGAAACTTTTATTACCTTTTATTGGATTCTATACAAGATGTTATTGTAGCAGAGCAAGGCTAATAAAGCTCATTTGCATCCCAAATCAACAACATCCTCCATTTTCTGTGTCAGCTTCTCCACAACATCTCCATTTCCTTTGGCTTCTTTTCCATTTTGCATTTCTCTAGTTACATGGTTTGATTCTTCTATTGAGAAGTGTGATTTTAAACCCATCCAGCATTGGTAATAGTTGTGATCTATGTGGGGAGATTCAAGAGCCCATGGGCATACACGTGCAATGAGGCATGATTCGAACATAAATGCCAAGGTATCGGTTATTCGGAAAGGTTGAGCATCATTTCCACCTGCCACTGTTGCCTGTTATATTAAACAGGAACAGAAATTAATATCCAAAACAGAAGAAAGCAGAATATATTAACAGGTCAACCTACCACAGACAATTTCAGTACCTCAAATGTGTTGGTATCAGGCCCATGAGGGCTCATGCAATTATGAAGGCTTGCACCTCCAGGAAGAAACCCATCAGCTTTAGCCTACAACCATGTCAATAATGTAATGTGCCAACTTCCTGTGAAAATAACTTCTAATCTCATTTAAACACAAATTTGTAAATACAGATGAGCAAGTATGTTCTGGCCCATCACACAAGATCAATGGTATCCTCTGAAAGAGTTGGATTAATCATTTGATGGTCATAGAAATTATCTAGCAAGAGAGATTAACTTGATTACTATCTGCACTCTGCACCCTAACAGACAAGGACTCCATTACTTCTACTGAAGTCTGACTTGAAGTTTGTCTTAAAAGTTAAATTTATTTCACCTTCCTGCTCACCCTCATATGGACAACATAATAATTAAATTGAAATCGATAAAAGAATCAAATTGAACCCAACTTGTAAGCTAATTAGATAATTACCTCATAACGGCCAAAGATAAGACCCATAAATTCACTCATACAATTGCGATGGAAATATGGAGGCCTGAATGTATGCTCCGAAACCAACCATCGTGGAGGAAAAATGACAAAATCAAGAATTGCAACACCTGGCTTGTCAGATGCTGCTGTCAATACTGTAAAAAAAGAGGATTCAAGTTCAGTAAAATGCAATAAGGAGGACCAGAACCACTATTCAACTGTTCCCATTTGGGGAAACATAAGTGAAGGATTGCAAGATTTGCATACCAGTGTTTACTGATGGATCACCATGATCAACCAATACAGTATTGAATGGACAAAACTTGCTTAGATCATACTGCAAGTAGACAAGTTTCCCAGTTAGATCACCAATAAGTGCATATACAAATAGAAGTTGAAATGCAGTTTTAGAATTTCAAATCTAAAATGAAGTTACTTTATCAGAAGAAGAATTATCTTTTCATTTCCACATATGGAGGAGGCTTGCCATGAGAAGTTTGTGTAAACCCCAATTAAAAAAAAAGTTTAAATGTAATTTTAGAATTTGAAACTAAAAAAAAAAAAAAAAAAAAAACTTTATTAGGAGAAGAATTGAAAATTTCCATTGACTACGTAAGGAGGAAGCTTGCCATGAGAAGTTTGTGTATCTGTTCCTATTGTGGCATGGAGTAAAAAACTCAGACCCACCTTGTAAGGTACATAATTACCCTGCCAAGCAACAACATTGAAAGGAGAAAAATCTTGCTTTGCAGTAAAGAGTTCTCCACCAAACTTTTGCACAACAACATATCCTGGACAAAACTTATCTTCATACCATGCAGTAGGGGCAAGAAAATCCCTTGGTGAGGCAAGACCATTAGCACCTACAACAGAAAAAGCAAAGTACTTTTTCAACTAAATAAAATGATTTGAGACATCACTTTAAGTTGCAAAACTTGATAAACAAAACAATGTTTTATCGTGATTTCCTAAGAAGTAAAATAATAAATTCAGTACCTATAGGGCCAAGATCAGGTAGCTGAAAATGGACACCAAAAACTTCTGCAACATAACCACGTGATGGACCATCTGGCAAGTCAACAGAAAATCGAAATCCCTGAGGCAAAACAACTATTTCACCAGGGGAAACTTGCAATCTTCCACACTCAGTTTTTATCCACAATCCTGTAAAACAGAGAAAGAGATAAGAATAATACTCAAAGGCATACAAATAATACAGATCCAAAGCTAATATTTCCTTTATCATGCATGAACAAACACTTCAAATCATAAAACAATTTTAAGCAAAATTTGGATTGTTTGTAAGCTCCACAGATGTGGCAGTCATAGTGACATTCTTTACAGCAAAGTAACTCAAAGTACATATTTCTCTTCTGAAGTTTTCAGAACTTGAAATTTATCAAAAGAGGTCTCACTTGAAACTGTTTGAAGAGCTGATACTTGTAGGAATTTACTTCGTACACCAAACCAGTTAAGAAGGAAGGTGCATATCAGGTCTGCTGATATGGTATTTAGCATGTTCTTTCCAAGACTTAGATAGAATCCCACCTTCACTTCTCCTCCATTCCCTTGTATACCAGCCTTACCATTGTGCTTGTAATGTAAAGAATTCACATAAAAAATCAAAAGAAAAACCTAGACAGATAAATCCCAGATAGGTTGATTTTATGACAGGAAATACGATTCATTATCATTTTTAAAATATTTAAATAATTTATTTATATAATTCATGTCTTAAGCCTGATTGAAGCATATTGATATTAGATGGGATGCATGGTTATTAAAACAAAGTAAATTTCAGACACTTTAAGAAATTAATTGACTAACAGGCTCAATAGAGTCTTTAGCGTTATTTTCAACAAACACCAGAGCTAAGTTGGAAGTGATTCAGATGTTAGACATGCATATCAGCAATTAATAGATTTACACTGATTCTTATTAGGATTAACGCATTCTTATTTAGATGGTCAGACATTATTATTTAAAACAAAAAAGCAATGTTATTTATTTTCAGTAGTAAAATATGATGTTAATTTGAACTATATAACAAATCAAGTCCAAGAAAATGAATTCTCTGTAAGAATAGAAAAGAATCATAAATCTCAAGTTGACCACAATGACACGCAAGGGCCAAGTGTACTCCTAGGCCTTTCTTTCAGTCAAACTATTAGTCAGGTAAGTAATTGACTTTCCTTTGCATGAATCTAATAAGATACCAACAAGGCTTCAGTATATCCAGAAGGCATTTCATGGATGCAAATGCATGCAATAATCAAGCCACAAAAGACACTGAACCGGAAAACAAGCCAAAACCAATATACAAAGGACTAACGAAATACACATACTCCCTTCTTGAGGCACTATCAAGAAGTCACCGTCGGCATTGCAAAAGGCACAATTCTCCATTGATTTGTTGGCAGTGTACCTAAATACCAAAAAGAGTAAATTGAACATCTGGACATAAATGTGGGGAGAATATAAGAATCAACATTCTCTAGTTGACCTTGCCAATGCTTTACCAAATAATGATCTCATTTTAGCAGAATACATTCATGAGGATTCAGAAACCTGAGGTATCATAACAGAATTAGAATATACGATAGGGCATACCGAGTGCACGATGTTCCACCCACTGGAGGGTTTAGGGAAGGCATAATGTATGCAGCCTTACTGATAAAGTATATTGCATTTATGGACCAAGAAGGAAATAATACTTACATGTGAATGGCAAATCCATGACGAAGGAATGAACTGCCAGACCCAGATATTGTGTACAAACCATCAATAAAATCAGTTGGTGAGTCAGGAATTGATGCTGGCTTCCACCGCAGTTGGGTGGGATTGGTAGAGCTGTTAGACTGGTTAAATTCACTCACAAGTTTCTTGTGGCCTGGTATCAGAGGTTTAAATGGTTCATGTGTAACTGATGGCTTGATTCGATAAAACCAACTGTAAAATCAAAATCAAGAAAAAACTCAGGACACCAAGTACTACAGTTATAAGAGTGATGAATTCATTCGAAAAGGAAAAGGGTAAGAGCAATAATTCATCAAAATAAAAGCAGCAAAAGTAGAATCAGGATACAAAACCATAATTTCTCCCAGGTATAGCCTACGGACTCAAGTTAAATCAATGAAGATCAAGTTGACAAATCAGAATTTGATGCACAAAGTAAAGACTTCATTTTTGCAGTAACTGAAAATTTTTCAATCCATCGAAACACAGTATTCCAACGACAGTATATGAACACTAATTTCAGTCTAGAATCCACAATTTTACTATAAACAAGGATAACAATCTTGTTTTCCGTTCTTATACAGGATGATCATGATCCGACTCACAAAACAGACATCCATTAAACAAGTAAAACTATATTTTTCCATCATTTCAATCGACGCCTAAAATTTGAAGCAAAACCCAACTGAAAATTTCCATCTTTACTGAACAACATTGAGAAATTGAGCAAGAAAAAGAAAACCTTCTCTGATTGAGCTTGCGAGGAGAAGTGAAGGAGGTTCCTGAAAGCTGTTCGGCATAGAGACCATAAGGGCACACCAGAGGATTGTTCTGTCCCTGAGGCAAAGCTTCAGGGAGTGCTTCTGACGAGAAATGGTTGCCGAAGCCGGACAAGTATTCCAGCTTGGCCGGAAAATCAGTTTTGTTTCCACTGGAGGTGAGGTTTTTCTCCATCTTCAATCGAAATGCGAATTACAAGCAGTAAGGACTAAGGAACACCACTCCAAAATTGGAAGATACAGAAAACCAGATAAATTTCATCACAAAAGAGAAAAGATAAAATAATAAAATTATAATGTGACCGATAAAGATTGACACGTCTTATGCAGGTATGCATGGCAGAGGACAAAATAGTGCGCCCTCTCTGTTGTTTCCTTATCTTACCATCTTTCTTTGTTTTTTTTGGGATTTAATAAATGGCTGGATCATAGTCCATGAAATGTCATGTCATGTATATACCTTTTTTCGTTTTTTACCAAAATGAGTGTATACCTTTTCTTAGTGCCATACAGCCATGTCATATCCATATCGTGACCCATAATTCCCTTTTCTCTAATGCCATGTCATATACATATCATGATCCATAATTAATCACATCGAATATTATTTTAATAACAATAAGTTCATTATACAGAGAACATGGTAACACATGGGTTAGGTTAGTTTTATAAAACTATTTTATATCAGTAGAGGATGGTTGAACACCAATAACGTCCCCATAAGTATCGCTGTAGAGGTCAACGAATAAATTTGAAAGAAGTTTCTTCAAAATATCGGATAAATTTGAAGAAATTAAGGTTGACTTTTAACACGTAAACTCAGAAGATGGTTTTCAAGGGTGTTGAAAGTACCATGTAGGGAAGGACCTTCCAAGTACCTTGGGTTACCCTCAGAGTTTGGTGAGTCAAAAAAGAAGGTGTTCAAAGAAGTTAAACAAAGGGTGAAGTCAAAACTGCAAGGGTGAAAAAATAAACTTCTGTCTCAAGCAGGTAAAAGAAGTTTTATTAAAATGTATAGTTTTTGCTATGCCAACTTTGCTTGTTCACATTTCAAATTACCAAAGTCAACTCACAAGGAGCTTAAATCAGAGGCTGCTAATTTTTATTGGGGACAACAAGAATTCAGCAAGAGTATACATTGGATCAGTTGGGAGAGAATGTGCCTGCCTAGGTTTGGGTTTCAAGGACCCAGATTTACAAAATTTAGCTCTCTTAACCAAAGTTGCATGGAGAATTTGGTCCAACCCCAACTCTTTATGGGCAAACCTTTTAAAGAGCATCTATTTCCCTCGGAACTCATTCATGGAGGCTAAGTTGGGTCAAAACCCATCATGGGCATGGAGGAGCTTGTTGGAAGGAAGGAAAGGTCTTAAAGTTGGACTATGTTGGAAGGTAGGTACAGGAGATACCTAGATTTGTGGGTGGATAACTGGATCCCAATTCTACCAAACTTTAGATTGAAGTCTGAGAAACCAGAAAATTGTCAAGTATATAAAGTTTCAGACCTCATTGATCAAGTGAACAGAATGTGGAAGAGGGAATTGATTTTTTCTATAATGTCTAGAGAGGAAGCAGAGGAGGTCCTCAAGATTAATCTAGGACTATTTCCCCAACAAGACTCACAATTCTGGGCAGCATCTTCAAATGGTCAATTTTCAGTGAAGTCTGCATATGATATACTTTGCAAACAGAGATTGGAGGAATTAAAGCAAAAGGCCTCTTCTTCATGACAGAAATCGTGGCTACAGGTGGAGGATGAAGTTTGGAACTCAATCTGGTCATGTAAGGCTCCCCCAAAAATTAGACAATTGTTATGGAGGGTGTGTGCGAAAGGCCTAGCAACAACTGAAAGCTTTCGGATTAGGAATATTGATGTGGATCCGTGTTGTCCTCATTGTGGAGCAGATGTTGAAACAGAGAACCATATTTTCTTGGCTTGTCCTTTTGCACGTGTGGTGTGGTTTGGCTCTCCCTTGTCATTTGTGGTTCCTCTAGATGAAGATGTTGAAGTCCATAAATGGATACAGTCATGGAACTCTTTGAAAAGTTCTACATGAAAAGATTTCGATCAAGTTTCCAGTTTGGCGGCCTTTCTAATATGACAGATTTGGATTTCAAGGAATGATCTCATATTTAACAAGAAGATCATCTTGCCAGTGGAGGCCATTGATAGAGCGGTATCACAATTTGGAGATTTCATAGAAGCCAACAAACCACTTGTGAGGGGAATCCAGATACAACAAAGGGAGAAAAGATCGGAGTAGAGGCCTCGTGATTGTGGCTGGGTGAAATTGAATTCAGACGCTGCTATGAAAGGAAATAAAGGCAAGTGTGGTTTGGGCTTCATTATTAGGGATTTTGAAAGGCAATATAAGCTAGCGGTCTCTAAACCGGCCCAGGCCCAGACTCCTCTTGAAGCAGAAGCCATGGCATTAAGAGATGGAATGCTCTACACACTAGGAGAAGGATATGATTTTGTGATCCTAGAATCTGACTGTGCCGTGTTAATCAAGGCCATTTAGGCACAAGACACTCAGGGCCCATTGAGCAACCTCACGGTCTTGGATGATATTCTCTATCTAAAATCCAAGTTCATTGAATGTAAAGCCCAATATGTTTTTAGGGAGAGTAACGCATGTGCGGACGCCCTATCCCAAGAAGCGCTATCTTCTTCGAGCGAGATAATTTGGCCTAATTCCACTCCTTGGATCCTTTCTCTTATAGAATTGGACTCCTCGGTTGTAGCTCGCAATGTTCTTCTATAAATGAAGTTCTTTACCAAAAAAGAAATAAATAAATAAAGTATCGCTGTAGAGAATTCCATATCTTACTATAATATTGCAAATACAACTTTTTCCTCTCAGTCATCCCATTGGATACTTCTTGTAGAATCTACATGGGCACCAAAACATTACGACATAACATTCCTCTTTGTCATCTCATTAAACATCTTCTATCTTGTCTCCATGTAACCCAATTATCCCTCTTTGCAATTCTCTATAATTCTCTTCTAAGATTCCGACAGGTAGCATCAAATTATCTTACGGTTACAATTAGATGTCTAATTAAAAAAAATCTAAAAAAAAAAAAATCCTAAAAACTCTCTCCTCTCTACTCACAAAATTGGTAAAATCCCTAAAATCTTTCATGATTTTTTCGTCTCTCCTCCTTGCTCTTCAAGATTTTCATGTGTAGAATGACAAATGCTTTTGGTTTTTACGGTGCTTCTCCGGTGCTTCTCATTAACTTGTACTACCTAGGTCTGATTCACTTTAATATTTTCGAACTAAGAAATTCATGAGGATAAAACCTGCATACAATACACTATTGAACTCAGAATCTCAACAGAGATGTGATTTAAAAATGTTTCATCGAGTTATTCCAATTTTAGAAATAAAGGAAACCTAGATGAGAAGCTCAATGGTTTTAACAATGATTCATATGTATGCCCTCAAAATTTTGAAGACGAGAGACGATAGAAAATAAAATTGTGAGAAATTTTAAGGATTTTTTTAATTTCATAAATAGTAAAATAGAGTCGTGAGTGATTTTAGGAAATTTTCAAATTTCCTGAAGAGAAAGGAAAATAAAAAGATTTTTTTGAACTTTTTATATTTCCTTTATAGTTAGGCATCTAGTATGTGACTGTAAGATAATTTAATGTCATATGTCACAATCTTAGAGGAGAATTAGAGGGAGTTGCAGACAAGAAAATTTTAGAGGACGTAGATAGACGACAGAATAGAGCGCACTGTCTTTGTTGATTATCACATCAGATTAGAATCCTTTTGCCTATTTTTTTGGATTTAATAAAAAATAAATCGCTGCCTTGTGGTCCATGAAATGTCATGTCATGTGTATACCTCTTTCTCTTCATTCCATATTTATCGAAAAAAATAATTAAAATGAATATTCATTCAATAACAATAAATTCATTAGACAGTGAAGATGGATAGCAAGTAGAATAGCTAGAAGATGGGGAGTTTTATCACGAAATGGACCATCTATTTTGCTATGGATGAATGATATATGTCCATTAGTCATATTCAAATGTTAAAATTAAACTAAAATAAAAATTTCTATCTCTTAAATTTTGCATCAACCTTTGGATGTGACTGATAAACATGTGTCATTCAGCTAGAGAGAAATAAATGATCAATTTTTTTGTCAGAAATGAACTTAATAAAATTTCAAGAGAATGGTTGAATTCCAACATTGTCCTAATAAATACTGCTATAGACAGAATTCCATATCAAGCACATAATTGCAAATACAACTTTCAATGAAAAAATAAAATAGAAATAAAGTTTCTCTCAGTCATTTCATCGAACACTTATGCCCAGTCTCCATGGAATGAGGTATAAAAAAACTCAATGCACCAAACACCACAACACAACATTCCTCTCAATCATCTCATTAAACACCTTCTTTGTTGTATCCATCACCCAGTTTTGAATACAAAACGACTATAGTTTTGAACACATGCTTCAAAGACGGATGAAATAGAGTAGCTGCTGGTGGGGCTTGGTAGCCAATCTCTGCATGGGGCATAGAGAACAACCGCATCTTTAAATATGTCATGTTTGATAAAAGTATCTAATGGTGAAAGATCACTAGAAGACATCAAGGCCTTACAATTGCCTGAGAATTTGTCAGAAGCATTAGCTGATAATGAGTGAAGATTTGCTTACAGAGACAATGATATGATGGAGCAACATGGGTTCAAGTTGGGAAGTTGGGAAGTTGGGTAAGGCGTGATCTCTTCTTATTGGGTGCAGTTTGATCATATGCTTCAAACTGTTAGAGATCAAGGAAGTAGTGGTGGTGAAGTCACAAGGAAAAGAAAAGAAAAGAATAAAATTAGACAAGCCACAAAGACGAATAAATACGAAAGGTTGAGATGCTGCTGCATCTTGAAGAAAAGGGATGTGCTTCGTCAAAGCAAAGATGAGAATTAAAGCACACTTCTTTCCGTGTGGAAGTTAACTTCTACAAAAAGATACAGAAAGTTAGGCATTGAAAACGAGCGTAAGTGAATTATAAATTTTGATTTTTCAAAAGAAAAAAAAGTAACATCTACTTTATATTGGTAATTATTTGTTTCATTTTTTCTGTTGGGTAACTTGGGTCAAAGAGGTTTAATATTTTAACGAAAATCAGTTAGAAAGTCATATTTTACAAAAAGCAGAAAGGGGGAAGGTTTTTCCTTTTTTGGTAAAAAGAGGGCGGGGGTTATTTGCCACAGAATTTTGAAGTTTCTCATATGAGAAAATAGATTTTTCTACTCCAAGATCTAAAGGTGAAATAAAAATTAATGTTGGAATTTTGTTGAGAAATTGCACAACACTTGTAAGACTACTATAATCACGAACGTTGACAGAGCTGAAACGTACAAGAAATATATATATTTTTTGAATTAACTTTTAACCATGGTACCTTGTGTCGGCGATAAATTGCTGACACGAGGCAAAATTTCGAGGTGTCGCTAGGGGGCAACACGATACCCCCTAGCGACACCGACTTAACATTAAGTCGGCGATATGTCGCCAATTATCCGCAATAGATCGCCGACATTGACTTTTTCGACAACACCGGACCACCCCACCGCCGAAACCCAAGCGAGAACCACCTCCACGCTCCACCCCCACCTCCGGCACCCAAGCCAGAGCCACCTCCACCTCCACCTCTGGCACCCAAGCTAGAGCCACCTCCACGGTGGATTGGTCGTGATCTTTTCTTCATGGCAATAGCCAGTGGAGATCCTGAACTCCCAGCGATGTCAGGCATCTTTCAACAGAGCAATCTCCGATTCTTGCCAGCCCATTAGAAGCAGATTTCTGTTTCAAAGCCGCTGCAATCTCAGACAGAGTTGCCATTTTTTGACGCTGGACCTGATGGGAAAATTGAAAACCCAAAATTTATCATTGCAGGGGAGATGTACTTGCCAGCGGCGATTGCAGAAAAACCTAGCTCCGATGCTTTCCGGTTGCATGAGGCGGCGGGGAAGTCCTTCGAAACCACGCAATCGCCCTTCCATCTGCTAGGAACCTCCATTTGCTAGGAACAGGACCCCGATCGTTGAAGCTCTTCCATCTGCAGATTCCGGTGTCGATGACTCCAATCACAAGATCTGAGCCAAAGTCGCACTCCTTTAGCAACTCAAAGCTATCTCCAGTTCTCAAGCCGAGGAACTGAGGAGATCAAGTGGTTTGGGGATGGCGAACCTGTTTGACGGTGAGTATCCCTGGGAAGGAGCGAGAGTTGCAGAGAAACTGAAAAAGTGAGAAATCCGACGATTTTGTGATATTTAGGTTTGAAAAAATCGACCAACTTTTTGCAACATGTCGCCCGAGTCGCCGTGTCGCCAGGGTCCGACACGGGCCGACACGTCAAACCTTGCTTTTAAAGTATTTAGACACCTTGATTTGTGTAACATAGGTTCCAAGTGTGTCTTCACCTCCAAGATCAGTCAACTCAAATCTCTAACGTTGCACTCGAAGATTAGTCAGCTCAAACCTTTAAGGTTGCACCTCGAAAAGTTTTTTGGGCTCTATATAGACTCATTTTTTAGCTCATTTTTCACAATGAACTTTCCTCTTCCTCTCTCTTCCTATTACCATTCTATTAAGAAATGAATACAACCTAATTGAGGAACTCAAAGACTTAAAATCAATTTGAAAGAAACTGGAATCAAGAACCCAAGACAAGTTTTGGTATGATCTCTTTAGGGGTAATGAATATCCATAAATAAATATTATTTATAACATTACCCCTTAGATGTCCATCAATGGATAATATACCTCATTAAAACCTTACTAAAAAAAAATCACGTGGAAAAAATATCTTAGTGAAAGAAAAAGAGTATATATATCTAAAATACGTATTGGTAGCTACCTCATTAAAAATCCTACCAGGAAAACCCAGTGAGACAAAATCTTGGTGAAGAGAAAAATAGTACAACACATATTTTACTCCCCTTGATGATAACATCATTAAGTATTTTTGAGTGCACATTCCATATCATATACCAGCTTCTTAAAATTTGAAATAAGCAATGCCTCAGTAAATGAATCTGCCATATCACTTGAACGAATTCAATGAACATCGATTTCACTATTTTGTTGAAGATCACGAGTGAAGAAAAATTTCAGTAAAATATGTTTCGTTCTATCTCCTTTGATGTATCCTCCCTTCAATTGAGCTATGCATGCTTCCTGAATTTATTGTATCGTTAATCATAACCAAATATATTGTCGACTTACTTCATGAATCACTATTATCTCTGAAGTGACAGTTATAGTTTGTTTTGTTGAACGCCATGAAATAGTTGACCTTCACTTGTGAATAAATAGTTTGTTTGAGATATAGTTTTATGTAGACCAGATAAATATCGTGCATCTGCATAAAATAAATTGATGTCCTCATTTATAAAATAACATCATGTTAATAATTCCTCGAAGGTACTGAAATATATGTTTAACAACATTCCAGTGTCTTCGTATTGGAGAATAGATAATATTGTTAATACATTAAATGTCAAGCGATCTCACAACTGTCAGAGTACTTAATGGATGTATTTTATCCATGTAAAATCGCTTAAAAACCTTCTCTATAGAAGTTGATTGATGAATGAATATTCTATTCGTCAATGGATGTATTTTATCCATGTAAAATCACTTCAAAACCTTCTCTATAGAAGTTGATTGATGAACGAATATTCTATTCCTCAAATGATCAATTTGCAAGTCAAGACAATACTTTGTCTCTCCAAGATCTTTCATTTCAAATTATTTCTTCAAATAGTCTACTACTTTTGGAAGCTCTTTATGAGTTCCAACGATATTTAAGTCATTAACATATATTCTTATTATAACAAAATTAGATTCATATTATTAAAAAAATTTACAATAATAAATTAAATAATTTTTATACACTTCATTTAGTAAATATCCATTAAAGATATTATACCATATATACCCTGATCGTCTCGAAGCCCTATTGAACAAACTTCCTATGAATTTTTATGTGCTTTAGGAATTTTCATATAAATTTCATACTCAAGTGAACCATATAAATAGGTTATAATAATATCTATTAGACGCATATCAAAATTTTCATATAGTGCCAGACTAATAAGATATCTAAAGGTGATTATATCCACCACAAGAGAACATATTTCCATATAATCAATGCTAGGCCTTTGCAAAAATTATTGTGCCAAAATTCATGCTTTATATATATAATTCTTTTTCTTATTTCATTTTTGTACGAAAATTCATTTGTACCCCATTGATTTTTTACCTTCAGATGTTTGGACTATATGTCAAAAAGCTTTACATTTTTGAATGAATTCAATTCTGCTTAAATTGTGTTTTTTTCATTTTGGCCAATCATTTATTCATTTACATTCATCAACAAATTTATGTTCAAGATCCTTATCTTGTTGCATTATTTCAACAATAACATAATATGCAAAAATGTTGTCGACAACTTTATCTTTTCAGTTTCATTTTTTTCATGCAATGAAATAACTAATCGAGATCTCTTTATTATTTTATGGAAAGTTATATCTTCTTGATTTGCATAATCAATTGTCTCCATATTATGACTCTCTTGATCATTTGCTCATTTCTTTTTTCTAGGATTTTATCATTGGAACTAATTGGCATTTCACATTTTAAATGTGTATTTAATTTCATTTGCATTGATAGATTGTCCTACTAAGATATTAACTCAAATTGGAGCATTTGTAGCTAGTATTTGAGATTTAGTAACTCTTCGTAAGTCAACAAATCTGGCAATTAATTCATAATACTTTGTAAATGCGTTATCTTTTGAACTTCAAATTCACATTACTTAGTGCGAGGACCTAAATGAAATAATGATATTGCATTCCAATCAATTTCTTTTTTCAACTGTTTATTCTCCCCCCTCATGTTAGAAAAATTAATTCATTAAAATGATAATCAACAAGTCTTGTTCTAAATAAATCTCCAATCATTGGCAAGATATTGAATTATATAAGGAGATTCATATTCAACATATATTTCCAACTTTATTTAGGAACTCATCTTTGTGCTTGTGGTTGAGTAATTGAAACATAAACCACGCATCCAAAAATTTTAAGTTGAAAAATATTTGGCTTTTGACCATAAGCCAATTATATTGGCGAGAATTTATGACAACTTATTGGCTTGATGTGTACAAATGATGTTGCATATAACATATTTTTATGTTGACACGAGACTTTATTCTCATAAACAATAATTTATCTATTAATTGGACACATTTAGTGAATAATTTGGCAAAATCATTTTGGATATAAAAATGAACAACATGCTATTCAACTATAATCTGAGTTATTATACAAGAATCATAAAGCCTAATATATAAATTCACATGCATTATCAAGATAAATTGTCTTTATCTTATAAGGTAGAAATTGTACTCTTAATCTAATTATTTGAGCAAACAATTTCGCAAATACCAAATTGGGAAATCATAATAAACATGGATGTAACCATTTTATAAATGCATCTATTAAAAGAATATATTATTTGAAATGGGTGAATGTGCTAATATATTCCACATTGTTACGTTTCAAAAACGCAGAATGTTCAATTTTAACTTTAGCTGGTGAATATCTAATAATAAATGAAAAATGAATTTTCAATAATTTTTCGCATTATAATTGATCCGGGATGGTCTAATCGGTCATGCCAAATAATAAAATATATACTAGTAAAAACATACGTGCAAATGCACGTGGATGTTTTGCTCTTAATGTAATTAGATTGAAGCAAAGTATAGATTTTTTAAAGATGCATAATTTGACTTAAATAATTTTTAGCTCTACTTAAATTTTTCTTTTTAAACAAATCGAAATTATTAGAAGAAAAGATTGAGATATTGACATAAAGTGTTAAAAAGAGTTAATATGGGAGTTAAATATTGGGTAATCTCAATAATCAATTGAACGTGGTTGTTCGCATTGTTTTGATTCCCTTTTGGGATAGTTGCTAATAGCCTAATACTATTCTAATAAGTAAAGTAGCCAAAACAGAAACACATTTGGTAGGACTATTAACCCATTTTGCTATATCCATTAACTTGGTTAAGGAGGAACCAGCTTCAAGCTCCACATCCATTCACATAAGCTTGGATCATCGAAGTATAGAAAACTGCTCTTCAACTTCACCCTCTGTTCGATAGTCAAATGTCTGGAGCTGTGGTAATCTTGGTTCCTAAAAATCAAAGGTCACAAGAATCAAATTAACTTTAATCTTCAAGGCTATTTATGGCATTTTCACAACATTCTTCATTTCATCAAGTTGATATATCACATTAGAAACCCCTTGGATGATGTTGATAAAAAAGAAAAAAAAAAAAATACTCCTTGGATGCAAAAGCAAACTTCATTAAACATCAACCAAAGCAAGTACCATACCCAACCGGAAAAAAAAAGAAGAGGAAGAAGAAGAAGAGTAGCAGCAACTACAGTGAAATAAGTAAGCTATATATGGCAATTTTAACTATTTGTAACATAGAAATAAGATCTCCCAAATACCTGTTCATAAGGAGGATGGTGGTGTGCTGGTATTAGCTGAGAAACAAAATACCGAGCCTGAGAGCTTCCCTCCTGTAAAACACATTTAAGAAAGAAATTAAGGGAAATATTTTATTTTGTGGACACTAAATGGAAAATAACACACTTTAAACAATATGGCATCCAATGGAAAATGGATGGAGGCATACTTTGAATGCAAGGATCCGAGGAGCTGGGAAACGGAACTCAGAGCTGAATATAATCCACCAGTTACATAACCCAAAATAAATGATGTAAGAGCCTAACACACTATATAAAAGTTGTGATAACTGCTCCTCGCCTGATACACACAAAACATAGAAGAGAATGAAATAAACTAACTATTACCATAAATGAGAGAGGATAATATCACAAAAGAAGGTAGCAAGAGACTTGAAAATGGCAAGACTAATAAAATCATTAAGTATATCACAGAAAGTGCCCAACATGGTAGATGGATTAAAATCAATCAAATATATAAGGATACACCCAGTTTGTGTCTTCGGTCACCACAGCCCACTTCCCCTTTTTCATTTCCCAAAAACTCACTCGAAAAAAGGAGGAAGAAGAAATACCAATTAAAAGACTGCACAAGAAGGGCAGTTACGCCCCACACACTGACCATATCCAAGCAACACTCTGAGCCAAACCAAGATCTCATTTGCTAAAGCCGAGGTCTCTCAGTTCATAGAATGCTCACAGCAGACCAACTCCCCTAAAGAATTCACCTTTTTTTTAAAAGTAATTTGGGTATATTGGGTGCAGCAAATTATAAGTACATCTCCTCAAGGGACAACTAAAGGAAATTATGTATGTTAATTTAAAAAAAAATACAAACATACTTACAGTGTCAAATTGTCCCCAAAGAATGATAATTAAGGTCTAACATACACCCAAACCCCCCCTCCCAAAAAAAAAAAAAAACCAATGCAACCTTCTTGATTCACATTATTAGTATCAAGGAAATTCTTCAGCTTCACATTCTTGTAAATTAACGTGGCAAAACCTAGCCTGGCCATAATCATTCTGGAAACATAAAAAAATGTTTGAATTTAACAGAATGGGATCTTTCAAATTTCCAAAGACCTTGTTGCTTAGAAAATGCCCAATATATGTGAGCTTCACTGCATTGCAGCCAACCCCACCTTGGTGGGTAGTCAAAAGAATTCAGCACTGCAAAAATATAACATCAAATTCAATCTGCTTTGGGTTTGCATATAGAGTCGGCCAAAACCAAATTCCACATGGATGCAAATCAATTCCAACCAGAGGCCATCAGATGCATCCTATACATGAAGACAGAGAGAAAAGAGAGAAAAGAGAGAGCAAGAGAGAGAGAGAGAGAGAGAGAGAGAGAGAGAGAGAGAGAGAGAGAGAGAGAGAGAGAGAGGCAAAAGAACTGGAAAAAGATGAAGACATGATACTCTTAATTAGCATATCAAATAACCTAAACATAAATAAGCGTACAATTCATCAAAGTCAGGAATGACAACATACCCGACATACCACATTCCAATGATTGCCATCATGAAAGATAACCAAGCCAGATCGTCATCTTCCCGAGCGTATTTTGCATAGTCATTTCTCAGAGTTCTCATTAAAATCATTGGCACCAAGCCAGTGAGGAAGATAACCATCATGAAAGAATTGAAAATGGAGAACCAGTGAATCTGTAAATAGAAAAATAAAATGAAATCATTCAACAATCAGAATCTATTGTAATTATGTATGCAAAGAACACAACAATCACAAGATTTGTAACGGTTAATCTGGTTGGTTATACTTATGCAATCATCTAGACAGTCTTCAACAATCTGAACATTAAAATTAGCAACAAATTGTAAAGTAATGAAATAAAATGATCTGTATTGATTTATTATTGAAGCATACACTTTATAGTGTTTACAAGGCAAGACATACACGTGTCTATATCCTACACATGTGGTTAACTATATATGCTTAACATCCCCCCTCAAACTTGGTCGTCCTCTAAGACCAAGTTTGTAACAAAGCCCAAAAAATTCCTTCTTAGCGAGGGGTTTTGTGAACAAATCTGCAAGCTGATGGCTTGAAGAAACATGTTTTGTAATGATGTGTCCCAGAGCCACTTTCTCCCGAACAAAGTGATAGTCCAACTCAATGTGTTTTGTTCGTGCATGAAACACCGGATTAACAGACATATGAAGAGCTCCAATATTGTCACAATATAAAGTAGCAGGGGTATGTTGATGAATACCAACATCTCTAAGAAGGAAAGCAAGCCATGTCAACTCTGCTGTTGTAGAAGCTAAAGCACGATATTCAGCTTCCGTGCTAGAACGAGAAACAGTGGGTTGTTTCTTAGCACACCATGAGATACAATTAGAGCCCAAAAAAGTACAATACCCAGTGGTTGAACGGCGTGTAATAGGACAACCACCCCAATCAGCATCAGAAAAGGCATATAGCTGTAAGGAACTCTGACGATGAATTTGTATACCATGCTCAAATGTGCCCTTGATATAACGAAGAATGCGTTTAACCAATGAAAAATGACCCATAGAAGGAGCATGCATAAACTGGCAAACATGATGAACAGCGTAGGAAATATCTGGTCGAGTCATGGTCAAGTATTGAAGTCCACCAACTAGACTTCTATACAATGTAATATCCGTAAAGGGCTTAGAGGAATCCAAGGGAAGCCGAGAGACCATCGGAGTCACGATTGGTTTACAATCTTCCATATGAGCTCGTTTCAATAAATCTGAAGCATACTTTCGTTGAGATAAAAATAATCCATCAGAGTTATGCAAAACCTCAATTCCTAGAAAATAGTGTAATTCTCCAAGGTCTTTTATTGCAAAAGGAGCTCCCAGAGTGGTAATGAAAGAGGACAAAAATGTCGCATCATTGCCGGTAAGTACTATGTCATCAACATATAGAAGTAAGAAAAGAACGCGCCCACGATCCCGATAAATGAAAAGAGAACTGTCAACCGTGCTACATGTAAAACCATAGTCAAGAATAAAATGACTAAAACGGTCGAACCAAGCGCGTGGGGCTTGCTTGAGCCCATAAAGAGATCGATGCAATTGACATACATATCCAGGTTTAGAGGCATCCAAAAAACCAGGTGGTTGAGACATGTAAACTGGTGTTGACAAAAATCCATGAAGAAAAGCATTCTTGACGTCCAGTTGCCTAATAGACCAGTCCATAACTGTAGCAATACTGAGAATAAGTCGAATAGTCCCAGGCTTGACCACGGGGCTAAAGGTTTCCAAAAAATCAACACCTTCTTGCTGTGTATACCCACGGGCCACTAAACGAGCCTTTAGTCTCTCAAGAGACCCATCAGCTTTCAATTTTGTTTTAAAAACCCATTTACATGAGACTATATTCATATCAGATGACTTTGGAATAAGTGTCCATGTTTTATTAGAATCTAAAGCAGCCATTTCTTCCTTCATAGCTGCAAACCATCCCGGATGATTTAAGGCGCTTTTCACAGTCCTAGGCTCAATTGGAATATCATCAAACACCATAAAAGCATACTTAGGATTTGGACAACGCAAACCAGCTTTCAAACGTGTCAACATAGGATGATGTGTGGTAGGAGAGGAAGAGGAAAGGGAAGCATGAATGGGCGGTTCAACAACTGATATGGACTGAGAATGTAGAGAGCCCAAACCAGCATTATTTGAATTTGGAACACTAGAAACAACAGTTGGGTCAGCAGAAATAATAGAGGATTGGACTTTATCAAGTAATGGGCCTATTGAAGTTGGGCTTGAAGCATTAGAAACTGGTATGAGATTAGAGCCCAAAACAGTAGAAACATTTGTCCCATGAGGCTGATTGGCAGAAACCAAAGATGGACAACCACCTACAGCACTCGGACCAGAACAAGTTGGAACCAACGGTGCCTGAGAAGATACCTCTTCAGAAAATAAAGGCTGTACTCTGGAGACTTCTGTAGCTTTAGATGAGTCACAACCATTACTAGAAGTGTCATGCAAACCTCTTACCCAACCATCAAAAGTGCACACATCATCAATCAAAGTAGATGACCTTTCCATAGCAGAGACAGAACTTTTAAATGGAAAAATTGTTTCATCAAACACCACATCACGCGAGACATATACCCTTCCAGTAGCTATATGCAAACAGCGATACCCGCGATGCCGGTCACTATACCCCAAAAACACACATGCCAAAGACCTGGGTTGAAACTTATTTGAAGTAGTATAACGAAGACAGGGAAAACATAATGAACCAAAAATCCTCAAAACAGAATATACAGGCTGCTGTCCAAATAAAACATTTAGAGGATTATCCATTTTCAAAACTTGTGAAGGAAGTCTATTAATCAAATAAACTGATGTATTAAAAGCCTCAACCCAATACCGAAAGGGAACAGCTGCATTATACATCATAGCTAAACCAAGTTCCACTATATGGCGATGCTTTCGTTCAGCAATAGCATTCTGTGTTGGAGTATCAGGACAAGAAACATGATGCACAATTCCACAAGTAGACAAATGTTCACGAAAAGCAGTCAAAGAAAATTCCCCTCCTCCATCTGACTGAAACACTTGAATTTTAGTTGCAAACTGTCTTTCTACCATAGATTGAAATCTCAGAAAGCAAGAGAAGAAATCAGACTTTCTTCTCAGAGGATACAACCAAGAATATCGAGAAAAATCATCAACAAAAATAGCATAGTACCGAAAATGTTGAATACTACCCACTGGTGCTTTACCCCAAAGGTCACAATGAACCCTGGCAAGAGGACTATCAGTTCGTGAAAAAGAACTAACAAAAGGTAGATGAGAGCTCTTGCTAAGAGCACAACTATTACACAAATGGTTACTTTTACATGTAACAGTAATCAATCCATTAGAATTCAAAAATTTTGTTATCCTAGAAAATGGAGACCCGGGCCGACCCGGCACCCCCTGAGAACAAGCACAGGAGACCGTGCAACTGAGACCCCGTTCCCCGGGCCGCTTCGAGACAGCCCTTATAGAAGCTCCTGACAAATGCATGCAATCGAAGTGAGCTGTGACCTGATAGGTGCCTGTGTCGGGCCCAGAACCCGGTGGGATTACCAGTATTCAACTCACAAGACCCAATATGAGAAACTGATAATCGGTCACCATTACCAACCATTAAATGTGAAGAACCATCAACAGAAACTAGGCCAGAAAGATTACCTGAACCATCTGTAACATGAGAGGTCGCCCCAGAGTCTGGAAACCATGAAGAGGCAGAGGTTGACTTAGACTGAATAGCAGCTAAAGCTTTAGGAACATTGTCACTTTGATAACAGTGATCAAACCTCCCCCAACATTTCAAAGCTCCATGGCCCAACTTTTGACAAATTTGACAGCGAATAATATTCTTTGAAACACCATAGAATGTATTTGAATCAGTGACAGAATGATTTTCTTTATCAGCAGCAGTAGACTTAGAATTAGGCAAGAAACCCCGACCCTGGGAAGAAAATGGAGATGAACGACCACCACGATAGCCTGAACCACGGCCACCACTACGACCACCCCTTCTTGAATTATAAGCACTGTAAAAGGCAAAATTGGAATTCGGCAAAGAAGGACTATTGTGTTTCTGTCGCAGCTCATGACTTTGAAGCAAAGGAATGAGCTCATCATATGTAGGGACTGGAGGTTTCAACATAGTGGTTGCAAAAGACTCAAAATCTTGACCAAGATTGGTGAGCAAGATGAAGACCTTTCGCTGATCAGGAACAGACTTACCAATGCTCGCTAATTGATCACATACAGACTTAAACTGTAGCAAGAACTCAGAAAGAGAAGCACCATCCTTTCTCTTGAGAAAATGAAGCCTAGACAAGAGCTCAAACTCACGAGCCTCAGACTTCGGAGAGAAAGCTTCACTCAAAATGTGCCACAAATCCACAGCAGTTTTAACCCCAATTGCTAACCCAAGAACACCATCTGAAAGTGTCCCCGTAATCCAGGCTTTAACAAGCCTATCAGTTCGAACCCAAGCAGAATAAACAGGGTTCACAAACTCCTCACCCGTAGCAGATGAAACAAACTTTTCTGGAACAGGATGTTCAGGAGTTATAAATTCAAGCAAATCCTGACTCTCAACCAGAGAGAGAACTTGCGTTTCCCAGAGAAGAAAATTCTCTGAGGTCAATCGAAGCGAAACAAAATTAGAAACGTTGAGAGTGGAGGGGTACGGATAAAGGGAAGAAGATGCCATGAGAAATCCTCCAAGATACACCCAAGAACAGAGTTGCAAAGACAGAAGTGCAGAAATCTTCCAGGATAACTCAAGAACAGAGTCGTATAGAAAGAAAACGGCAGAAATCCGTTCAAGAAACCTTACAAACGAAAACAAAAAACCAGAAACAGAGACCGATTTGCAGAAATCCTGCAAGAAACTTCAAGAACAAAGTTGAAGACGGAAGCAAACCCAGGACGAAAGATCAATCAGCAGAAAAAAAAAAAATCTGAGAAAATCGGATCTACAAAGCTGCTCATCGTTGGATGGGAGAAATCAGATCTGGGAAGGCTGATACCATGTAAAGTAATGAAATAAAATGATCTGTATTGATTTATTATTGAAGCATACACTTTATAGTGTTTACAAGGCAAGACATACACGTGTCTATATCCTACACATGTGGTTAACTATATATGCTTAACACAAATTACCCCAACGGGAAGAAAAGAAAGATTATTGGTGTAGTAGATGACCATTAAATAACCAAATTTCCCAATGACTACATGAAAAAGAATGTACCAACAAGAAACATTATCAACCTGGTGTTCAAAGAAAGGATAGTCCAGATAAATGTCAAAACGTCGAGCAAAAGTAACATTTGTTGGAATCCATTTAAGAGAATATGTCAAATCCAGATTCTTCCCTGCTTCAAGAGGTTTAAGCTTGTCCCGAGTGAGATTGACATTGATACGGAGGAAATATGATTGAACCTGGTTTGTCCTTGGTTAGACCCTCGACCCCGGTCAAAGCGGAGGGAATCGACCCACTTCCGAGCGAGCCGGGTCCAGAAGATAGCTTGCTGAGGAAGAAAACTAAATCGGCAAGAAGCACGCCCTAATCCGACTTATAGATTAGGTTATTTACCCTAATGATGGTAGACACAACTTGGCGGCTGTCACTTATCATTATTGAAGGGATAATCATTGAATAACCGTGAAGTTATCTCAGGAGTCCTCTACTAGTTCAAACTAGTAGAAGTCTATCGCTCAACGGATCTAACTGTTAGAATCCAACGACTATCTGAAGAAGGCTCAAATGCATCCAACGAAGAAGATTCGAAGGTACACTCTATATAAACCTTACTTACCTACGAGGTAAGGGGGACTCAGATCCATATACACACTGGTAGACGTAAACTATCAAAGGCTTACGATCTAGATCACTTTCCCAGTTTTTCATTCCTTAGCTCTGTGTCTAACAGAGCCTTTTGTGATTAAGTTCATCAACTGACTTAGCCTTTGGAGGTGGACTCCCGACCCCAGTGGTCGGGCCACATCTGATTCGCTTTCGTTTTGCAGGTGATGCAAGGAGATCTAAGGGCTGAGCATATTTTGGACGCATCATTTGGCGCCGTCTGTGGGAAAAGACTTTTAAAGCTATGGTGACTAGATCGGCAGCAGCCGCAGCCGCTGCTGCACAACGTGATACTGGTGTTCAAATTCCTGGAGAGAATAATCCAGATATTCCCCAGGGAAGTCTACCTCCTCTGGAGGTAGATGGTGGTCAAGGAGGACATGATCCTGTGGGGACATTCCAAGATCAATTGAATCAGGTAAAGATTCAACTTCTAGAGGTGAGCCAAGCACTTTGTGTGCTAACCAGACGAGTGGTATTACCACAATAACTGGATCATCACGATTCAGGGAGGCGTGTATTGCCACGTGATCAAAGATTGACTGAAGATCGGAATATCGGTTAGAACTTTCGTGAAGGTGACCGAGGGCCTAGGAGAATTGGGTAGGACGATCGGTTCGACAGACCACAGGAAAGTACGACTGATTCAAATACAAGGTTGGATATAGGAGTGAGGACTCACTCACTGACTGTTAGACGAACCGTTCGTGATGATCGAGCAGTTCGCGATGAGCGGAATGTTTGTGACTGACGGGCCGTTCGTGATGATCGGATAGCTTGTGAAGATCGTGTTGTTCGAGGTCGTGATCGTAATACAGAAGATCACTCGACTCATATTGGTTAGGAATTGGCCAATATCAATCACAAACTAGGACAATTGGCTAGAGGAAGAATAACTGAGGATATTTATTTAGTTATTCGGAAAACCCCCTTTGCCGAGCCAATTGCGGGATATCAGTTTCCCCACAACTTCCGTTTGCCTACCTTTTCTACATTCGATGGCTCCGGAGATCCTACGGTCCACATCGGCTATTATCAAGAGACCATGGCAGTTGCAGGTAACTCTGATGAAATTCTCTGCAGGGTTTTTGGTTCATCCTTAACCGGGGCAGCACAAAAGTGGTTTTCGAACCTTCCATCTAGAAAGATCGTAAACTTTGATGAATTGGCGCGCAAATTCATAGGGTGATTCCAGAGTGGAATTCAGGTCAAGAAGACAGAAGAAACCTTGTTTACCATCAGACAAGGAAAGAGCGAATCGATCAGAGAGTATCTGAAAAGATTCATCAAAGTAACAATGGAGATAGAGAATTTGGATGAGCAAGTAGTTAAAACTGCTCTATTCACTGGACTCACTAACCGAAGACTCTTGGAGTTATGCTGAGTTGGTACAGAGATGCCAAAAGCAGGCTGAAGTCATGGAGATCTTGGATGCGCGCCAGAGAGACAACAAAGCCTCCACTAAAGAGCTTGAGCAAAAGCAAAAGCCAAAGCAGAATGTTCGAGATCAGGTTGGAAAGCCTCAGGCTTGGCGACAGAGATCTCCTGGTAAAAGTGAGTATACTCCATTAAATGCTCCTCGGGCTGATATTCTGAATATCATCAAAAGGCGAAATATTTTGAAGTGGCCACCCAAAATCCCTTTGAAGCCTGGAGAGCAACAGGATCGAGAAAAATATTGCCGGTTCCACAAGGATTATGGTCATTATACTAATGACTGTCGTCATTTAAAAGCAGTTATTGAGAGATTAATATCTCAGGGACATTTGTCCAATTTTGTTAGCAGAAGAAGGGAGGAGCCACGTGAGGCTGCCCCTAAAAGAGATCGTTCGGTTAGTTTAGAACGAACGAAGGAGGCTCCGAAGTCTAAAAAGGGTAAGGAGGTGATTGATGCTACTCGGTCACCGATCCTTACAATTTTCGGAGGCCCAGAGCCCGAATCACTCCGGAGGTTAAAGACAAAATCTAAATTTGTTGGAACCGGAGAGGCGCAAAAGCGGAAGAGGCCAAATGGTGAAGATTCTATCACCTTTGGCAAGGAGGATGAAAGAGGCGTTTGTCTACCTCATGATGATGCCATAGTCATCAAGGTAGAGATTGCGCGCCGAGAGGTGCATAGAGTTTTAGTTGATACAGGGTCTGCAGCTAACCTAATTTCTTATGAAGTGTATCAAAAGCTGAAGGTGAATGAGGATTTGATGGAACCGTCATCCACGCATTTGTATGGCTTTGCGGGATTGTCCGCAGTAGCGGAAGGATCTGTCCAGTTGGATTTATCAATTGGAAGTTTTCCCAAAGAGACTACCGTTCGAATCAATTTTTTGGTGGTTCGGGAACTTCCAACTTATAATGTTATCCTTGGACGGCCATCGTTGTCCAAGATTGGTGCTATTGTTTCGACGAAACACCTGAAGATAAAATTCCTGACTGATATGGGAATTGGTCAAGTTTCCTCTGATCAGAGGATCTCTCGGCAATGTTATGTTGCCTACTTGAAGGACAAGGAGGGCCCGAAGAAAGTGACGACCCTGCCTATAGAAGTTAGAGATGATCGGGAAGAGGCAGAAATGCAAAGGCCTAAGCTAGTGGAAAAGCCGGAGCAAGTCCAGTGTGTACTTGAGGATGAGAAAAAGATTACTTATATCGGGTCTGAGCAGCTGGAGGAATTCAAGGAGGAGTTGAAGTTTTTTCTTCAACAAAATAGTGATGTATTCGCATGGTCTGCCGAAGACATGCCAGGAATTGATCGGGCTGTCGCAAAGCACAAACTCTGGATAGATCCGAAGGTGAAACCAGTCATCCAGAAAAGGAGAAGTTTCTCCATTGAAAAATACGAAGCCGTTCGGGGCAAAGTTGAAAAACTGAAGAATTCCGGTTTCATAGAACCAATTGAATGCCCCACTTGGTTAGCCAACGTGGTGATGGTCAAAAAGGCGAATGGGAAGTGGAGGATGTGTACAGACTACACAGACCTCAACAAGGGTTGCCCTAAAGATTGCTATCCGTTGCCACGGATTGATCTCTTGATAGATGCAATTGCAGGATATGAAACTTTGAGTTTCATGGATGCCTACTCAGGGTATAATCAGATCCTTATGAATAAGGATGATGAAAAGTTTACGGCTTTCATGACTGATCGTGAAAGCTTTTATTACAAAGTCATGCCATTTGGCTTGAAAATTGCAAGAGCTACATATCAGAGGGCCGTCAACAAGATTTTTAAGGATTTAATCGGGAAGAATGTTGAAGCTTATGTTGATGACATGCTAGTAAAGAGCTTTACAAGATCAAGTCATATCGCAGACTTAACAGAAGTATTCTCGGTGCTGCGAAAGTATCAAATGAAGCTGAATCCAGAAAAGTGCGCCTTTGGAGTTTCTTCAAGCAGATTTTGGGGCTTCATGGTATCGCGGAGAGGTATTGAGGCTAATCCGGCCAAAATACAGGCTCTAATCGACATGGAAGCTCCCAAAATTGTTCGTGATGTGCAGTGCTTAACAGGGAGAATTGCCGCTTTGAATCGTTTTATCTCCAAGTCAGGGGAGAAATGTTTACCATTCTTCAAAGCACTCAAAGATTTGAGGGGCAATAAGGAAGCGAATTGGACTAAAGAGTGCCAGAAAGCTTTTGAGGAGTTAAAAGAGGCACTGTGATAGCCACCACTTTTGTCCCGACCAGAGAAGGGCGAAATCTTATAGCTATATCTAGCAGCGTCCCTTTCAGCGGTTAGTGCAGTACTTGTTCGTGAAAAAGATAAGAAGCAGTGGCCAATTTACTATGTGAGTCACGTATTACTTGATGCGGAGACACGGTATTCGCAGATTGAGAAGCAGGCTTTGGCTCTCATGACAGCCGCCGGGAAGCTAAGGCCATACTTTCAGGCTCATCCAATAGAGGTATTTACGACTTTCCCTCTTAGTAAAGTTCTTAATAAACCTGATTTGTCTGGAAGGATGGTAGCCTGGTCGGTCGAACTCAGTGAGTTCCAAGTGAGTTTTAAGCCCATAACGGCAATCAAAGCTTAGGCGTTAGCTGATTTCGTAGTAGAAACTACTGCACCAATGGAGGCCACTATTGAAGATCCCGTTATACCCATCATTTGGGAAGTATATGTGGATGGCTCGAGTAATAAGGATGGAGCAGGCGCTGGAATTCTATTGAAAAGTTCAGCAGGATTTATCATTCGATATGCATTGAGATTTGCATTCGAAGCTAGTAATAACGAAGTAGAATATGAAGCCCTGATAGCTGGACTTAGGTTGTCAAAAGCATTGGCCATAGCAGATGTTACTATTTATAGTGACTCTCAACTTATAGTCAACCAAGTCCAGGGGGAGTATGGTATTAAAGAGCCTCGCTTGCAGAAGTATCAAGAGATTGTGCATGCATTTCAAAAAGAATTCAGGAGTTTGAAAGTATGTCAAATTCCTAGGACAGAAAACACAGTGGCAGATGAGCTATCCCGATTAGCCAATGCCAAAGAAATAAATTTAGACCCTTCGATCTACATTGAAGAGATAACATTTCCAAGTTATCATGAGAAAGAAAATTTTTATATTGAAGCAGAGCGTTGCTGGATGGATCCGATAGTTGAATATCTGAGAGATGACAAACTACCTAAGGATCCGAAAGAGGCAAGACTGATCAAGATATGATCAGCAAGATTTGTCATGCAGAATGGGAGATTATACAAAAGATCTTATTCTGGACCCCTTCTGAGATGTTTAGGTCCCGAAGGAGTAAACTCGGCTCTCGCCGAAGTTCATGAAGGAATTTGTGGGGCTCACATGGGTGGACGAGCCCTGGCACACAAGATTCTAAGACTTGGGTTATATTGGCCTAAAAATCCAAGAAGCTGCTATGGAGTATGTTCATCGATGTAGCAATTGTCAAATTCATGCTACAGTATCAAAGTGCCTAGCGGAAACCATGACCTCGATTCTAGATCCCATCCCCTTCGCGATGTGGGGAATTGATATCATGGGCAAATTCACCAAGGCATCAGGCGGACGGGAATACCTGATAGTAGCAATTGATTACTTCACAAAATGGGTTGAAGCCAGCGCCTTGGCAACAATCACTGAGAAAAAAGTGGAAAAATTTGTACTTGAGTCAATCATATATCGCTTTGGGATTCCAAAGATTATCATCACTGACCATGGCACCCAGTTCGACTGTCCACAATTCGAGCAATTTTGTGGAACATATATGATCGAGCATCGTATGTCCTCAGTGGCATACCCCTAGAGCAATGAACAGGTAGAAGTTACTAACCGAACGCTGCTTGAGGGGATAAAGAGAAGACTTGAGGCTGACAAGGCCTTATGGGTCGAAGAACTGTATAATGTACTGTGGGCTTATCGAACTACGATTCGAACACCCACAAGAGAAACTCCATTCAGGTTGGCATATGGGTCCGAAGCGTTGGCACCTGTGGAGATAATGGCGGGAACATTACGGGACAGAGAGTTCGAAGAAAAAGCGAACGATCAAGGACTGCTTGATAGTCTTGATTTGTTGGATGAAGTTTGGGCAAAGGCAATAGCACGAACTCAACATTATCAAAGAAGGATAGCGTCACATTATAATGCCCAAGTAAAGAATCGTCGGTACTTAGCCGGAGATTTGGTATTGAGAAATACTTTAGCTTCAGATCCACGCCACCAAAGAAAAATGGACCCTTCCTGGGAAGAACCATATATGGTTGTAAAACCAGTTGGTTCAGGAGCTTACAAGCTGAAGAACATCAACACCTAGAAAGAGTTGGATCGTTCGTGGAATGCCAGGCATCTCAAAATTTTTTCCTTGATGATGATTTCAATTTTGTTCGTGATGTAACCATTTTCAACTCAATCAATGCAATTATTGGCTTTCAACAAATTATCATTTGATTGGGGGGCATCATACACCACAAGATCCAACTACAAGGCATCGGATGAAAATTTGTGTGGGTCCTTCAACACTTATTGAATTTTTTCGGAATTTCTTAAGTCAAGGCATCGGATGAAAATCTGAGTGAGTTCCTTCCGCAAGGCATCGGTTTGAAACCCGAGTAAGTTCCTTCAAGACTTATTGAATTTTCGAAATATCTTTAAGTTAAGGCATCGGTTTAAAACCCGAGTGAGTTCCTTCTACAAGGCATCTGTTTAAAACCCGAGTGAGTTCCTTCTCAGACTTATTGTATTTCTCCGGAAATCTTTAAGTAAAGGCATCGGTTTAAAACCCGAGTGAGTTCCTTCTCAGACTTATTGTATTCCTCCGGAAATCCTTAAGTAAAGGCACCGGTTTAAAACCCGAGTGAGTTCCTTCTCAGACTTATTGTATTTCTCCGGAAATCCTTAAGTAAAGGCATCGGTTTAAAACCCGAGTGAGTTCCTTCTCAGACTTATTGTATTTCTCCGGAAATCTGTAAGTAAAGGAATTGTGACTGGCAAAGTTCAAGATGAAGTTAATTTCTTATTTCTTCAAAAGACCAAAAGAGGCCAACCTTTACATCAAACATACATATGAGATTACAAGAGTTGGGATACAATCTTCGGTCGAAAAAAGAAAGTCATCACCGGTGATCATTAAGAAATCGTACAAGATCAGTAACAGCTTTGCCAGAACAAACACAATAGTCAAGCAGCAGCATGGATTCAATAAAAAGAAGAGGAGAAATGGGGATTACAAAAGCAATTCAGTGCGTACAAAATCCTCTACAATTTCATACTCTTTGTCCAGCTTGTCCAAAAGAAGTATGGTCCTCGACCAAACTTGCATTCAAGGCGAGCTCTTCATAATTGAATCCTTCCAGGGGAGAATAAATAGAAGAATCTTCCAGGTAATGCATAATATCCAGATCAGAAGGCGGAGGATCAGTCTTATTTTTGGTCCAGTCAGGAGGAGGAAGACCTAGGTTGGTAAACACTTCAGGATGGCAAACAACACTTTAGGGAGTCGTATCAAAATGAGGATCTTTCCTTAGTATCGATTCCCATACTTCATTCTCACCATCCCGGTACGCCTGCAAGTTATAAGCATTCAACATATCAACAAAGGGCTTACTGTGTAAATACTTGAAGATGCAGGCTCTGCGAACGTTAGTTGGAAGGGATTCGGGCAAAGAAATGACAGCTTGCCTTTGAGGTAAAGCTTCAGATCCTTTGGCTCTTGACTTTCCAACTTCTCGCTCTAGTTGCCGGATCTTCTCCCTGGCATCATCCAAGTCTGACCGAAGACGCTCGATCACCGAATTCTTTTCTCCTGCAACCTCCCAAGCTAGCTTCCTAAGGCAAGCAATTTCAGCATCCTTGGCTTTGGAGTCTTCCCGAAGCCTGGAAACCTTATTCCTCAGTCTACTGAGCCTAGAGGCTGCTTCCACTTGGTTGTGGAAGTTACCTGTAAGACTCCTGCAAACAACTTCCTAGTTAAATAGGAGTAGAAGAGTAACCTTCAGAATCAAAAGATAATGAAGAAAGACTTACATCACCATTGACTTCATAAAGTCCTCGTCTGGAAGTTTGGAAAGAACTGCGCTCTCAGAAGTCATTCGAGCAGCAGTACACCATTCCAACGCTTTGTCAAACTCGTTTGACACTAATTCAAGCGAAGGATGAGAAGGATGAGCTACATCAAGAGAAGGATTAGTTGCATCACTTGCCAATCGACGACACTTCCTAGTGGCAAAATCCTCTAGCTCCAAAGAAGGAGAGGCAGAGGATGCCAATCAAGATCTAGAGTTGGAAATAGAAGCAGCACCTGCTGGGACCGCACCTTCATCAGACACCAACATATTTGCCTCAAATGTCCGAAGGGTCTCCTTCGGGGATGCATGAACAGTCTCTACAGCAAGGGCATCAGCAACGGAGTGATCAAGATCTTCCTGGGAAGAACGAGCGATCTCTTCAGGTAGAGGAGGCGTAGGGGTGGCATCAGTAGAAACTGTGGGAATCTGACTTGAAGATTCACCAACAGCAATCGCCTTATGCTTAGAGGATTCACCAGATGCAACCACCTCGCTGGCCCCAACCACCGCCGACATTGGAACGATTTTCTTACAGGATTTTGCCCTAATAAAGTTCGGATAGATTCTGGGAGCCACTGTGTACACGAAAAAGCCGTATCAAGTACAAAAACCCAACAACACAAGAAAACAAAGGAAAACCCTAGTTCTCTGTCAGATATGAACTACTCAGAATACCCATTAAGTAAACCCCAAGTATTACTACTATGAAGTTTACTCAGGGGGAAGGAGAAGAGATTGGTGATAGCAAAAAAGCTCACTTGTTCAGAGGCTGATAGAGTTATTGCTGGAGTACGAGGAATACGGAAGCAGAGCAAAAAGACGGAATGTTGTTTTTGCAAATCTAACTTGCAGATAGCAGGATAATGAAGAGTAACCTCGAAGGATTTAAATAGCCTCAGGTATTAAGACGACGATTGGGAGCCAAAGGCAACCAATGGCCCAGATCGAAAAAACGCTTCGAAATCCTCAACAAACAACAACAACGATCAAAAGGAGGCCACGTGGAAATAGGCACCTGATACGAGAATACCTCCAACCGTCGCACTACCATTTAAATAAGGGATGTATTCATTGAAAACAGTGAATGGTATACCAAGGCAAGAAAACGTTTGGACTTCGCAAATAGCAGAAGGGAAACGTGTGGACTTTGCAATAAATGGAGGAGTAAGGAAGAATAAAGGCTAAGGCATCTTTCCAAAACATCTCTTCATGATATCTTTACAAGATTATCATTCGTCAAGGAATGCGAAGTTAAGTGATAAGTTTTATCATTTATATTTTGATATTCAAGACAAGTTTTCGATAGGAGACGAGGAAGTATTAAGGTAAATAGGGAAGAAGTATCTATTCATTAACACGGAGGATTAATCTTTACAAAAAAAAAAGAGGGTAACTCCCTAAGCCTCTTCCTCATTGTTGCCCGAGGAGTCCTGCAACAGAGAGCCTTTCTCAGGATCCTGAGAAGAGCCTTCCTTAGGATTGTCGTTATCAAAGTCCTCTTCAGCAGCAGCCTGTGACTCAGCCTGTGACTTTTCCTCTTGGAGTGGTGGTTCATCAGCAAGATATTCCTCGTATTTTGGGTCAGTTGGAAAAGGATCATCCTCTTCCCGAGCCCAGTCAGGGAGATCCATGTTTAACTTCCCGAAGACCTCTTTGTGACACACCTCACGAAAGGGAGTTGTATCGAAGGAAGGGATGGATTCAAGAATTTTTTCCCAAACGTCATTTTTCCCCAAGCGGTAAGCTTGGATGTTGAAGGCACCCAGCAGTTTGGAGAAAGGTACGTTGTTCAGGTACTTCCGAACACAATCCTTTCGAAGCTCCGGCTTGATATGCTAGGGCTTGCTAGGAACTGCCAGCTTCAAGTATTCTTCGTTCTCTGCGCACTTAAACTCAAGTCTGTCACCAAACAATGTGGTAGCTGCTTTATGCTTCTTAGCCTCGCGCTCAGCAGCAACAGCGCGAGCCGTTGAAGAGTCGAGGGCCTTCTTGAGGGAGTTAATCTCCTCGTCATGCTTTCTCTGCAGCTCCTTAGCAGCTGCCGACAACCGATCTATCTCAGAATTGGCCTTGGCCAAATTCTCTTCACAGGTCTGCAGTAAGGAGCCGTTGCAGCCAACCCGGCTCAATGCTTCCATGTGCTGATAAAAACTCAACACAGCATTCCTGGGGAAGAGGAGATTATCAGAAGAAGTCATAAGAGATTATGAAAAAATCAATGAAAAATCAGGAAGACCGGTACCTTGTGGACTGACTAACAAGGACATCATCGTTCAGAGCTTCAAAATCCCGACGATCGAGGGGCAGAAGACTGAGGGAGCTCCAATCTGCAGCTTTCTCAGGGTTTTGTGTCACCCTATCAATCTGCTTTAATGTCCACTGAGGAATGAAAACCTCCTCACAATCTTTAGCATTTTTGGATTTTTTGTGGGAGGAAGCATCAACTGTATCGCGCTTCCTTTTGGTTCGGGCGGAGGAGGAGATATTTGACCTCTCCACCATTGGCTTCTTCCCTTTTCCTGAAGCGTCAGCCATGGTTTTGATATTCCTGATACCCTTGTAAGAAGGGTCGGGAGAGGGAATAGAAGCCTCTTGATCAGCAGTTAGGGCTCGGGGCAACTGTTGCTCAGCTGTCACAATGACCCTAGCAGCCTTCGCCCGAAGATGCTCAGGGTTCATTCTTGGAGGCACTACAAAGAACAAGAATCAGAATTATGAAAAGACATATCACTTTAGTAAATTTGAAGGATGATGGTTAGAAGCTCACAATGAGCCAAGCCCCAGTACTGAAGGATGGAGTTGTACTCCACCTCAAGACCATGTATCTCTTGATACCATGGAATGGATTTGATCGTCTTGACTGCCGTCTCGTCTTCTTTGGATTAAGGAAGGACCCGGTTACTTTTAGAGTATGAAGTATACTGTTTCCAGATGATCGGGAAGTTGAGATCTGACTGAGGCGCACGACAGAAAAAGTATCGTTCGCGCCATCCTTTATGGTTGGAAGGGCAAGTTCCTTTGGCAAGAATGCTGCCCCTCCAGTCAAGCTCAGTCTTATTACGCTTGAAGAGTACAACCCAGCCGGGAGGATGGGAGATAGAAAGAAGATGAAAGTGCACAAAAAGAGCAAGAGATGGCGTAACGCCAAGTTCAAAGCACAAACCCAAGAAGTTGACGATGAGATGCCAGCTATTGGGAAGGAGCATTCCAGGGCAAATGTCCCAGTGATTCAGAATGGCTGAGAACAAAGGATTGAAAAAAGGAAAGCGAACCCCGCTTTCCAGTGCATCTATGTATAGGGAAAACTCGCCCGGAAGGGTCGAATCAACCCTCTCATCAGAATGGGGAGCCCTAATATGATAGGAGGAAGGAAAATCAAAACCTTGGATTGCCGAAAGAAGGGTTTCCTCCTTGTAAGAGGAGGGAGCAGAACCAGGTCCGCCATTAGACCTGGAAGTTTGTTTTGACTGCCTAGAAGACTCGACAGTCACCCTAAGAGTCTTGGAAGATCCAAACTTAGGAAGGGTAGAAGAAATTTCAGCCTTTCTCTCTAAACTCTTATGGGAAACTTCAGCAAATTCGCGCCAGAGGACAGTTAGGGTTTTATTATCACTATCCGACTGTTCGGAAGGAAGGGAAGCAAAAGCTTCGTTACCACTACTATTACTGACACTGGGTACCAGGGAAGAAACCCTATTATCCTCCATTACTAGTTTCAGTAAGGTACAAAAAAAACTGGAGCAGGAAGTTTAAACTTTGCAAAAGGATCAGCAAACTTACTGATTCGGTGAAGCAAAGGCTTGAGAGCGAGAAGGCGCGAAGCAGACGACGAAGGTTCAAATTCCAGACAAGAAGAATGAAACCTACGAAGACATTAAGCACCCGCATGAGTGTTCGAGGACCTGAACAATCAAGATTGATTCAGCATCAACGGTCGAGATTTGAAGACGTTTTGAAAGGTTGAACTCACGAATCCAAAACGGGCGTTCGGAAACTGTCGCTTGGGTTACGTGAGCCATGATAGACTGCCTGCAGAGAGACGCGTGGCATTGCCCTCACAACGCTCGAGGAAAAGTGACCACCGCATTAAATGTGATATGACATTTAGTGGGATATGTAGAGACTATTGCCTGACGAAGAACCCAGTTAAAAACCAAGCCCTTGGGATCGACCGAACGCTTGGTCTGGGGGGCTTGTGATATGGAGGAAATATGATCGAACCTGGTTCGTACTCGGTTTGACCCTCGACCCTGGTCAAAGCGGAGGGAATCGACTCGCTTTCGAGCGAGTCGGGTCCAGAAGATAGCTTGCTGGGGAAGAAAACTAAATCGGCAAGAAGCATGCCCTAATCCGACTTATGGATTAGGTTATTTACCCTAATGATGGCAGACACAACTTGGCGGCTGTCACTTATCATTATTGAAGGGATAATCATGAATAACCGTGAGGTTATCTCAGGAGTCCTCTACTAGTTCAAACTAGTAGAAGTCTATCGCTCAACGGGTCTAACTGTTAGAATCCAACGACTATCCGAAGAAGGCTCAAATGCATCCAACAAAGAAGATTCGAAGGTACACTCTATATAAACCTTACTTACCTACGAGGTAAGGGGGACTCAGATCCATGTACACACTGGTAGATGTAAACTATCAGAGGCTTACGATCTAGATCACTTTCCCAATTTTTCATTCTTTAGCTCTGTGTCTAACAGAGCCTTTTGTGATTAAACTCATCAACTGACTTAGCCTTCGGAGGTGGACTCCCGACCCCAGCGGTCGGGCCACATCTGATTCGCTTTCGTTTTGCAGGTCATTACAAGGAGATCTAAGGGCTGAACAGATTTTGGACGCATCAGACATGAATAATCTGAAAGAGAAAATATTTTTTGAAAATTAATGTCACAGTCAATTCCAAGCAAATCCAACCGATGAACAACAAAACTTTAAAATAAACCTGATCTTCGTTGTACTTGACAATAATCTACTTAGGTGTATAAATCAAATGCTTGTTATCATTGTTTCTATCGGGATGGTGCTCACCAACAAAATAATCTGAAAGAGAAAATATTTTTTGAAAATTAATGTCACAATCAATTCCAAGCAAATCCAACCGATGAACAAAAAAACTTTAAAATAAACCTGATCTCCGTTGTACTTGACAATAATCTACTTAGGTGTATAAATCAAATGCTTGTTATCATTGTTTCTATCGGGATGGTGCTCACCAACAAAACCTGACCATAATTGATGAGTTTAATCAGATGGCCAATGGAGTCAGATAGTAATTGAGGACTTATAAAATAAATGAAAGTGAGAAGAGTGCCTACCCCACAAAGCAAATCATCTGGAATTGAATGTGTCAGGAAGGATGCAGAGAAAAGGCGGTTCAATTGAGGAATATGTCAGAATGGTAAACTCATCAGTAACCAAGAAGCAAAAAGAACCCCCCCAAATAAAAAAATAAAGAAAAAAAATTCCTCCCAAATGAAAAGTTCATGGAGAGTTGGAGTATCATTGCTGGAAAAGAAAACTAGCATACCCATGAAGAATTCAAACCAATAATTACTCTCACTTGCATCCTTGAATTGCTTAACCTTTGCTGCATCAAGTTCGATCTCACATATTGAAGCATATTAGCCATCATATGACCGTTGGAGATCTTTGGAAAATATGACCATTGGAGATAATATGACCGTTGGAGATCTTTTGAGAATATGACCATTGGAGATCTTAGATTATATGACCGTTGCAAATAATTTCTTTCCTTATGTATAGCATGTTACATTTATTTTATTCTTTACTTGATTGTATTATATATATACATGAAGAAGTAATACAAAATCACTCCTACACAAAATCATCTTAACATGGTATCAGTTTAGGACGATCCAAACCTTTTCAAGTGACGCTATTTTTTTTCAAGAGCAGTCAACAATCCCTACGTTGTTGTTTTCTTTCCGCTGCCTTTACAATGACGGATCCATCTATCAATGCTCTTGCTACAGCTGCTGTTGCTTCCACTAATGCTGTTTCCATCAACTTTGATGGTTCTTCTCCATATTTTCTACATCATTCGGATAATCCTGGTGCTATACTCGTCACGCAGCTTTTACGCGGCGATAATTATCCCACTTGGAATCGTGCAATGCGGATGGCTCTTGAGACCAAACATAAGCTTGCATTTATTGATGGCTCCTTACCTAAACCCGCCGCTGATTCTTTGGAACTTCATGCATGGACACGATGCAATAGCATGGTCCTTTCTTGGTTGCTAAATGCTCTCTCACCTGATATTGCTAATAGCATTCTTTACATCTCTACTGCCCACGAGGTTTGGGATGATCTTCGTGATCGTTTTTCTCAAAAAAATGCTCCTTGAATTTTTGAGATCCGACGTAGCATTTCTAATCATCGTCAAGGAACCTCTTCTTTGGCATCTTATTATACTATTCTCAAGGGTTTTTGGGATGAAGTCGACTCATACAACTCTTTCCCACCCTGCACTTGTGGTCTTTTGTCAAAACACACTGATCTTCAACGACAAGATTGCTTACTTGAATTTTTAATGGGCCTTAATGATTCTTATTTTTCTGTTCGAAGTCAACTCCTTTTGATGGAACCCTTGCCTAACGTCAATCGTGCTTATTGTCTTCTATTGCAAGAGGAGCATCATCGCTCCCTCCATGAGTTACCGAATCCATCATTGCATCAATCTGCCCTTGCAGCCACTGCTCTTCGTACACATTCTAACCTATGTATCACTGTGATTTTTGTGGCATGGACGGCCATTCAGATTCCCGTTGTTTTAAGAAACACGATTATCCTCCCAAGAGCAACAATACACACATTAAATCAACATCACCTAGACTCTCTGCTCGATCCTTTGCTGCCATCAACCCAGGAACAAATTCTGCCCCCTCCTTTACTTCGGCACAGTATCATCAATTATTGGCATTGATCGAATCGGGTAATCCCACTCCTTTAGCAAATGCTGCAGGTAATTCCCCTTCCCCATGGGTTATTGATTCTGGGGCAAATTTTCATATGGCTTCTAAGTTACAATTCTTTAACACTGATACGGTGGTTCCTTATACATCTTCGATTACATTACCCAATGGTGAAACAACCCTTGTGTCCCATTTAGGGACTTGCACCCCCACCCCTTCCATCTCTCTTAATAATGTCTTATATGTTCCTTCATTCCGTTTTAATTTATTATCTGTTAGTCAAATCACTAAAGCTCTCAATTGTTCGGTAACATTTTTTCCTCATCATTGTGTCTTTCAGGACTTACCAACGAAGAAGATGATTGGATTGGGTAAAGAGCATAATGGCTTATATTATTTGGAGTTGCTTCCCTCCATTATTGCAGCCTCATCCACTCATTCCCACTCCTTTGATGTGTGGCATTGGCGCTTAGGCCACCCATCTCGCAACATTATTAATTCTTTATCACGTTTTAATTCTTGCATTTTAGTTTCTAATAAATGTGTTTGCACTATTTTCCCTTTGGCAAAACAAACCCGGCTACCTTTCCCATCTAGCTCCATATCCACTTCATCTTATTTTGATTTAATACATTGCGATGTTTGGGGTCCTTATTATATTCCTTCTATATGTGGTGCGAAATATTTTTTGACTATTGTGGATGACTATTCTCGCTATACTTGGGTTTTTCTAATGAACTTCAAATCTGACACTTGGTTTTATTTGCATGATTTTTTTGCAATGGTTAAAACTCAATTCAATTTTCAAATAAAAAAAATTCGCACTGATAATGCTCGTGAATTTTTTAATCACTCCACCACCTCATTTTTTTCCAACCATGGAGTTATCCATGAACATAGTTGTGTTGACACCCCACAACAAAATGGTGTTGTTGAACGCAAACACCGGCACTTACTCAATGTTGGTCGGGCCCTTTTATTTCAGGCCAATCTTCCACAAGATTTTTGGGGTGATTGCATTCTTACGGCCACACACATTATTAACAGGTTGCCTACCAAACTTTTAAAAGAGAAAACTCCTTTTGAACTTCTTTTTAATAAAACCCCCACATATGTTCATCTTCGTACTTTTGGTTGTTTGTGCTATGGACACAACCATTCCACCATCAAGCACAAATTTGCCCCTTGTGCTTCTCTAGGAATTTTCCTTGGATACCCTTTTGCTTAAAAAGGTTATAAAATTTTTGATCTCACTTCTCACAAGGTTTACACAAGTAGAGACGTTGTGTTTATTGAACATATTTTTCCTTACCACCTAAAGATTTCCCTTTCATCTATTAACCCTACCCTCCCTGTTCCAGTTCTTGATTTTGAATCCTCCTCCATCCCAACCAACCCAGTTTTCCCATCTCCACCATTAGACCCGCCAACCCCACCACACAATCCTTCCCCACCTCCAGTTGTGTTGTTGCCACGTCGCTCCGCCCGGTCGCATAATCCCCCCTCCCATTTGAAGGACTACATATGCTCGGCTACTCACGCCACATCATCTTCTTCGGATGCCGGTAAACTCTTTCCTCTTGATTCTTCTATATCTTATAAAAAGGTCTCACCTTCTCATCTTAAGTTTATCAGGTCTCTTTCCTCTTCTGAAGAACCCACTAGCTTTGCCAAAGCAATGTTGTCACCTGACTGGAAAGATGCCATGCAGTTAGAGATTGAGGCTCTTGAAACCAATAACACTTGGTCACTTGTTCCTTTGCCGCCTCAAAAGAAAGCCATTGGTTGTAAATGGGTCTACAAAATTAAACGACACTCTGATGGTTCTATTGAACGGTACAAAGCACGTTTGGTGGCCAAGGGGTACACCCAAACTGAAGGTGTTGATTTTCATGCGACTTTTGCTCCTGTGGCCAAACTCGTTACTGTACGCGTCTTGCTTGCTCTTGCCTCAATTAAAAATTGGTCACTTCATCAACTTGACGTTAATAACGCCTTCTTGCATGGTGATCTTGACGAAGAAGTATATATGACTCTACCGCCTGGTTATCATCGTAAGGGGGAGAATGTTGTTTGCCGCCTCCACAAATCTCTCTATGGTTTAAAGCAGGCTTCTCGTAATTGGTTCGCCAAATTTTCTACTACCTTAATGAGTGTGGGCTTCATTCAATCGATTGCAGATTATTCCCTCTTTTCTAAGGGCTACGGGAATTCAACCATCTTTGTATTAGTATATGTGGATGACATCCTTATTGCTGGTTCTGACGCTTTGGCGATTTCCACCTTAAAGAGTTTCCTTCACCAACAATTTCGTATCAAAGATCTTGGCCCCATGAAATATTTTCTTGGTCTTGAACTGGCTCGCTCAAAAAAGGTATTTTCCTCAATCAACGAAAATACACTTTGGATATATTATCAGATGTTGGCCTTACCGGTGCTCACCCAACTTCATTTCCAATGGAACAAAATCTCAAGCTTACGGACTCCGATGGTGATATCCTTCCTGAACCTGCATCTTATCGTCGTTTGATTGGATGGTTGATTTATCTCACCATCACTCGTCCAGATATTGTGCACACTGTCAACATTCTTAGCCAGTTTATGCACCAACCTCACAAACCACATATGGACGCTGCAACTCGCCTTCTTCGATACCTTCACAACTCACCTGGCCAGGGTATTTTACTTCCAGCTAATAGCACCTTATCACTTCGTGCTTTTTGCAACTCTGATTGGGCCAGTTGTCCCATGACTCGCCGCTCCACCACCGGTTACTATGTTTTTCTTGGTTTTAGCCCTATCTCTTGGAAGACTAAGAAACAACATACAGTTTCTCAATCCTCTGCCGAGGTGGAATATCGAGCCATGGCAATGGCCACTTGCGAGCTAATTTGATTAACTTCGCTCCTTCAAGATTTTGGTGTTCATTTGAAGCATCCAATCCCTCTTTTTTGTGACAATCAAGCGGCCATCCACATTGCCGCCAATCCTGTGTTTCATGAGCGTACCAAACATATTGAAATTGATTGTCATGTCATCCGTGATAAGATACGCTCTGGCCTCATCCGCACCGTTCACACTTCTAGTTCCACCCAAATTGCTGACATTTTCACCAAATCCCTTGGCAAAGATTCTTTTCTATTCCTCAAGGACAAGTTGGGAGTTCTTGATATTCACTCTCCAACTTGAGGGGGAGTATTAGCCATCATATGACCGTTGGAGATCTTTGGAGAATATGACCGTTGGAGATAATATGACCGTTGGAGATCTTTTGAGAATATGACCGTTGGAGATAATATGACCGTTGGAGATCTTAGATTATATGACCGTTGCAAATAATTTCTTTCCTTATGTATAGCATGTTACATTTATTTTATTCTTTACTTGATTGTATTATATATATATACATGAAGAAGTAATACAAAATCACTCCTACACAAAATCATCTTAACAAAGCATTTTCCACATTTTCTGCCAGAAGGAGAAAAGAAGAAGAAGAAGAAGATAAGTAATGTACATCCTGCTTTGAGCTCCTCAACCATCTTTAATAACAAAATTAACCAAAAACAAAACAATAGATTACATACTCTGAAACTTTATTTCAATTTGAGTGTTGATAAGCTCATTCCCACCAAGAACCTCTCCGAGGCCACCCTATTTGTGAGCAGCATTTGTAGATGTTTGGCAAAATGGAAGGATATAATAGTTGTACGTTTCTTGTGGATTATTATAGGGCCCAACCTTGTTCACCCAGAGAGTCACCGGATCATCTGGTTGATACTGCAGGCAAAAGACCAAAACTTGTCTGCAATTTCCAAAAGGATGCAAAATGCCACCTACTCATCTCAATTACAGGCAAGTGAGTGGACTTGAACATTTCTATAAGAAGTCCAATAGTAAATAAGTTGTTCATATCACTTCAATTCACACACCATTAAGCACACCATTGACCATGATTACCATGGCTACCAGACAATCACCTTTCCCAGTTACATTTTTATGTCCTGATTATGTTTCCTTCATTGACTGGGTTCAGCCACCTTGATACATATAACCGAATTAGGATGAAGGACACTTTCAGGTTCTGCAATATGTTCTGCAATATGCTTTTTATGAGAGAGAAAGAACTTAGATTAAGATGAAGGAAATGCGAAGCATGAGATCCAGAAACTGATCTTTGTTATTTATTAATCTAATACCCTTTTACTTCTAAATTCCCACTGCTCTTAGTGCCAGGGAAAATTAAAGGAGTCTGGGCTAGGCTTCAAGCCACCAAGCCATTCTTGCATATTTATGGAAACACTTGGATATCTCCATTAAATGGAATGTAGCATTTGATCCATTCTCATCCAGTTAGAGTAAGCAATTTTTTACAGATATCAAAGATTCTTAGAATTTGCACAGAATAAATAGTGGACATCACAGGTTCAATATTTTCAAATAACATTGAATTACATGAAAACAATATGAAGTAAAATCAAAGTAAAACACAAAACAGGCTTGGACTGATAACTTACCTTGGTCTACAACTATAGGGTCGTAGTAGAACCCACAAACAAGGCATCTGAATACAACTTCCTTGATTTCAGGTATTATGGAACTATGACTGATGATCATACCTTTCACAGAAACCATCTTCTTGATGTCTGGTTGTATGAAATCCAAAAGCATTAGAAGTCTTAATATGATATACAATTAAATTTGTCAGCGCTATTGAAATGAAAAAATAAGAAAGAGAAGCTGACCAGGTTTCCTCACGGAAACGGAGGTTTTGAGGTTGAAAATTCGAGCTTGGATGTGCTTCTCGAACAAAGGTTTGACGCGGCTAACCAAATTCATGAGAACAATATCGAAGATTGACAGCACCTCGAGTGGGTAATGAACCATCTTGGTGTAGAGGTCGGAATCGTAGTCGTAGACATCCTGAGCATCGACATCGAGTGATTCCCCTTCTACATCAAGAATGTGATGAATTGCCCTCATGTATTTCCCCTCGGTGTGAGATGGGTGGTTTGTGAAGTGTCTCAGGAACCAGAGAATGGCAGCATTAACATCCTCTACGCTGATGTTGGTTCCCCAAACAAACATTGGAGGTCCTTCTTCCGCATCGTCAGCTTCTCCACCCTCCAAAGACAGTGGTGCATCATCTGTCGACATGGGGGTAGCAACTGGGGTAACCCTAGAGCCATTCCTCCTAGACCTCCTACTCTGAGTACTTGATGGGGTTGGATTCATCCATGGCACCAAATCGAAAGGGCAGTGGAAAAGGTGTGAGAGATAAACGTCTTCGCCTTCTGCCATTAGGGTTACCACCGGAAGATGAGAAAGTGTTATTAATCGAAACTTCAGTATGAATCATACAGAGAAGAAGCCCTGCAATCGAAATCTCTCGAGAGAAGAGAGTTTCAAACGTTTGGGATTCTTTGAAGATTTAATTAGTAATAAATATTTTGTGAGTGTTAAATTATAGTGTTAGACATAATTAATTGTATCATTTTAGTAACAATTTTAGGGGTATTTTAGGAAAAAAATGTAGCCATCTTCCATGAGTTCGTACTTTTATAATAGTAGTATGATGTATATATATATATATATATATATATATATATATATATATATATATATATATATATATATATATATATATATATATATATATATATATATATATATAAAACATATATATTCACTTTTATCATCATTTATAGTCTCAATCTGATAATCATTTTGGCAAATAGTTTCGAAACTTAATAAGTTTCTTTGAGACTTATTACGAAATAATACATTATTTATAGCTAATTTGATCTCCTAGGTAATAATAAATGAACTCTTCCAGAACTTTCAATTAATGTTGTACTATCGAGTTTCTAAAATTAGTTTTCTGTTTATTTATTCATCAAAAAAAAAAAATGTTATACTATTGATTATTGTATGAACATTGGCCTCCGCATCATCAAATAAGATAAATGTTTTTTTTTTCTCTCTTAATAAAATATGTGTCATAGCACATTAGAGAATATTCATATTCTTCATCAAAATGAAACAAAATACATCAAAAGATATATAGAAAGTCAATAAAAAATTAGAAGGGAAAAAGATTAAATTTAAGATAAACTAACATATGAGATGAGATTTGAGGGGGGAAAAAATTACAAACTAACATAATATCAATTTTATTTTTATTTGGACTCCAGTAATACAAACAAATATTCAATTAATATCTTCAAAGAAGTTTACAGCATTTAGATATGTAGTATCTATGAGGCCATCAAAATCATCATCTTTACAAGAAAAATTTGCTTCAGTATCATTATTTGAAAAGTCAAATTTATCTTCACATTATTTTCATTCTTCTAATTAAAGCTTAACAAAGCTTAACAAAATATTGTGGAGTACGACAGATACATGCCTAATGATATTTCATATCACATCAATGACAAATATTTTATTTACTCCTTAAGAGTCACAATGAGAATCTTTATTGTTCATTTATTTATTTTCATCATAAGAATAATAATTATTTTATATTTTATCTTGTCCACATCCACAGTCATAACCATGATTATAAATTTGCCTTCTTTCCGGCTTATCATGAATGACTGCATTTACTTCAAGGAATAGATGAGCTTAATAAATCATTAATAATTCATTATTTTGCTTAGTCACAATGAGGTAGGAGATCAATTCAGAGAATATTTTAAAACATTTTTCATGATATTGCTATTGTAATAGCACATTTGAAAAATTAAAAGTTGAAAAATTGTTTTTCTTTGCAGTAAGTCCTCATCAATTTATTTTCTCTACATAATTTCAATTGAAAACTAATTTTAAAAACTGCAAAACTGTACTTATTTACAGTTTCAAGTCTTGCAACTTCATGTGCATCTGCAGAACTGTATTCATTTATAGTTTCAAATCTTGGAACTTCATGTGCATCTGTAGTACTGTATTCATATACAGTTACAAATCTTGCAACTTCAGGTGCATTCAACAATATTTGTGTTGCAAAACTAACAACTACTATATACAGTAAATAAAACCATAAAGTTGATATTAGTTAATGACAAACCAAAATTGTTAAGGCAACCTGATATCTTATTATTTGTTTCACTCTTAAATTCAATAAAACATATACCTTAATCACGATGCACTTACATTACAAGATGGATAAGACAAACTCCATTGTTTATAGAAATGCGCAGGGAGGTTGATCATCCTTTTCACCTTGGAATAGAAAGCATAATGGTATATAGTCTGTCGTCTTTCTTCTCAAAATGCAACACTTTGAGCGGAGTCGTGGTGATAACATGTTATAAAATGGAGAAATATATTCAAGACAAGAAAGAAAATTAGGACAAAATGAGTTCAACTCTTCTATTGAGTTATTCATTACATATTTATAATGAAACTAAAATCTTCTCTGATATAGAAATATCATAGTATACAATGAAATACAATATATGATTATCGCACATGGTAAGATGATCTTGATATGGAATAATGAATTGCTAAGATCTTTAGTTAATATGAGAATGCGGATTGTCAAGATTGTACCCTGAGATGGCTAGGATCTTCATTTGGAAGTTACATCCTTTGGTATGATCTCTTTGGGGGTAATTGACACCCATAAATAACTATTATTTATAACATGAATTATATTTTTATTTACGAATTGATCTCATGGTATAAGATTAGAGTTCGAATATCCTTGGATTAAGGAATGAAAACCTGTATATCATACTATTATATAAAAGCATACACTCATCTTTTGTGTAATTCTTTCCCTTAACTATTAAACCATTTGTTTTTATCCAAATATCATATTGTTTATTTTAGTTTACTAATATACTTTTTTTGTTTCTTCACAAATTTTTGATACCCTTTACATTTCTTTTTCTTTTTCTTAAATTTTGTAAAATCAAATAGGAAAGAGATTTCTTGCCCACCATCACATTCATAGTAGAAGATATTTTGCAATTTTCTCTTGAATTGTCTTCCACATGACTTTTCCCTCTTAAAATTTCTTTTTATGGCGTGTTTTCTAATTTCTCTAATAAATGTGATATACTTTTTTTTCTTTTACTTCTATACAAATCAATTTTAGAATTTTCATTTTCTTTTTTTTTCTTAGATCTATAAAATCAAGTAACAGAGAGAATTTTTACCCACGGATCACATTTATGGTAGTAGATATTTCAGGATTTTTTTCTCGAATCTTCTTTCAAGTAAATTTTCCATCTTAAAATTCTTTTCCATGTTTTGTTTTCTAATTTTGCTAAATTTTTTGTGTTGGGAGGTTGTGCGATTAGTTTGGAAGGCTACTTTATAGGCTACAGTTGTATTATCTACTACGGAAGCAGAGTATATGGCAATGACTGAAGTAGCTAAAGAAGCTAAAGAAGCTATTTGGCTTAGAAGCTTGTTTGGAGAACTCAACATGGTTCAGGAGGTGACTATTGTCTATTGATAGCCAAAATGTTATTCACTTAATTAGAAATTAGATGTATCATGAGAGGATGAAAGTATCACTATGTCATAGAAGTAGTTTCTAAAGGAAATATCCAGGTATTGAAGATTGGTACTGAAGACAATCTAACTGATATGATGGCAAAACCATTATGTATTGGGATTTTATTTTTGGAGTTGATGCAGCATGAAGCCGAAGGTCCAGATTTAGGCACGTTTTCATAATGAAATTGGAGGCTGTAACATCAAAAGGTAGGGGTACATATGCAATTATCACTTTTATTTTTATATTTAAGGATTTAATATTTTCCAAATTTACAAACTTAACCCTTGGCTCCACCCGATTCCAAACCTCTATTAGCAAAAGCAAATCCCTAAAATCTACCCGAGTCTGAGACAACGATTCTCTACCCAAAGAAGAACAACAACCCATCTGCTTTTTCTTTCAACTCCATTGCAATTATACTCCGATCCTTGTGATGAAGGCATCCCCATGGATCCAAAGGAGGGACAAAGAAGGAGGAATGAACCTGCTTAATCTAGCATAGATAACAACTAATGAGAATATCCCGACAACGACACTCTGAACAAACCATTGCTGAAGACTGAAAACCATAGAAACCAAAGAACTAGCAAATGTTGTTGAACGATTAAGGCACCCAGAGGCATATGGGCCTCAAATGTGAAATCCCCCGGATTTCTAACCCGTTAGCCCATGATTTCAAGACCGCGAACCCAGGCCTCGAGTTGGCGAAAATTGTGGGCCATTCGAGTTGAGCCTGAAGGTTCAGAAGTGGACCTAATGATTGTGGATGAACCTTGTGATGATTCGACGACTCTCCTAGAGTTTAAGATAAGAGAGAAGATTAATCACGATGGCAATGGAGAGTCCGATTGACAAGATTAAGGCATACAAACGAAGATCATCAAAAGACCTTTCCATCAAACCAAAAATCACCAGAATCGAAGTCCGTTTGGGGGTCCAAACTATGACCGGTTGGTTGGACCGGTCGACCGCCCCAACCCCCGTCCTTTTTTCTGGCTCCGAGACAGAATGGGATTTCGAGTTTTTAAACCCTATTTTATGTTATAACTCACCTCTATACACATTTTTTTTTATTATGTTAGAACGAGGTTGAGGTTGTGGGAAGAGGAGAAGCCAAGGAGAAGAGTGGATCTCAACCAATCGAAGGCACTTTGTGACTCGGATCATTGCAATAACGTTAGGAAAGGTTAGAATTCTTAAATCATACCTTTAGACTCAGTTTTGTGGGAAACTTTCTTCTCTCTTTTGATGAGATTATGGTAGTGGGAGCATGTTAGATTCTTTGAACATTCTTGAATTCTCTTGTTGAGGTTACTCTTTTGTATAAGAGATAATGGTGTGATCCCTTGCGAAAGATTTCACATTTTGACTCTCTGAGTTGCCCACGGGCAATTTAGGAGAGCCAATTTGGGGGTTTTTGATCTAGATCGAATTGGATCTAATTGAAGGTACCTTAGGATCCTTTTACTGCCAATTAGACTTTCCCATAGTTTTTTTTTATTCGACTTAGAATTGGTGGCGAAATATTGAATTTCCGCTGGATTAGGTTTTAAACAGTAAGTTAGAACATAGTTTTCAGTTTGGGTTTTTGTGGGAAGATTTTGAGGTATTTTCTAACCCAAATTAACTTCTACTTTTTTTTCTTAACCTCTTGCATTAATAGGTTTATTTATCTTTTAGTCACCTACTTGTGAGAATGAATTTTGGGCTTTTAAGAAAAGAATCAAGTGAAAGGTGAGGAATAACTAACCATGTTTTATATAATCAATTGTTGCTATTTTAAATTTTCTATCTACCATGATATGCTTGTGTGTGACTTTGTGCGAATGGAATGTAAGACTTACTGTTTGAGTATTTTTCTTTGCTTTTGAAACCTATATTATTGATATGAAAACAGTATGACAATGTATGGATGAAAGAGGAAGAATGATATTATTCTCCTTACCTTGTATTATCAACTAGGATTGTGGGTTCACCCATTACCTTAGTGACCTTCGTGATTGCATTTAGACCCAAGTTACATGATTGATAGGTGTTTAGAAGTGTTGGGCTAGGAATCCCTATGAGTACTACTATCCTTTGGGTAGGGGTATTGAAGCCAGTTAACTCGTGATGCTAGTGGCTGGGTCCTAGATGTCGAACATGCCCACTAATATCATAGAGAGGTAGGTTTGCATATAATAGATAAGGGCTTCTGGGCGCTCAAGACCGGTAACCAACCTGTGAGAGGACATGGAGAGAATCTTGTCCATTATATGTGGATGACCACTAGGTTAAGGAATGGGGTCCAATAGATGCCTCCTGTTGAGGATTCCATTCATAGGTGAGAATGTATTGAACCAAATGGGCACTAGGCATGAGGGGAGATATCCGGATCACATGTAGCACGAGACCGTATGATCTTGCACTGGGCTTAGATTATCCTTGACATGTGCCAAATCTCATACCAAATGGTAGGGGTGTCAATTTGTAGCCCAAACCGTTAAAACCGAACTGACCTGACCCGTTATAACCTGAATCGGCCCTGACCGAACCTTAATGGGCTGTGTTTGGGCTGAGGGTGGCAAAGCCCGCACCAACCCGAACCCAAACCGCAACCCGTTATAAATCGTTTTACAACCCGCTTTATAGTTTTACATTAAATATTGTTTGAGTCATCATATTACCACTCGGTAGTTGGTATTAAAAGAAAAAAAAAAAAACAAAACAAAAAAACAATATGAATTCAAAGATCAAATAGTCTTATACTACTTGTAAAGGACAATTAGAAGGATTAAGCATGAATGCCCAATTGAATGTACCAAGTTTTTTTAAATTAAGTAAATATTTATCTAATCCAAAGGTATTTCTTTGCATATCAAGCTAAATACTAACAAAAAAAAAAAAAGACAGATTTCATAGAAGGGGAAAAATACCAACATTCTCACAAAACAATAACCCAATTTTAAAACAATCAATCATAGCACAAGTTGGAATTTAAAAGGGTTTTTAGTTTGAAGATTTGTTTTAGGAGGACTATTAGGTGGAGCTTGAGGAATGAACTTGTAGTTTTTATGTTACTACTTACTATTTGAGTTCTTGATTTCTATAAAGCGGGTAATTTTTTTCGCTAAAAGGATAATTATATTAAGCGAAAAAGAAATATTAAAAATACATCAATTAATACCTTATGAGGAACCAACCTCCCTTATCTGCAACAACTGTTGCCCCCCAATACACCCTTCCTCACTGGTTCCTACTCAGATTAGAAAACCACTAACTCATAAAATGAAATCTAGGACGTCTAGAGGCATCCACATCAAGTTCACTAAGGATTGAAGCTGACCAAGGAATGTTAATATTAGAAGTTCCTGTCCTAGCTGCCAAATTTGCCAAAAAATCTGCCACTGTATTAGTTTCACAATAGCAATGTGAAATCTTCCAATCTATAGTCAGCAAATATTCTTGTAACTCTCTCCACATATGAAAGATATACCAAGGTATTTTTTTCTGCTGTATTAAAGTCACCACTACTTTTGAATCACTTTCTACCCAAAGCTCTGTAATTTATAAATGCCTTGCCCAATGTAATCCGTGAATGAAAGTTTCTAATTCAGCCTCAAAGTTGGTTTTAACGTCTAAAAAAATACTGAAATTGAAAACCACCGCAGCAACTTCATTTTGATATACTTTTCCACCGCCAGACCTTCTTGGATTGCCCAAAGAAGACCCATCAATATAAAGCGGGTATAATTTTTACAATGTGGAATGACTTTTCATTATTTAATGGGAATTGATTAATAACAATTTTGCTTTCCATAGAATTTTTGCTCTTGTTGCATGATACTTAACTATTTCTTTTTCTTGCATACAATAAATTGTAAGCACAAATCCAAACCGCACCAAACTGAAACCGGCCCAAAACCGTTATTTTTTCTAATGAGCCGTGTTTGGGCTGGGTGTATTTGAGCTCAAAACCGTTAAGCCCAACCCGAAATCGCTCCAAACCGCACCGTTGACATTCCTACCAAACGGTGATGTGAGAGAGTGATGACCTATACCCCAACCACGGTTTGACAGGACTTTACCCAACAATCGTGGAGAGCCCAATAGACATCTCTTGTTGAGGGAGAGTGACTAAGACTGCCCAAAGGAGATTGGTGTTTACAGTTAATGCGTGTCTACCTTAGAGACTACATAATAGAGTTAGGAGCATCATATCATCATCATGCATATGTTTATTTATATTATAAATTACATGTTTATCTTATGAATTATGATGTGGAAATGAGATGAATGTATGACATGGATGTTAGTTAACCTCACTGAGTTCTATGAACTCATTCCTTTATTTTGTTTGTTCTTTAGATTTCTCTATAGGTAATGAGGACTCCACTTTTGTTGAGGATCCTTGGTTGGGTGGTTACTAGGAGGGCATGATCGAAGAGGACGTGGATGCACATGATGTTTCATGTTTGTGTCAGTATTGTTCTTATGGAGTCACCTTCCCTTAGAGCTTTCCCTTAGATTATTTTCCACTGGAGACTTTAGACTTTCTTTCTTTCTTAGAATTCTGATGTTTAGCTTTTGATTGGAAGTTTTAGATAATTGTAATTCTAGTTTTGGACTATTGTAATTCTTTTACTCCAGATTTGATAATTTATTATTTAGTCCTTTTAATTATGCTATATCATATTATGTGTGAAGTTGTCACTGAACCTAGATCTTGTGGTGTATCACCCCCACAGGTATTCGGGTATGACCGGATCCAGCTGGGTGGGGTGTGACACCAAATACACTAAAACCTGCAACAATAGTTGCCCTAGATAGACTCAATCTCACAAGAACCTCAAGACGTAAACCTGTGCTCACTCATTATTTAAAATGATATCAAGGACGCCCAAAGGCATCCCAATCTAATTCACTCTTAATCATGGTTGACCAAGGCGAATTAATATAAGAAACTTCTAGTCTTGCAGTCGTACTAGCCAAAAAATCAGTTTTAGTGTTTGTCTCTCTATAGCAATGAAAGATTTTCCATTGAGTTGAGTTCAAGAATGCCTCAAGACCTCTCCATCTTTGAAGATCACTGTGAGATCCCACCTAACCCTAACCTTGCTGTTGTACCAAATGCATACATACCATATGCATACCATATGCATTGTTTGATTTATTCTCTGCTGTACGAATTGCCTAGTTTCGTTTGGTAGAAGTTTACCCCAAAGCTGATTTATTCTCTCCACGATTTCTTCTTGTGCCTTACATTCCCTTTGATAGGAGGATGATCTTAAATCATTCTCATGACTGATCCTTCTATCCCTTCTGTTCTAGAGTGGATCTCCATACACTCTATAACCTTGTAAATTCTCCACATGATGATTTCGAAGGGAAATCAAGTGTGATCTTCATGATTTCTTATTCCTTCTAACAGTTTCAAGACTTCAAGCTTTTCATCTCCTATTCTTCAATCAAAGATGTGTAATCTCTCTTGTGTTGTATTGATCTACTCTTGCTATGATTTATTCTTTGAGATTGAGATTATGAAGAAGATGCCGCATCCTTGCAACATATTGATCCTTGCAACCATCTCTTTTACAATCTCCTTTCATTCTTAAGGTTTTATGATCTTCATATTGATCTTCGCGATGGTCCTTGTGAAATCTTCATGAAGCCATGATCATACTTTTGATTTGATTTCAAAGCATGTCAGATATATTCCATGTTTCCTTACAAAAGACTTATTGTCATTTGTTTCCGATGACTTTGGGGAGATGAAAGTCAAGATAAAAGCGATGTATCTCCATCTCTTGGGAAGCCAAGTACTCTCCCAATTTCGAGGACGAAATTATTTTAAGGGGGGGAGAATGTAAAACCCAGCCCTAACCTTGACCCGGAAACCTTGTTATTTGTAGGTCCAGTGACCCGAAGTAAAGTAAGAAGTCAGCTTTGGGCCATCCGAGTGGAGGACTTGTTGTTTGGCTTTGAATCCATGAGAGTTGATGATGAAGTTCTATTTATGGAAACTGAATCTTGATGAAGATCGGATTAGTTGATGGACTTGGAGTGCTCTCTATCATGGTTTGAAGGCATTTCTACCTATTAGGTAAGTCACTTGATATGTGTGCAAAACCCCTTTAGGATTGGATTTGATCTGGGTCTTCAATTCCCTGTTTTGGAATTGCTGTCTGCATTGGTCGATTGATTGGTCGACTGGACCAGTCGACCAATCCACTCGACCAATGGGTGTTGTCTTTGGCAATTAGGTCTTGCTTGCTCTATTTAAGTCCAATCTCGAGTCTACTTCGTATTTGCTGCCTCCAAACTCTTTGGAACGAACCAAAGACCTCTGCAAGTCATCTCCCTTGCATCCTTGGTGATTTTCTTGACGGATCTTCGTCAAAACTCTTCCTTTTGCATCAAAGGTATGTCTACACTCTCTTCTTCTCCTCCATCTCTGTTTTTCTTTCCTTTTTGAGTTGAGACAGTAGAGGAGATGCTGCATTCTCTGTTGCAAACATCTCTGGACTTGTCTCTCATGATCATCCTAAGGAGAAGAGGCATATCTCCAGGAAGATGATTGCGGTTACAACAATTACACTGAAGATCCCGCGAGTGGTTATGCTTCGTACGATGCTTAGTCCGACCATAGAGTGGAAGCGCCCTTGTGCTGTTTATGAGATTTATACTTATAGGGATGTTGTCTATAAAGTTGAGAACAATTTAGTTACCCATTGTACCTGCTATTGGGATTAGATTCTGTCTTGCTTATTCTCTTTTAGAACTACTTTTCCGCTGGTTGTAGAGTGGGATTTTGCCTCACTTTACTTATCTAATTTAGACACTCTGACTATATCTAGTACTCTGATTTATATATATGATTCATTCTTTCCTTATTTGGATCTATGGTTTATCTTCCGCACTTTTATTATTATTGTTCATGATTATGTTATTGTTTATGTGGGAGGTTGATTACTCGATACCTGATCTTCGGGCTGTGGATCACACTCTCGGGTATGCCAGATAGGGTACCGGCTGGGAGGATGTGACAATCACACCATAGAATGTGTTGCTACTGTACCAAAAACACAACTACAGTGGAGTCGCATTCCACCTAAAGACAAGGAAATGTCATAGTGTAACTCCACTCTAAGCCATGTAAAAGAACTTTAAATTCTGCTTCAAAATTTGACTTGGCACCCAAAAAAATCTTAAAAGACTACAACACCCTTGTCATATGATCTCTAAAAAATCCTCCTACCCTTGCCCCTCTTGGGTTTCCCAATGAATTACCATCAATATTTAGCTTTACCCAACCATGCAGAGGAGGGTTCCATAAAATCTCTTGGGGAGTAGAGATGTTGCTCGTTCAAAATTCAGACCTAAAGAATGAGATTTTATGAGCATACCTTGAGTCATTTTCTTGCCAATGAGATTGTAGGTATGTTTGTCACATCCACCCAGCCGATACCCTATCTGGCATACCCAAGTGTGTGATCCACAGCCCCGAAGATCAAGTATCGATGAAATCATCCTCCCACATAAGCAATAACATAATCATGAACAGAAATAATCAATGTGTAATAATATAAACAAGAGATCCAAATAAGGAAAGAGTAAGATTATATAATATTAGAGTGCAAAAGATAACAAATAAGTATCTAATCAAAAGAAGTAGAGTGAGGCAGAATCTCACTCCACAAGTGCAGCGGAAAGTAGCTTAAAAGAAGGGAAGATATTACAATTGTTCTCAAAAAGAAGTAACAAAACTAAACTAAAGAGTTTTCAACTTTATAAGAATGTCTTTATAAGTGTTGTCACATCCCCCCAGCCGGTACCCTAACTGGTATACCTGGGAGTGTGATCCACAGCCCCGAAGATCAAGTATCGAGGAAATCATCCTCCCACATATACAATAACATAATCATAAACAGGAAATAATCAAGGTTTTAATATTATAAACAAAAGATTCAAATCAGGAAATGAATAATCAATATAATCAGAGTGCGGAAATGATACCAAATGTAATCACATCAAAAGAAGTAGAGTGATGCCGAAACTCACTCCATAGATACAACGGAACGTAGTACCTAAGTCTAAAAGAATTACAACTGTTTCTAAAGAAAAGCAAGAATAGAATGTTCAAAGTAAACTACGTGTTTCTAATTTATAGATGACATCTTCAAAATAGTGGACTTCAACAATCCAACATAGATGTTCCATCTCTACATTACGTCTAATCGTAGTACGCAATGTGATCGCTCGAGGGATCATCAAGGTTATCTTCATGGTTGTCAGCACCTTTCGTGTAGTACGCTTATTCGGCTTGCGCTTCATCGTACGGTTCTTCATAGTAGTCAGTACCTGTAGAATAATCTAACAAAAAGATTGTACAAAAAGGAGTGAGTTCGATTGAACTCAGTAAGGCAAGTTAACTCATAACAACATAAATAACATGGGGCAGAACATAACAAGATGCAATGCAGTATGAAATAGATAATGTATGTATGCATCTCAACTCTATGTATGATGTCTCTATTGGTAGACATGCTTTAAGCCATAGCACCGTACTTCTTTGGGAAGGTCTCAGTCACTCGGCTCCGGTTGGTAGTGGGTCCTTCATCCCTCTTGGACAATCCATGGTTGGGGGTTAAGTCACCGCTCTCTCACATTACCATTGGTCTAAGTACTGGTGCATGTCAGGGTAAAGCCTAGCCCAATGCAAGTCATATACTCAGTCACATCAACTCAGATCCAGATACGTCCATTCCTCCCCTCTCAGGATCCTTTCCGGTATCCTTCACACTAGAGTCGGCGTATTCCGTCTCGGACTACGGACTCATCAACCCTATTGGTTATCCACATATGGTAAATGAGAAGCTCTCATGCCCTCTCATGGATGTAACTCACCGTGTAAAATCCGGCCTTATCCTAACCCTGACCCGGCCCGGATTTTGTACTGTTGTAGGTCCGAAGACCCGAAGTGGAAGAGACTTGTGGGCCCTCTTAGTTGAAGATTCGATGCTTGATCCGGAGCCCATGGACATTGACAGTGATGCCCCTTACTTGAGCACATTGTCAGTGTTTAGTGAAAATCTGAGCATCAAATAATATTGAATTAGTTGAAGCACCTATTGAACCCCCGTGCTCAATCCGAAGGTAATTCTTGAAACTAGACTTGTTAATTGACTTGTAGGAGAAAACCCAACTCAATTCGGATCTGTCTGGCCTTTCAAATCCACATTCTAAGGTTGCTATCAGCCTTGGTAAATTGCTTGGTCAACTGACCAGTCGACCAGCAGTTATGAAATTCGAAAATTTACCAAATTACTTACCATTTTGACCCTACCTTTTTGGAACTCGTGAATGAAGGTCTACCCCAATCATTGGCACTCCAGAGAACTAAGAGTGACACTCTCTTGGCCATCTCTTGGTGTTTGTGAAGATCCTTGACTCCAATCATTGGTTTTCCATCTCAATCATCAACTCAAGGTATGATTTCTCTTATTCTTCTTCTAATCTAATCAATCTTCTATTAATTTATAATCCTTGGACCATGGTTGAAGTGTTGCAACCTTGCAAACACTTGGCCATGAGCTTCCCCATTCATTTCCATCAATCTCAATTCATTCTTGCTATGATTATGATTCACCTACATTACAATCCCATGATTCCTTTCATTTCAACCTAGTCTTTAGTTCAAATTGAAGTGTAGATGTATGCTAGATTGAATTAATATTGATTCATGATCCTAATTTAATCCTTATCATCCCCTTAATTGATTCCCCATCATTTCTTACTATTGCAATCAATTCCAATTAAATATGTGATGTTTAGCATATAGAACATAGGGTTTTGATTTGGGTATTCACAATTGGACCATTGGATCATGATTATTTTTGGTGTGTAGTGTCCCCATATTTCCATAATCATGCCCTCCAAGTTTCATGTCGATCGGAGCACCGGAAGATCAGTTTCGGGCCAAATCCCCAATTCTGCCCGTTACTGTTTAGCTTTGGTCGACTGCTTGGTCAAATGCCAGTCGACCAAGATATGACAGCAGCTTTGTTTTTTGCCAAAATACTTCGTTTGACCTTCGATTCGATTGCTTTCTTCTCTAATGTTGATTATATGTTGTCTAGGGTACAAACACTGGCTTTTGGACTATTCTTGGTGACTCTTGATTTTATTCCCGACTCAATTAAGGTAAGGACGGTCGTTACCTCAAGTACGTTGATTATGCAAATATACTTCTACTTTGGAAATTTAGTAGATATACTTCATATGTGTACTCCTTAATCATGTATGACTGTTGTATGCATTTTTATCAATAATAGTATGTTACATGTCATTCGGAATATCATGCTTCATTATTCTTTATGATTATGTATATGATTAATCATGTTATGATATGCCTTTGTTTATATGAAGAATTATTGATCATGTATGATATGATGAGATTGAGCTTGTGAATGACTACGTATGACTTGGGATTGGGAAGTGTCCTACCGACACTTCTGTCCTTGGACATCGGAGAGAATAGTATGGGATGTTCTACGAAGGTATCCATCGACACTCTCCCGGGTTATTGGATGACATACATAGGATTGTCTAGATGTATGGCTAGGACTATCCTTGTTGGAAGGGTATTGAGACCAAACGACCCGTGGTAGGGTATGGTTGATGGGCGCTCAAGACCGGTAACCACCCCGTGAGAGGACATAAACCATACCGCGGATACCCGAAAGGGGCCATTTATTGGTAGGGTTGCAAATGGATAGACCTGGGCTCACGGGCGCTCAAGACCGGTAACCAATCCGTGAGAGGACGTGAGAGCTTCCCGTTTACCATTTGTGGATGACCAATAGGGTTGATGAGTCCGTAGTCTGAGTTGGTTGTAGCCATAGGATACGCTGACTCTAGTGTGAAGGATATTGAACCGAGTTGGTCGGTGCCATAGGGAAAGTATCCGGATCTGACATGATACGACTGAGTAGATGACTTGCATTGGGCTAGGCTTCATCGTGACATGCGCCAATACTTATATCAATGGTGATGTGAGAGAGTGGTGACTAAATCCCCAACCATGGTTTCTGATGAGGACTTTACCCAATTACCCCGGCAGACCCAAGATATCATGTATGATTGAGGGGGAGTGACAGACGACCTAAAGAAGTATGGTGCTATGGCTTAAAGCATGTCTACCTTAGAGACTAGCATACTCAGAGTTAGAATCATATTTCATTATAGTCTCATATCATCTTGCATCATATTGTGACTTGTATTGTATGATTCTTGTATTGTGGAACGATTCGCCTTGCTGAGTTCTTTGAACTCATTTCCTTTCTGCAATTGTTTTTGTTAGACATATCTGCAGGTACTGAAGACATTGATGGCTCATACTATGAGGCGGTGTAGGATCCCTCATACTACGGTGAAGGTCCTGGCTATTACGAAGATTATGGTGAAAGTGCCGAGGGTGATTACCCTCCGTACTAGAGTTAGTCCGAGCTTGATTTGGGAGAGGCCATGCTTAGTCTCCTTTGTGTACACTTACGAGGATACTCCATACTTGACGGAGGAGACTCTAGCGTAGGCCTTGTGTCTTTTTGGAACCCGGATATGTTGTAATAACTCTTTTGGACATACTCTTTGATGTTGGGATTTGTAACAAAATTGATTAACCATTTCCACTGCTTTAGAGAAGGAGTGACTTCTGATCACTCTCTTTCCCTTTTGAGATTTTCTTGATATGCACTTGATACTTGATATTTTCCGCACTCTAATTGATTATCTTTTCTTATTCACTTGATCTGATTATTACTTGCTTAAAACCTTGATTTTATTGTTCATGATTATGTTATCATGTATGTGGGAGGCATGGCCGCTCGATCCTTGATCCTTGGGCTGTGGTTCACATTCCCGGGTATGCCAGATAGGATACCGGCTGGGTGGATGTGACACACCAGTCTTGAGCGCCCTTGAGCCCAAGTCTATCCATATGAAACCTCCAATAAATGGCCCCCACAATGCGATTCCCGTCCTCTCACGGGTTGGTTACCGGTCTTGAGCGCCTGTGAATCCCCATTGCTGCCACGGGTCGTTCGGTCTCAATTCCCTTCTGAATCAGGTCTGATATGATGGGGACATCCTAGCCAAACACTGCTAGACAATCCTAGGTATGACAACCAATGATTCGGGAAAGCGTCAATGGGCACCTCGGAAACATCCCATACTATTTCCGGTAATGTCCAAGGACAGAAGTGTCAAAAGGACACCCCTTAATCCCAAACCATACATAATCAAACACATTCTCAGATCAGTCATGTCATATACAATCAACACTTCATCATATAAAAGAGAATATAAAAGCATGATCTAATCATTAAACAATATAGAAATAAGCAATTCATATAAGCTTGAATAATGAAAAAGAAAACATAAGTGAAGTGCTACTGTACTTACAATAGTACATCAGAAGTATAAAATACAAGAACAATAAGTAAACTCAGAGTTTCTTAAGGTAGAAACCAGAGAGTATACGATCTATGTTATTATGAAATAACTATCCTTACCTTGATTATCACCGAAGATAATCCAAAGATCAAAGAGAGAGACTCCAAACTTAGCAAATAAACCCCTAATAATCATAGATACAACATTAGGAAAGATGCCTAAAAGATCAGAGAGCAAACGAATCAAACTGAGCAAAAAATGAAGCTACTGACATCATTGGTCGAGTGCTTGGTCTATTGACACAGTCGACCAATCAATCGACCAACCGAGTCAGTACGGAAATGCAAAAACTAGATTGGTCATAACTTCTTCGTTTGAAGTCGGATTGATCCGAAATTCGAAGGGGAACTTCCTAGAACGTATTAGAACTATATAGGAAGGTAAAATCATCAAGTCAAGGTCAAGATATGGGTTCTTGATTTGAACCAAGAAGTTAGGGTTTCAATCTTATAGCTCTCATGAAAAGGCTAGGGTTACAAGATGAAAGGGAATAATTGCTAACAAGAAAATCATTGAAAGAGAGTTTAGATTAACATAAATATAACTCATGTGGTTACCCTCACATGGGAGGTTACCAAAGGTTTCCAAAAAGATCATACCAGGGTCAGGGTTTCAAGAAGAATATTCGGCTAGGGTTGAGATCACGATGATGATCATAGATCTCAAAGAATAGAATGAGATCATGGAATAGATGGTTGCAAGAATGCAGCATCTTCTTCTTGATCTCAATCAAGAACAAGATCGAAGAAAGAATAATTTAAAATTCAGAAGAGATACTAACCTTGAATTGTCAGATCAGAGATGAGAGGCTTCAGATCTGCAGAGGAATCTTTGAAATCATTGGAAAGAGTTTTGGACAGGTCTTCCCAAGTTCACAAAGTGTTTAGGAGGCAGCCGTAACTAAGAAACTCGAAGTAGGTTTAAATAGAGAGTGAAAAACCCTAAAATTGGATTTTCTCGGATTTAACACACAGTTGGTCGACTGGCCCAGTTGACCAATGAGTCGACCAATCAGGTCAGCAAGGCCAAAATAGGGAAATGGAGGCCCAACTCAAGTCCAAACCTCATGGGCTTTTGCACACACAACAAGTGACATACCTAGTGTGTAGAAATGCCTTCAAACCACGTCAGATAACACTCCAAGTCCTTCAACTAATCTCATCTTCAGACAAGTGCAGCTTTCTTTCTAGATCTACACATACTTTCAAGTATGGAACTCCATCATCAACATCCATGGGTTTAGAGTCAAACACCATGTCTTCTACTGAGATGGCCCATAGTTGGCTTCTTCCTTTACTCCGGGTCTTCGGACCTAAAAACAACTGGGTTTCCTGGTCAAGGTCAGGGTTAGGTTAGGGCTGGGTTTCACAAGTGTAGACTTCTGAAATCAGACATGGACGCTTCCACTCCACGGTCGGGCTAATCATAGTATGAAGCATGATCACATGAGGGATCTTCACCGTAATCATCGTAATTGCTATTTCCTTGCGTGAAGTATACCTCTTCACCTTGCGCTTCCTCATATGGAACGTCATAGTATTCAGAACCTGTAGAGAAGTCTAACAAAAGATATTGTACAAAAGGAGTGAGTTTCAAAGAAACTCAGTAAGGCAAGTTAAATCCACAAAAAACATAAATAGCATGATTACAAAGCATAACATGATGCAATATGATATGAAACAGACGATGTATGTATGATTCTAACTCTATGTATGCTGGTCTCTATTGGCAGACATGCTTTAAGTCATAGCACCATACTTCTTTAGGAAGGTCTCATCATACAACGCCGTTTGGTAGTGGGTCCTTCATCCCTCAAGACAATCCATGGCTTGGGTATAGGTCACCGCTCTCTCACATCACCATTGTTTTAAGTATTGGCGCATGTCAGGGTTAAACCTAGCCAAATGCAAGTCTTCTACTTAGTTATATCATGTCAGATCCAGATACGTCCATTCCTCGCCCCTGGTGATCCTTTCCGGTATCCTTCACACTAGAGTCCTCATAGTCCCTGACTACAGACTCATCAACCCTATTGGTCATCCACAAATGGTAAACGGGGAGCTCTCATGGGTTGGTTACCGGTCTTGAGTGCTCGTGAGCTCAAGTCTATCCATTTGCAACCCTACCAATAAATGGCCTCTCGCGAGTATCCACAATGTGATTCCTGTCCTCTCACGGATTGGTTACCGGTCTTGAGCGCCCATGAATTGCCATTGCTACCACAGGTCGTTCGGTCTCAATACCCTTCCGATTAGGGTTTGATATAATGGGGACATCCTAGCCAAACATTGCTAGACAGCCTAAGAATGACAACCAATAGTTCAGGAAGGTGTCAATGGGCACCCCCGGAAACATCCCATACTATTTCCGTTGATGTCTAAGGATAGAAGTGTCAAAAGGACACCTCTCAATCCCAAACCATACCTAATCAGTCACATTCACCAATCAGTCATATCATACACATTTCCAATAACTCATCATATAGAAAATATACAATGACATGATCAATCTCATATACAACTGACAATAAAAGGTATTCATAAACAAAAGATTACATATGTGTAATGCTACTGTAGTTGAAGTACTTCAGTAGTATAATAGCAAAAGAATACATTTATGGTAATGAATCCAAAAGAATCCAAATATAGAAATTAAGATTCACGCAATCTATATAATTATAGAAGTAACTGTTCTTACCTTATATAGCTTTGAAGAATATCCCAAGAATCAAGGAGAATGGTTCCAAACTTAGTAAGAAGATCCTAAACAATCATAGATACCTTATTAGGAATGAAGTTTAAAAGGTAGAAGGTCAAACCATTCAAAACAGACCAAACACAGAGTTACTAACTTGCTTGGTTGATTGGTTGGTCTACTGACCCAGTCGACCAATTGAGTCAGTAAGAAACAAAATTGATGTTTCTGATCTGAAATTTGATTTTCATGATCCAAAACATCACCAAACTTGGAAGAGATTATTATAACAGTATTCTAAGGCTAAAGAGTAAGTCTAAACACTAACATTGATCAAAACACAAAGATACAAAATTGGAAACAAAACCTTCCATAATAGTAACAGTCAGGGTTTTTGATGAAAACATAGTATGATCATGAAGGGAAAACTAGAGATGGAAGGATTCTTATTCTAGTAAAGAATAAACATAGATCATACACTAATCTAACAAGAAAAATAGATCTAATCATGCTTAAGAATCGAACCAAAGGTTGAATCAAAGAATAGACATTGTTTCATGAAGATTCCACAATGATCATGGCGAAGATCAATATGAAATCATGAAACAAAAGAACACAAGGGGATTTTAGAAGGAAATGGTTGCAAGCATGCAGCATCCACTTCATAATCCCTAACAATAAGAGATGAAAATAGTAGAAGTAGATTACAAGAGAGACTACAAACCTTAGATGGAGGAATAGGAGATGGAGTGCTTGAGTTCTCGCAAGATCTTCACCAAAAATGCAGAGGAGAGGCTTGGAAATGAGTCTTCACACGTCTCAGAGGGTTTAGGAGGCAGAGGAAATGAAGAAAACTCGTAGACAACAATATATAGAGCAACCAAGACCTAAACAGCAAAATAGATCTGGTTGGTCGATTGGCTCAATCGACCAAGCAGTCAACCAAGTAGGACAGCAAGGCCAAGACAGGGATTTGAAGGGCCAAACCAAAACAAATCTTAAAGAGCTTCTCCACACAGATCATATGACTTACCTAGTATGTAGAAATGCCTTCGAACCAAGTCAAATAATACTCCAAGTCCATCAACTAATCTCATCTTCAACCAGATGCAGTTTCCTTTTCAGTTCCGAACAAGTTTCCGTATATGGAACACCATCATCAACTTCTATGGGTTCTGGGTCAAACACCATGTCTTCCACTGAGATGGCCCATGGTTGACTTCTTCCTTTACTTCGGGTTATCGAACCTACAAACAACAGGGTTTCCGGGTCAAGGTCAGGGCTGGGTTTCACAATGTTGCCCCATGTCCCTAAAAACTTGAAACATTACCTAGTTTGGAGAACACTGAGATTCCTCAAAGCATTTTCGATATTGCACCAACCATATGTAATATGAAATCAAGATGCAACCATTCGACCATCAAATTTTGAGCTCACAATTTTTGGACTGATTCAGCCATCACCCCATAGCCTCTTGGATTGAGTCCTTATCCTCTAGGATATTGTCAAAGGAAGAAGTGTATTATTTGTGCTTTTGTTATGCAAGCTCTGGAACATTATGGTCTGAACCTAGGGATGTTAGCTCCAAATGGTTGGAGGTATCTCGTGGGCTTCATGGGATGTTGCAAGCATTTAGGCATAGAGTATAACCTGAAGATCTTTAGATGGTTTCTTCCCTTAGAGCTTTGGAGAGAGTGGGGTGGTATAGCTTTAGCAAGCGGGTACCTCCACTCTTAAGCTTTCAGCCCTGGAGGATGAAACCCTCCCCAATAGTTACAAGAGGTGGAGGGATAGGTATATTGCCTATAAAGTTCCTCATGAATGCGCTCTCTCTACCTGGCCCTTCATATCCAGAAGCTCCATCAGGAAGTTGAATGTCAAGCCTTCGTTGGATGAAGGAGAAATGCACCATTATGAACTTTTTGCTAAGGGAAGGGGGATTCCAGTTCATGGCTGAGAGATGGACTTTGAAGCTTCCTTGTTGCTCTGGGAAGTCATGACTGGTGAGCCCCCTGGTCCTCTTCCCTTCCCTATACTTTATTAGGGAATCAATACATTTTGTCTTTTCTTGAACTGTAAAGTTTTTGCGTCTTTTGCAGTTCCCAACATGGCTCTAGATAGAGAAGCCCTTCTTCAGCACTACAAGGAGGCGCAAACCGCGGCTAGGATGTAGTGTGAGAAACCAAGGGCACTGGTGCCAAATCATTTGCTCCACCTACTGGACTTCCTAGCCCTGTCGCCAAGATTCCACCAGACTCTGAGTTGAAGACTCTTGAAGAGATTGCCCAGGAAGTGAAAGAAGAAACGGACAGGTTAGTAGTTGAAGGGGACAAGACTACTGTTGATACTCCTAGCGAAATCAGCCCTAGGAGATTCCTCAGAGTAGTGATGTGGTAGCAAAGGAAAGACGTTAACATCCTATGTCCCCTCCCCTTACCAGAGGAAAGGAAAAAATGATTAACACCAATAAATCAGGGAAGAGCCCGAAGGGTATTCCTCCAATGGTTTTAGGGCAATCTCTTCTTGGGATAACCATTGGGAAAAGATGTCGAAGGATACTACTTCCAAAACTCCTAGGGCAAGCTCAACAACCAGCACCCCTACTTCCAAGGTTTCAAAGATCCATGTGAAAGTTCCAATTGTTGGAGTTCCTTCTCCAATAGCAGCAAAAATAGCAACAACAACAACACCAGCAACATCAACAACAAAAGCAACAAAGGCACTAGAGGTAGCAGTGTCTCCTTCAACCACCATGCCTGGGGGAGAGGATGTCTCTGTCAGTCCAGGAGCGCCCCCTCCATCTTACTGGGTGCCTCAATGGAAACTCTGTGAGGGGGTTGGACTATAGGGGAACCTTCAAAGACTAGAGAATGGATGGAACACTATGTGCCCATAGGGGACAAGGAAGTCAGTAACTAGTTCACTTTGACTTCTCAAGTTGCTCAGCAAGTACTCTAGATCATCCTTGTTACATAATTTGAGTATTCTTCTTCCTTTAGCCATCAAAGGCTAATTATTTCTGTCCCTCAGAAACATATACCTTTCTATTAGTCTAACTAAAGGACTAATTAGAAGGAGCAGGTACTTGGCCTCCGAGGTTTCTAAACTTACTAAAAGCTTGGGGGAGCACCAAGACCAAGATGGAGTTCTGGTGGCAGAATGTGACAGGGCCATTATAAAGATGGATAGGCTTAAGAAAAAAAGTGGATTCTCTGGAGGAGAGAAATGAAAAGCTCAGCAAGAACTATACCCATTATAAAGATCGTAGAGATGAGGTTATGAGAGAAGGAGAGGCAACAAAAAAGGCTAGAGAGAGCTTCTTCAAAAGAAATTGGAAGTAGGTGCTGAAAAATTTAGGCTATACATCCGGGTGAAAGAGTTGGAGAGTTCCCTGGCCACACTCCAACAAGAAAAGAATGCTCAGACAGCCTCATGCTTAAAAATGTGCTATGAGAAGCAGGCTTCCAAAATCAGCCGGATCATATGCAAGAGGAAATGCAGAAGCTAACTAATATAGCCTATGGCTATTGGGAAGAGGCCGTGGCAGAATTCAGGAGATCCGATGAGTTTAAGAATGAGGTGCTAGAGGCAACTCTTCCAAGCTTTGTGATGAGGCCAGAATCCACCAGCCTCTGTGATGTCTTTGCCAGCCAGAATCCACCAGCAGAAATCTCATACAATCGGGACATCTAAGATGCGAGCCAGTGTCCTAGTAGTGAAATTGATCTCCCTACCTCCGACCATAGAGTCCATGACAATCCTGGAACCATCCCGTGGATCATCCTCGATAAGGTAAGTAGATTACTATAGAAGTACCTGACGAGACCTGGATAAACCGGATATGCTGTGGTGTATAAATGAAGCCAATCCATAACCTCCAACCTCTCCCGAATGTGAAACGTCTCTAAATCATCCACAACAACCAACCGTCCATGCTCGATCGGTATATCATGAAAGTAGTACTCATGTAGAAACTCAGCCATAGGGGTAGTGAATTGCTCCTCGTCCGTAACCTCTGACCGGGGAACATGTCCTCGACCTCTATCCACCCGTCGCCCTCCTCTAGGCATGATGAGTCTGTTGAAACAAAGAAAGAAATTCATTTAGATTAGTCCCAGTGTGTAATTGTTAGATGAAGGGCATTTTCGTAAATTTTTAGAAAATTTTGATCTTGGTAAAATTTTGATTTGATTATTCTAACATATGCATAAGACTTGTACGAACATGCTAGGATACTTCTTTTGATGAAAATCCGTCTTTTTGACATTATTTAAAGTGAAAATTCAGCAAGTAGGAGAGAGAAAATCCCTCTTTTGGCTTGCATTTGTGATTTTCGAAAAATTGGAGTTTGACCGAATGGAGAGTGGGAACACCTCCCCTATAGTAAATCAGTATTGTAGAAATTTATTTCATGTTAAAATTCATTTTGGTTTGAAAATGAGACAAGTTTTTGTAAAGTTGGGTTTTTGTGAAATGAATAGTGTTTTGGTAACCAAAATGAATGCAATCTTGTGTTTGGAGCTTAGTCTTACTTGAAAATTTTTGGAAACATGTTTCTAATCACTTACATGCATGATTCTAACCTTTAGCAACAAGCATTGTTCAGTTTTAATGAAAAACACATCAATGGTAAATGAAGTTTTCAAGAAAAGAGAAAAAGAAAGAGAACCTACTTGTGTAGTTGATCAAGAGAGGGTTGCAAGTGTTGTTGGAGCCTTGAATCAAGCTTGGAAACCCTTAGAAACCCTAGGGGGTCGTTTTCCCCAGAACTAAATTCGAAATGGTAGTGTGAGAAATGAAAATGAAATGAGAAGTGGGCCTTTTAAATCTGATTTTCGCGCAGACATTTTTGGTCAATCCTCTTTGGTCGTTGCCATCGACCAAAGTGCATCGACCAAGAAAGTGAAAATTTGTTGCTTTGGCCTGTTTTGAAAAAAAAAATGATTGTTATTGCTTTGTTTGGTTTTTGATGACTTGTACAGTTGAAACTAAGTATGTTTGTGATGTTGGAAGTATGATCTTTGAATTTGGACATTTTTCCTATAGATTTTTAATTTTCGTTTGGTTGTTAGAATGACCAAAAGAAGGAACTGTGGTGCTTCCTCAAGTCGGAAGGGGAAGAGAGTTGTCCCTAAAGCTGGAGCGTCATCTGGAAATGTTGAAGTCCAGAACCCTCCGAAGGGTCATGTGACACCCAGCCCAAATCTAGCCCGGAAACCCGATCTGTTTTGCGTGAAGTCGGGTTTTATTTAATGTTGACTTTGAAGTTTGACCGTGATTTAAGTTTTACTATCTTTTAAAATCTTAGGAAGATGTCTTTGTGAGCCATCTCAGTAGAAGATATGGTGTTTGACCCAAAACCCATGGATATTGATGATGGTGTTTCCTTATGGAAACCTTATTTGATTTGGTGTTGAACTATTTATTTGTGAAGAAGAACTTGGTTGATGGACCTAAAGCTTAGTTGGACCTGGTTTAAAGACTTCCCTCCATACTAGGTAAGTAGTATGATGTGTTGAAAGAAGCCCATCCAAAAATATTGAAGTTTAGCCCATTAAATCCCTATTTTTGAATAAGCTGTCCGAGCAGTGGCATTTTGGTAAATATCTGTTTTGAAGGTTTTCAAAAGCTTTATTTCTTTTAATTTCGTGGTAAACTATTCCCACCATGTTTCTAAACCTCTAGATAGTGTGGGATCGACCTTTGAACTTCCTCTTTGGCAACCAATCAACTACCGGGGTCAGTTTGGTCAGTTTGGTGAAACCCTAGTAACTCTTGAACTCTTTGTGCTATTTAAAAGGGGGAACTCCATGTGTTCCACTCTCAATCTGTTTCTAAGCCTTGGGAGAACGTGGGAAGATTCCTATAACCTCTCCTTCGAAGCCAAGAAAGATCCTCAAGCATCTCTTCAGATTTCTTCATCGGTTTCTCTTCTAAAATGTTGGTATTCAATTCGCTTCTTCTTTAATTCATTCTTTCTTCTCTACTTCTGATTTTCTGATCATGAGAAGGGTGTTACACTACTGTAATGACCTCTTCTTTAATTCTTTTAACCCTAGACTGAATCCCCCAATTCACTCTATGATCTTGAAGCCATATGGCGATGATCCTTGAATTTGATTCCACCAAAGCTCTTAATGATACTTTCCCTAATTTCCTACCTATCTTTATTATTGTGGGGAAGGTCTCATATTATTACCATGACCTTCCCTTGTGTCCTCATGATTGAGGAGTTGATCCTTGTTTTTCTTTGGAACAATTGGCAACCCTTTTATTTTCTATTAATTCATTGGACTCTCCCCAAAACCTTTCTTGATTGTAAATTACTTGCCCTAAGGGTGAATCTTTATTCTCCCTAGTCTTTTCGTGGGATACACGGATTCTTGTTAGTAAATCCCTAATTGTATGATTTGAATTTGTGTCCCTTCACTTTAATTGAGAACCTTATTTTCTCTCATTAGTAGACCCTTCCTAATTCCATCCTTTATTTTGAAATACTAATGAGATATTCCTTTATCTATCTTGGGTTGTTTTTGTGAGAATTAATTATGGGTAACTCTCATGAGAGGTAACCAACTCTTATGAGAGGTAACCATATATGAAACCCTATTGTTCTTTTATTTGTTGGAAACTCCCCAACACCTTTTTCAGATTGTGCATTCTTTGTTTCTCTTTCCCTTGGGTGATATTTGTGTTAACCTAAACTTGATCACTATATTTTATTCATGATCCATGTTTAACCTAATTAGGATTTCTAATTATTCTTTCTTCGTTCTTGTTCTTGTTTGAGATCAGGAAGAAGATGATGCATTCTTGCAACCATCTATTCCATGATCTCATTCTATTCTTTGAGATCTATGATCATCATCATGATCTTAAACCTTGCCAAATAAATTCCTTGAAACCCTAACCCTTGAATGATCTTTCTGGAAACCTCTTGTAACCTTCAATGTGAGGGAAACCTCATGGGTAATGTTTCTGTTAACATAAACTAGATTTCCTATGATTTCTTATTATTTTCTTGATAACAATCATTCGCTCTCTTTCCGTGATCATAACCTTTTCATGAACCTTATGTTATGATGAAACCCTAACCTCTTTGTTACAAACCTATTATGATTGATTTTTCGGACTATGATCTCCCCCATGTCTTCATTTGGGTTTGGTTGTACTTGGTCTTCAACCCCATGAGCAAAGCACCCTTGTATGACAAATTTCATGGGGGCGGTTACTAGTGGCGGTCGCTTAACCTAAGCGACCGGCCATCCAAGCGACCGCCCGGTCTGTTTCGGGATTTTGCCCTATTTTGCCCCCAGACTTCTATAAAAGGCAAACTCCGTCTCTTTAACGATTACTTTATTCGTTATTTCTTATTTGGGAGTTAAGACGGCTGCGGGGAAGATCCGAAAGAGTCTCTGGAGTACTGACAGTGGTTTGGAGGATCAGTTCTCTTCTTCTCTGGCTTTCTGGTGTGAGGTATTGAACTAACCCTTCGTTCTCTACTCTTTTATCTCCGTTAGTTTGGTTTTACCCTTTTTCCTCGTCACTGTGATTACCCCTTGGTTATTCTTTACCCTTTTTTTTATCTGCGTGAGATGGAATAACCATAAACAGAACCCTGCTTCTGTGAGATGGAAAATTCAATAAAGGAGAGGGTTAGGGATAATCCACTGATGATAGGGGATTGTTTTCTCTTACCCTTTTGTCTTTGGGAGTGTTTAATTCGAGACTTAGGATGAGATTACTCGAAAACCGGATTGAAATCGAGTAATCAGAAGCCTGAGTTTCGGATTGAAGCTCACTGTTTTTGGGGCGGTCACTAGTGGCGGTCGCTTAACCTAAGCGACCGGCACAAGCGACCGGCTGGTAAACAGTGACCAAATAGATTTCGGTTTTGATTCAATTTGGTTTATGTGACTTATACATTCTTGTAACCCTATGCCTAGGTGTTCTCTGTTTCAAATAAAAGTCTTATAATAGTTTTTGGATTGCAAGTTAGAGGACTTCTACTAAATTACAGGTAAGGACATGCATTCTTATTTATATGCAATTACATATACATGATGATTTTGTTGTTCTATTTACTATTCTTTGATCATGTATCTTGCTGTAATTGTATAAAGCATGTAAATCTTATTGTATACTCGCTGTTTGTGGTATTCCTTGATGTACTTCATTTTTTATGATATTGCACAATTGTTCATGATATGATAAAGAGTGATGTAGTGTGATTGTGATGGAAGGGTATTCCATTGGGATATCTTGGCTTGGGATATCAGAAGGCTGTGGAATGGGACACATGCCTGCTGATGTCTCCAAGACTATCATGATTACTTGATGACATACTTAGGGAGTCTAGAATTGCATGGCTAGGTACCCCACATGCTATTACCCTTTCGGCAAGGGAATTGAAGCCGGGTGACCCGTGACAATGGTGACGTGACTATGTTTCATCCAACAGCGGTAACCAGTCCGTGCGGAGACTCAGTGGTCCACTATTGGTCATGTAATGGTAGGGTTGCATAAGTTAGGGTTGGGCTCATGGACGTCCAAGGAGCGGACCGGGTGTCGCGAGGAGTCATGAGAGCATCCGCCCCAATAATATGTGGATGACCATAGGGTTAAGGAGTGGAGTCCAACGAGAGGTAGCCATCCGTGAGGATTCTTACTCCTAGGTTGCGAAGGATACTGAACCGAGTTGGTTGGTGCCATAGGGGAAGTATCTGGACTTCATATAGTATGTTACCATTATGACCTTGCATTGGATTAGAAACCCCGACATGCGCCAGTACTCATTGCCAATGGTCGTGGTGAGAGAGTGTTGACTTAACCCTCAGCCACGGTTTTGAGAGCCAGGTGTGGACTTACCCCTTTGCCCAGGATCCCTACAGAGGTAACCAGTCCTTGCCGGATCAGAGTGATGAGACTTACCCAAAGGAGGGCTGGTGTATATCTTAAAGCATGTCAGCTTATAGAGACTTGCATAGTTAGATCTTAGTAGCATTCATATTTCTGCATATCATCCATATCATTTCATATGTGCATTCGTGGATTGTATTGACATATATATGAGAATTGCTTATTCCTTACTGAGTTCGTTGGAACTCATTCCTTTCATTGTATGTATTATATAAACTGTACAGATGGTTGCACAATGTCGGAAGTTGGAGATGATTCATATGAAAGAGCTTTCTCGTATGAAGCTGATGTGAGACAGACAGTGGTACATGGACTTGCAGAGCATGAAGCCTCATGAAGATGAAGATTATTTAGTTATTCTTTTTGCTTCCGCTGAACTCGATATTACATTTGATTCTTGATTCTTTCCTTTGATCATTTCTTGGATATTTATTGGAGTATTTGGACTCCTGTAACCTTTTTATTGATTATTGTACTATTCTTGCTCTTGATTTATATATTTGTATTTATTATTATTGATAGACTAAAACCATGGATCCTGTGACGGTTTGCACCCACGGGTCGTCAGGCGGGTAACCGGGCCTGGCGGGCGGCGTGTGGCAGGTCAAGCTACCGGCAACCTATCCGGTGCTCCTCCAGTGGTCAACTACCAAGAGATCATTAATCTCATGGGGGATATGTTGCAGCAGCAGAGTGTGCAGTTCAACCAAATTTTGACTGGGTTAATGGCCATGCACAGCGAGACCCGTGCTGCTACCCAGGCAGACCCTAACCTTGTTAATTTTGGAGAAGTGAAGTTAGGTCACCAGAAGTCCCTACCCAACGGAAGTTCCAGCCCCGCTAAAAGGACCGACAAAAAGTTCACTAGGCCTGCACTAAATCCCACTTCGACTTACCGGCCTAGAATTGTGGGACAAGGTGTTGGGGATGCAAACCTCAATCAATTTGCTACAGACCCGAGGCCAAGTGCATCGAGCCCTATAGAGCCGGTACAGCCTATAGGACAAAGGGAACTCACTTGTTTTTACTGCCGTTAAAAAGGACACCTTGCCCGCCGCTGCCCCCACAAATTAAGTCGTCAAGTTGCCTTGGCTGCAAAACCAGTTCAAGCCCCTCCTGCCAATGAAGTAATTAACATGGTTGAAAGTGAATCGGAACCAGATCAGGATCTCCTAACCAGTACGTTACTCTTAACCCCGACTCTTGTTATTGACCTATTCTTTGATTTTTGCATTTGCATAAATACTACATGCACTATTTTGATTTATAGTTGCCTATGCATTGTATGAATACCACAGGCATTGTCCCGATTTATTCTTCACTTATGCATTACGTACATATCATATGTGTTGCTTGATTTAATCCTTACTGATTCATTGCATAAAGGCCATATGCATTATTTTGATTTATTCTTGCTATATGAATTTGCCTAGTCCGTATGAAATACCTGTGAGTAGTGTTTGAATTCCTCTTAACTATTTAAGAAGTTAGCCAAGAGTCCATGCTTCTCTACCTATTAGACCTGTCTCTCGTTGTACTTTCCTTTCCCTTGGTAAAGATCTGGTGGAACAATCACACCCCTGAAGAAGTTTCCTCATCTTATTGGAAGTCCAGGTATGCTTTCAATTTCGAGGACGAAATTATTTTAAGGGGGGGAGAATGTGAAATCCCGCCTAATCCTAACCTTTTCTGTACCAAATGCATACCTACTATATATATATTGTTAGGTTGATTCTCTGTCGTATGAGTTGCCTAGTTTCATTTGGTAGAAGTTTATCTCAAAGCTGATATTTTTCCCCTACTAAATTCTTCCCTTTGATGAGAGGGTGATCTTAAGTCATTTCCATGATTGATTCTTCTATACATGTTGTTCTAAAGAGGATCTCCATACACTCTATAACCCTGTAAATTCCCCACATGATGATTTCGAAGAGAAATCGAGTGTGATGTTCGTGATTTGTTACTCCTTATAATTGTTCCAAGACTTTAAGCCTTTCATCTCCTGTTCCTCAATCAAAGGTTAGTAATCTTTGTTGTGTTGTATTGATCTGCTCTTACCATGTTTTATTCTTTGTGATTGAGATCTAGAAGAAGATGCCGCATTCTTGCAACCATCTATTCTACAATCTCCTGTCATTCTTAAGGTTTTATGATCTTCATATTGGTCTTCGCTATGATCCTTGTGAAGTCTTCATGAAACCATGATCATACTTTTGATTTGATTTCAAAGCATGTTAGATTTATCCCTTGTTTCCCTACAAAAGACTTATTGTTATTTGTTTTCCGAAGATTTTGGGAGAAGAAAGCCAGGGTAAAAGCGATGTATCTCCATCTCTTTTGAAAGCCTAGTACTCTCCCAATTTCGAGGACGAAATTATTTTAAGGGGGGGAGAATGTGAAATCCAGCCCAAACCTAGCCCGGGGCACCCTATTTGTTTTGGGTGAAGAAAGACTTGTTTGATGTTAGACCTTGAAGTTGGACCTTGATTTCAATATTATTATCTTTGAAAACCTTAGGAAGCCATTCCAGACCTTTCCCTTAGGGTAGATCTGTAATATCCGGCATTACCCTAACCTTGACCCGGCCCGAAATCTGTTATGTTTGTGGGTCCAAAGACCTGAAGTGGGGGGAAAAGATACTTGTGGAACCTTTTGGTTGATGATTTGGTGTCGGAACCCAAGCCCTTGGACATTGACGATGGTGCCCCTCACTTGAGAGCATTGTCAGTGTTAGTTTTGAATCTGCACACCGAAGAGGGGTGAATTAGTTGAAATACCTAATGAACTCCTCTGCTCAATCCGAATATATTTCCCGAAACTAGACTTCTTGATGGACTTGTAGGAGAAAACCCCACTCAATTTGACCCCATACAGCCCTCCAAATCCTTGTCCGAAGTTGCTGAACTATGTCTGGCCAATCCTGTCTGCGCATCAAAGAAGATTGAATTATTTGAAGTACCTAAAGAGCTCCTCTGCTCAATCAAAAGGTATTTCTGGAAACTAAACTTCTTGATTGACTTGTAAGAGAAAACCTTACTCGATTTGACCTTGTATAGCCTCCCGAATCCACTCCTGAAGTTGCTGTCATGTCTTGGTCGACTGCTTGGTCGACTGACAGTCAACCAAGCCAGTCGACCAAGAGTAATGGAATTCTAATATTCACTAAATCACTTCCCATTTTGCCCCTACCTTTTTGGAACTCGTGAATGAGGACCTAAACTAAGCTTTGGCAGTCCAAAGAATGAGGTTGGACACTCTCTTGAGCTTTTCTTGGTGTTTTTGAAGATCTTTGACTCTAATCATTAGTGTATACATTAATCATCAATCCAAGGTATGATTTCTTCTATTCTTCTTCTAATCTATTCATTTTTCTATCATTTGATAATCTTGAGACCATGGCTGAAGTGCTGCAATCTTGCAAACACTCAACCATGAGTTTCCCCTTTCATATTCCTTAATCTTCCTCACTCATACTATGATTATGATTCAATTGAGATTAATTGCACTCCATCACTTTGATTCTCTTCAATTTAACCTATTTTGATTCAAATCTGATATGTAGATGCATGCTAAGCTTAGACTATAATAAAATTAAGATTCTAACTTGATTCTTAACATTCATTTGATTGATTCCCATCATCCTTTACAATTTCTATCAATTCCATTTTGATTCTTGATAATTACCATATAGAACCTAAGATTTTGAATTGGGCATTTTTGATTGAACCGTTGGATCATCATGAAAATTAGTGTGTAGTATCCTCTTACTGTTATAAACTTGCTCTCCAAATTTCGTGATGATCGGAGTACCAGAAGGGCAGTTTCGGATCAAGTTTTCATTGTTGTCCTGAAGTTAACAAGTCTTGGTTGACTGCTTGGTAGACTGACAGTCGACCAAGCCAGTCAACCAAGACTTGTTAATGCTCTATACTCAGCCGAATTGATCCGTTTGAACCCCAATTCGAATGTTTTCTTCTCTGATGTTACTTGTATGTTGTCTAGGGTACCAACACTGACTTTTGGGACTATTCTTGGTGATCATTGATTTTATTTACAACTTGATTAAGGTAAGGATGGTTATCTCCATAAACATATAAGTCATCGACTTATGATTTGTGTTCTTAGTTAAAGAATGGAATCTCTTGACTACTTTTAATCATTATAAGACTGTTATATATGTGTTAGGACAGTAGCATTGAAATCTTTATACTTCTGTCATGTTACATTATTATTCTTGATTACTTATGTCTATGATGATTCATTTCAATATCATGATTTAACTTGTATTATGAAGATGTATTGGATACATGAAAGATGATGAACTTGAATATGTGATTGCCTACGTATAACTTGGGATTGGGAAGTGTCCTATTGACACTTCTGTCTTTGGGCACCGGAGGGAATAGTATGGGATGTTCTCCGAAGGTGCCTATCGACTCTTTTCCGGGTTATTGGATGACATACATAGGACTGTCTAGTTGTTTGGCTAGGATGTCCCTGTCGTATCAGACCCGAATCGGAATGGCATTGAGACCGAACGACCCGTGGTAGCAGTGGGGATTTGTGGGCACTCAAGACCGGTAACCAATCCGTGAGAGGTCATAAATCTCATTGTGGGAGCCATTTATTGGTAGGGTTGCAAATGGATAGACTTGGGCTCACAGGCGCTCAAGACCGGTAACCAACCCGTGAGAGGACGTGAGAGCTTCCCGTTTACTATTTGTGGATGACCAATAGGGTTGATGAGTCTGTAATCTGGGATTACGCTGACTCTAGTGTGAAGGATACCGGAAAGGATCGCCGGGGGCGAGGAATGGACGTATCTGGATCTGAGTTGATATGAGTGAGTAGATGACTTGCATTGGGCTAGGCTTTACTGTGACATGTGCCAATACTCATACCAAATGGTGATGTGAGAGAGTGGTGACCGATTCCCTTACCATGGTTTTTGAGATGACTTTACCGATATTCCTCGAGCATTCCCAAGATATGGAATGGGAGAGTGACAGATGACCCAGAGAAGTATGGTGCTATGACTTAAAGCATGTCTACCTTAGAGACCAGCATTCATAGAGTTAGAACCATATTTGCATCATATGTTCCATATCATATTGCATCATGTTATGGCTTGTATCATATGGTTTATATTTTATGGAATGACTACCTTGCTGAGTTCTTTTGAACTCACTCCTTTTGCAACATATTTTGTTAGACTTTTCTATAGGTACTACCACTGTTGACTGTGGCAGTCAACCCTCTGGAGGCCGAGTTGAAGACTTGTATCATACTGGTGGCGATGAACCAGTTGATCAAGACGAGTAGACCGAGATCGGGACTTGTTTGTAGAAGTTCAGTATTATATTAAAGTGTTAGGGATGGGATGTCGCCTCATTCCCTTTTTGACCTTTTATTTGAATTGTCAGGACTATAGCTTAGTTGTTTCACTTGTTATTTGGTGAATCGGTTGTAACCTTTACTTTAGTCGTTTCATCTTCCGCTAATATTATAGGATGGGTTTCCTCCCTCCTTTTCACACTTGATGGTTTATCTTAATTGAATCATTTCCGCACTCTGATGTTATTTGTGAATCCTTCTGAGATCTTTTATCGACTTTTATTATTAAATTAATTGAATACAAAGAATTGTTCTTGCTTTTGATTATATTATTGTGCTAAGTGACTATGATCGTTCCTAAACTTGATCGGCGGGACCGTAATTCACTCCCCAAGTAATCCAAATAGGGTACCCCCTTGGTGGATTTAGGTCGAGATGTGACAATATGAGTATCACTGAGCTCCTTTTCAACAAAAGCAATTAGCTCACTTTGAATAAAGCGCGTCACTATAGAGGGACCAACAGTGCCTATGACACGTGTTCCTTGCTTTATTTGCCTTAATGGCTCGGGAGTGGGCCTTCCGAATACTGTATTCATTCTGTGAAGGTCCTCATCCCCTGGCACCACTGGAACTTTCCCTCTTGACTTAGTCCTATCAAGTGGAGGAGTTCTACTACGCCTTTAGGCAGAGGTGAGGCCTCACGAAGGTGAGTAGCCCTCACATGTTGATTCAGATGCCTTCTGGCAATCAACTTCTTAATTTCCACTTTTAACATGTGGCAATCATTAGTATGACACCCTCTATCTTTGTGGTAATGGCAGTATCTTGATGTGCCAACCCCATTTTGGGGGCATACATGTAGCCTTCCAGGGGTTTTCAGTAACCCTGAATCTTCTGAGCCTCGGATCTATGTCAGAAAAGCAGGTCGTGGCTTGTCTAGAAGAGTGAGTGCTCCTCTGAACATTCTTTTAGGTTTTGAAACCCGTAGTGGCTGTGCACTAGCTTCAGGGAATGAATGTCTGTCTGCACGAGACCATAGTCTTTTGAAGACAGGCCTGTGTGCTCCTTCGTCTATAGCTTGGGCCTTCTCCTTGCCCTTGTGTTTTGCACGTTGAGTGTGAAGCATATGCACTTCTTCTCCTTGCGCTCTGTTATTTAGTTTGATAGGGGAAGGATTCACTATGCCACGTAAAACAGTGTTTGAACGGAGGAAGGTATAAGCTAACTCTATTGGTTCACCATCGACTGGAAGGAACCCTTCATCTCAAGCATTTTTTGCTGCATGTCCTCTCATTGCAGTGAATCTCGATTCAAAATAGGAGTAACTCCCTGAGGGGGGAGCTCAGTAACTCCCTCCTCTATGGTTAGCTCCCTTTTTCTTGACACAGGGGTTCTCTTGAGACTTTGAACCACGGTCTCCTCAGTTATCTCCATCCATTTTTTGGTTATCTGAAAGATTCAAATAAGGGAAAAGCTACTGGACTTTTTGTAAGTGTTTCCCACAGACGGCACCAAATGTTATTGTGGAAATGTGTTTGGGACTCCTTAGTTCGCTCCTGATCCGGGTTTGATTCCTGAGACCAAAACAATGGTGAGAGTGGGCCACCGGGAAGCCACCTCCAATGATTAAGTCAGTTCAGGTTGGAAAACTAGAGACCCCCTTGTGGAATAAATGCTTAAGGGAATGAAGAAGAGAATGTTCTTCAGGAGTTAATGTAGGAGAATAATAGTTGGAATATTCAAGTCCTCTTCTTAGCTTACCTCTGATCAGGCATAGTGAAGGTTATATATGCAGCTGGTCCATACCTTTGGTGGATAAGAACGCCTAACAATCCTTCGATCCTCAGAGGCCTGAATGGAGGGTGGATGACTTCTTAGAGAGGCTTGTGCAACAAGCCAAACTGTGAGATCTTTACATCAGTGGAAGATCTTGTTGATGAGTCAAGCAGTCAGTCTCAAATTGATACTAACGTGACAGCAACCTGCAATTGAGGGAACAAAAAGTTGCAGGTACAAGGCTTGAGGCAAGCTTGGGACAAGGGAGAAGTTTCTTTGTCATCCATAAGCATAATGACTCTTGACATATTTAATGAGGAATTAAATGTCATGATTGATGTCTGGATAAGAAGATACGCCAAATTTGTTGCCAACGCTTCTTCTACTGAGAAGCCACATGATGACAGCTGTGTGTCACTATTGTCACACCCCACCCGCCGGTCTTGGTTACTTGCCAACAACCCGTGGGTGCAATCCGTCACAGGATCCATGGTCATCCATCAATAATAATAAATGCAAGTATAGACAAATTAAGAGCAAGAGCAAGTTCAATAATTAATAAAAAGATTACAGGAGTCCAAATACTCCAATAAAATGATAAAGGAAAGAATAATGAGTTCAGCGGAAGCAATCAAAATAACTAAATAAGTTTCTTTCCAGTTTCTTTTTCTAAAGTTAAAAACTGCAGCTCATGTTTAGCAAGGAAAGGGGTTCTCCAGTTCTATTCCAAACGGTTAGCAAAATGTCTGGCAATCTGTCTCCTCCGTCCATCAATGGGTGCTATAAGCGCACTCCATGCATCCACAGGAGCTCCCGCACAAGCTATCTCCATCTCCCACTAACGGTGCCACATCTTCTTTATACGAGAGGGATCTTTCATACAGATCCACTCCAACTTCTGTCGTTGTGCAACCATCTGTACAGTTTATATAATACATACAAGGAAAAGAATGAGTTCTGACGAACTCAGTAAGGATACACATTTCTCATCCATATGTCAACACAATCAACAATGCATATATGATGTGAATGATATGTGTTGGTGCAACCTAGAGGGGGGTGATTAGGTTGCAACTAGTGGATTGTCCCAATTTTTTGGTTTGTGCGGAAATACAAGATAAATTGAGAATTCAAATGAATCTAAACAATACAAGCAACCACAAGACAAGTATTTTATAGTGGTTCGACTTTGCAAGTCTACGTCCACTCCTCTCTTGGACTCAAGAGAGTATTCCACTAGTGATTCTCTTTCAATACAATGGGTAGAGATCAAACCCTTTACAATCTTTGTTACGGGGCAAGAGCACCCTTTACAATCTTTGTTTATCTTAGGGCAAGAGCACCCTCTTCAATCTTTGTTCACGGGCAAGAGCACCCAACCAATCTTTGTTCACGGGCAAGAGTACCCAAAACCAATTCTAATCTACCTAGACTAGAATTGAAAACAGATACAAGACAAGGATGTTACCTTAACAAGAGGAGGTGTGATACTTTACCTCTTGTGTGTGTGTGATGCAATAAGAGTTGTATGCTCAAGATATGAAATGCATGCACCACCAAAGCCTTCAATCACCTCAAGCTTGACTTCCACAAGCTTACTTTAACACCTTGGTATGTTCTTCAAGGTTGGGGAGAAGGTGAAAGGCAAAGCACAAGGCTTTCTTGCAATTTGAGAGCTTTAGGATCACTTGGGGAGTGGTTGATCAAGTGTGAGTGTTGTTCCTCTCAAATGAGGTGAATTGGGTTTATATAGAGCACCTTTGAGTGCCAAAACCCAATCCCCAACGGATAGAAAACGGACACATTTTTTGTCCTGTTTTTCAGCCCAGACGGACGTCCGTCTGGTCAGACGGTCATCCGTCTCAAAAGTATCCGTTGCAAACAGCTGTAGAGGATATTCTCTTTAAACTAGCCGTTATAGTCAAATTTGGGCCAGACAGACGTCCGTCTACCCAGACGGACATCCGTCTGGCCTGGACTGGCTCAGACGGACATCCGTCTGCCCAGACGGTCATCCGTCTGGCCTGGACTGGCTCAGACGGACATCCGTCTGGCCTTCTGTTGTTTTCTGAGAAACAGAGTTATCAAAACAGACGGACGTCCGTCTGCTCAGACGGACATCCGTCTGGGCTCTGTTTTTCTAAACAACTTTGGGCTAGGATATGGCTTGGATTTTTGGATCGTTTTGACAATCCTAAGCGTTGTACACCTTACTAACATGTCCTAGGTCACTCTAGTAACATGGATTACATATTATGGATGCATTTACATGTGTGTGTATGCAAAGGTGTCCTAAGCCCTGATTTAGCCTAAGTCTTGATCTTTGACTTGGTCTTCGACTTGATTTTGTGCAACGGTCTTCATGTCCATCTTGGCATGGTCATCTTGACTTAGACTTCATGTCCATCTTCATGTCTGTCTTGGCATGATCTTGGCTTTGACTTGCATATGGCTTTGACTTGGAGTTGGTCCACTTGTTCTCATCTTGAACTAAAACATCATAACTCAATATAGCCATTAGTAATTCATGCTTATTATCATCAAAACCAATAGAGGCTGATGTGGCAAATGCTGACATGGCATTTCCCAACAATCTCCCCCTTTTTGATGATGATAAAACATGAATGATTGGAAGATATGAATGATAATTAATAGCAAATAAACACTCATTCATATAAATGTTATTTACATGTTTTTCATAGTGAATTCTAATTCATGTTTGTTATCATCAAAACATGGTGAATTCAAGTTTCATGTTTGTTATCATCAAAATCAATGGAAGCCGATGTGGCAAAATGCTGACATGGCATTTTCCAACAATATGCAATAGTATGAATGCTACTAAAATCTAACTATGCAAGTCTCTAGGCAGTTGATATGCTTTAAGATATACACCAGCCCTCCTCTGGGTAGGTCTAGTCACTCTGATCCCTCACGGATTGATTACCTCTGTTGGGATCTTGAGTAAAGGGGTAAAGTCCACACCTGACAATCCATGGCCGAGAATTAAGTCAACACTCTCTTACCACGACCATTGGCAATGAGTACTGGCGCATGTCGGGATTTCTAATCCAATGCAAGTCATAATGGTAAAGCACTAAATGAAGTCTAGATACTTCCCCTATGGCACCAACCAACTCGGTTCCGTATCCTTCGCAACCTAGGAATGAGAACCCTCATGGACTGGCTACCGTTATCGGACTCCACTCCCTAACACTATGGTCATCCACATATTGTTGGGGCGGAATGCTCTCATGACTCCTCACGACACCCGATCCTCTCCTTGGACATCCATGAGCCCAACCCTAACATATGCAACCTTACCATTGCATGAACAACAGTGGACCACTAAATCTCCGCACGGATTGGTTACCGTTGTAGGATGAAACAGAGTCACGTCACCATCGTCACGGGTCATCTAGCTTCAATTCCCGTACTGAAAAGGTAGTAGTATGAGGGGTACCTAGCCATGCAATACTAGACTTCCTAGGTATGTCATCCAGCAGTCATGATAGTGCTGGAGGCATCAGTGAGCATGTGTCCCATACCATAGCCCTCTGATATCTCAAGCCAAGATATCCCAATGGAATACCCTTTCCATCACAACTACAATACACCAATCACCATCATTCCACAACCAGTCGTTCAATATCATAAACAATAAATTACATAAAAGAACATTACAAACAACAAGTATACAGTAATGTCGTCATGCTTAATATAGTTACAACAAGGTATATGATTAAAGAACAATAAAGAAAGTAATTGGTCTAGCATGTTCAAGTCATCACAATCCGCACTTCGTTCACCTTCCAGCACGTCTCCACTGCCGCCGAACCATCCAAAATAGCAGTCCTGGATATAATAATATGTTAATAGGGCAAGGGTTGCTATTTATAACGAATAAAGGGCAAAATAGGGCAAAACCCCGCAATCAGGACTTGGTGGTCGCTTGGAGCGGTTGATTGGTTCAATCAACTACCTTAAGTGACCGCCCCTGTCACATCCACCCAGCCGGTACCCCATCGGGCATACTCAGGTATGAGATCCACAGTCTCAAAGATCAAGTATCGAGCAACCATGCCTCCCACATACGCAATAACACAATCGTGAACAATAATAATCAAGGTAAAAACATATAATAAAGAATCATGAATAAGATAAAATAGATAATCAGAGTGCGGAATAAAGATGATACCAAGTGCATAGATATAATTTAAAAGGGAGAGAGAGTGATCAGAAGTCACTTCCTCACATGGCAGCGGAAAGTAGATAATTCAGTTAAGTTACATAATCAACATCTAAGGAGTATATCAAAGAAAGTTAAGTTACAGATCTAAAAGAAGAATTTAAAATGTAACATTAAACAATTGTTTCTTCAGTCACATAAAGCACATACTCATAACTATAGATATCCGAAGTCCAGCACAGCTGCTCCAACACCAGTGTCGGGCTAATCCTGGTGTGTAGCATAGTCCTCTTCGGTTCCCTCACAATAATCTTCATAGTAGCCACTACCCTGAGGGTAGTATGGCTCATCATAGGGTGCTTCAAAGGACGTGCCATCAGTCTCTTCAAAACCTGTAGGATAGTCTAACAAAACAATAGCACAAAAAGGAATGAGTTCAAAAGAACTCAGCAAGGCAGTTAATCCATAATACATAAACTATATGATACAAGTCATAACATGATGATATGAGACAGATTATGCAAATATGATTCTAACTCTACATATGCTAGTCTCTATGGTAGACATGCTTTAAGTCATAGCACCATACTTCCTTGGGTAGGTCTCAAATCACTCTTCCCTCAACCATCCAGGTATCTTGGGTTCTCCGGTGGGACTTGGGTCTTGCATCCCTCTCGGACAATTCCATGGCTGGGGTTTCGGTCACCGCTCTCTCACATCACCATTGGTATAAGTATTGGCGCATGTCATGATAAAGCCTAGCCCAATGCAAGTCATCTACTCAGTCATACCATGTCAGATCCAGATACGTCCATTCCTCGCCCTGGGCAATCCTTTTCGGTATCCTTCACACTAGAGTCACGAATATTACTCACCGGACTCATCAACCCCATTGGTCATCCACAAATAGTAGACAGGAAGCTCTCACGTCCTCTCACCGATATGACTCACCAATCTTCGAGAGCCCGTGAGCCCAAGTCTGACTATTTGCAACCCTACCAACAATGGCCCTTTTCGGGTATCCGTAATATGATCTATGTCCTCTCATGGGTTGGCTACCGGTCTTGAGCGCCCATCAAACCATATTACTACCACAGGTCGTTCGGTCTCAATACCCTTCCGATTCGGGTCTGATATGACAAGGACATCCTAGCCATACATCTAAACAAGTCCTATGTATGTCATCCAATAATTCGGGAAAGCGTCGATGGACACCTTCAGAGAACATCCCATACTATTACCTCCGATGTCCAAGGACAGAAATGTCAGTAGGACATTCCTCAATCCCAAATTATACTTATCCAATCACATTCTCAATTCATCATATCACACATACATGATATATCATCATATTGAAAGTCATATCATAACATTGCATGATTCAAGTGTATATGTAAATAACAATAATTAAAGAGACATGATATACGAGAGTAATTAAACATGTTACTACTGTTAAAAGACAACTACAGTAGTCATATGATGTCTAAATAAAATTTATAAGCTAAACATATCAAGTTGTCAATCATCATTGAATAAACACATAGTCCATGTCATATGGGTATAACCGCCTTACCTTAATCGAATCAGGAAATATAGCAAGTTCCACTTAGAATAGTCCCCAACTTAGTGCTTGAACCCTAGACAACATATATGCAACATTAGAGAAGGAAACAATCAAATCGGAGATCAAACGGAGTGAAACGAGCAAGTGTTCAGTTGCTGTCCTCCTTTGGTCGACTGACTAGTCAACTGACTCAGTCGACCAAGATGAATAGTAAAGGGCAGCATAGTGAATTTGGGCCGAAACTGATCTTCCGGGGTTAGGATCGATCCGAAACTTGGAGGGATTGATCATAGCAGTATAAGGACACTATACAATGAATATTATCATGATCCAATGGTCCAATTAGGAATACCCAAATTGAAACCCTATGTTCTATATGCTAAACATCAAGAATTGAAATGGAATTTGTTGCAATGGCAAGGAATGATGGGGAATCAGCTAAGGAAGTGATAAGAACTATACTAGAATCATAAACCAATAATAAATCAGACCTAGCATACATCTACACATCAGTTTAGATCAATAAGACAAGTTGGAATGATAAGAATCATAGAAATGCAATGCTATTGATTGTATTGGAAGCATAGCATATCAAGAATGGAAGAAAAACAATGGAAATGAAAAGGGAAACACATGACCAAGTGTTTGCAAGGTTGTAGCACTTTAGCCATGGTCTCAATAGCAAGAAAGAGTAGAGGAATGAGTAGAATAGAGAATGAGAGAGAGAAATCATACCTTGAGGAAGCAATGGAGATGGGAGGCATGATTGAGACCAAGATCCTTCACCAACTTCAAGGAATGCCCTAGAGAAGCTCACTCCTTGTTCTCTGGAGTGCCAATGATTAGGTTAGGCTTCTATTCATGAGTTCCCATAAAGTAGGCTTAAAATAATAAAGAATTTTGTGATTTTTGGATTTATTAATATGCTGGTCAACTGGTCAATCGACCAAGCAGTCGACCAAGCCTGAACAGCAACTTCAGTCAGTGAATTGGAAGGCCAGACTAATCCAAATTGAATTGGGTTTTCTCATACAAGTCAATCAACAAGTCTAGATTAGATAAATACCTTCGGAATGAGATCAGAAGTGCATCACGTACTTCAACTACTCTCCCCTCTGTCTAGGTGCAGTTTCTCACTGAACACTGATAGTGTATCCAAGTAAGGGGCATCACTGTCAATATCCATAGGCTCTGAGTCATACACCGAATCTTCAACTAGGAGGGCCCACAAGTCTCTTCTTGTCACATCCACCCAGCCGGTACCCTATCTGGCATACCCGAGTGTGTGATCCACAGTCCACAAGATCCAGTATCGAGTAAATCAACCTCCCACATTCACAATAATATAATCAAGAACAGGACTAAATCAAGGTTAACAATATTATTCAAATGAATCAAAGTAAAGTAACGAGATGATCATCAGAGTGTGGAAATGATACCAATAGATATATAAAATCAAATATAGAGTGAGGCGGAATCTCACTCCACGAGTACAGCGGAATGTAGATCGAAAGTCAAAGGAGATTACAATTGGTTCTAAAGACAAGAAAGAAAGATATAATCTAACTAAGCTAGAGTCTATTCTACTTTATAAAGAACGTATTCATAAACATAAACATCATCAATCACGCTCAGACGCTCCCATTCCACAGTAGGGCTAATCTTGGTAACAAGTAAGACCACTCGAGGAATCCTCAACGTAATCTTCATAGTTGCCAACACCTTGCGTATTGTACGCTTCTTCATCTTGCGCTTCTTCATATTGGCCTTCATAGTCATCAATGCCTACAGAATAATCTAACAAAAGATGTTGTACAAAAGGAGTGAGTTTCAAAAGAAACCCAGTAAGGCAAGTAATTCCATAATAGCATAAATAACATGATAACATAAGCAAAGCATAATGTGATATGATATAAGACAGACAATGCATGTATGAATCTAACTCTATGTATGCTGGTCTCTATAGGCAGACATGCTTTAAGTCATAGCACCATACTTCTTTGGGTAGGTCTCAATTCACTCATCCTCGGTTGGCAAAGGGCCCTTCATCCCTCTCAGACAATCCATGGCTGGGGGTTAAGTCACCTCTCTCTCACATCACCATTTGGTCTAAGTACTGGTGCATGTCAGGGTAAAGCCTAGCCAAATGCAAGTCATCTACTTAGTTACATCAACTCAGATCCAGATACGTCCATTCCTCCCCTCTCGGGTTCCTTTCTGGTATCCTTCACACTAGAGTCAACGTATCCGACTCTCTCAAATACGGACTCATCAACCCTATAGGTCATCCACATATAGTAAACGGGAAGCTCTCATGTCCGCTCACGGGTTGGTTACCGGTCTTGAACGCCCATGAGCCCAAGTCTATCCATATGCAACTCTATCCATAAATGGCCCCCACAATGTGATTCATGTCCCCTCACGGGTTGGTTACCGGTCTTGAGTGCCCATAAATCCCCATTGCTACCACGGGTCGTTCGGTCTCAATACCCTTCCGAATCGGGTCTGATATAACAGGGAATACCCTAGCCAAACACTGCCAGACAAGTCCTAGGTATGACAACCAATAATCCAGGAAAGTGTCAAAGGGCAACATTGGAAATATCCCATACTATCCCTAATGATGTCCAAGGACAGAAATGTCAAAAGGACATTCCCCAATCCCAAATTGTACCTAAATAATCACAATCATAATTCAGTCATATCATCCACGACAGATATCTCATCATATGAAAGAGTATAATAAGATAATATCGAAATAATGAGCCACATACATGAATAAATATTCATACATGACCCAAGTACATAAAGTAAATAAGGAAATAAGATCTACTGTACTTACAGCATTCATATCATAATAGAAACTAACATAACAGTAGAAAATCTAAGTAGTTCCCAAATTAGAAACTAAATCTATGCAATCTATGTTAATATGGTAACAACTTTCCTTACCTTAAATAGATTCGAATATATTCCAGACGGACAAGAGGATGAATCCAAAGTTAGCAAATAAACCCTAGAATAACATCATACATTCATTAGGAAGTAGTCCTAAAAGAATAAGCATCAATCGAATTGAAATGGACGAAGAAATCCAATTCTGTCATTGCAGGTTGATTGGCTGGGTTGACTGAGTCAGTCGACCCAGGCAGTCTGCCCAAGAGCAAATCCGAATTCAAAAATAAAATCTTGATCCAAAACCTATGCTATACAATCCGGAATGCTACGAAACTTTGAGAGAATGTCTAACACAGTAGTCTAAGACTAAAAATCATATTTTAGACATCAAACAACGATTAAAACCATTACTTACTAATTTGAAATCATAGTTTCTATTTTGGAGAAAAACATGGTTTTCATTGGAAACATGCTATGAATGAAAGAGATGAACTTGAGATGATAAGGTCTTATTCTAGTACAAGAACACAGTAAATCAGAGGTATGAATAATCATGGAGAGGCATCTACAATGCTAGAAAAAATCAAAATAAGAATATGATCATAGTTTAAGAAGAAATCATAAAAATCATATTAAGAATGAATAAGATGATCATGGCATAAGAGAATGAAAAGAGATTGTAAAGATATGACTACAAGGTTGCAGCATCTTCATCATGATCTCAGTTCAGAGATGAGAGTGATCATGGAAAGAATGAATCAATAACACAAAAGATTGAATACTAACCTTTGATTGAAGAACAAGAGAGAGAATTTGCAAGTTTGCAAGATTAGGTCTTCTTCTACACTTTTGGAGGCTTGGAGATGAGTTCCCTTCATTCTCTAAGTGTTTTGGAGGCTAGGATACTAAAATCACAAAGTCATGGGGTATATATAGCAATATAACCTAAACAGAAGATTCTGCTCGAGTTCAGCATCTCTGGGTCAATTGGCTGGGTAGCCTGGCCTAGTCGACCCAAGCAGTCAACCCAGGCAGACAACAAAGCCAAAGTCAGGGATTTGAGGGCCTTCCACTACTTGGAATCAAACGAAACATTAAACACATATTCTATAACTTACCTAGCATGGAAAAATGGCTTTAAATAATATCCCACCAAGCTCTATGGTCATCAACCAATCTTCTCTTCATCAAGGCGTAGTCCCTTCTCTATATCCAACATTGTCTTCAAGTCTGGGGCATCATCTTCAATCTCCATAGGTTCGGAGTCGAACACTATATCTTCTACTGATATGGCCCATAGTTGACTTTCACTTCTACTCCGGGTCTTCGGACCTACAGACAAAAGAGTATCCGGGATAAGGTTAGGGCCGGGTTTCACACTTCTTCCACTACTCCGAGTCTTCGGACCTACAAACACCAATGGATCCAGGTCAGGGTCAGGGTTAGGAAAGCGCTAGATTTCGCAGCCCCCTAGTACATTGTTGTACAAGGGTGCTTTGCTTAAGGGGTTGACACCCAATCACACTCTAACTCTAATCAACTTGTGGGAGAGGTCTTACCTTCATTCCAGACATCTCCAAATACCACTTGCCTTCCACTAGAGATTCAACTTCCAAGTAAGGCAGGTTCTTCATCAAGAGAATCCAAATCCATTGGTTATGGATATGGATCATGGATTTCAATCCGGATACTCCACAACTTAACCTGGCTAGACCTTCGAGTTGTCGGACCTGCAATACGGATTCTGGGTTAGAATTACGCGGGTTGTTACATCCCTCCCCCCTTAAAAGAAACTTTGTCCTCGAAATTACAACGTACCTGTAAGTCCAAAAAGATGGGGGGGGGTACTTGGTCCGCATCTCATCTTCTTTTTCCCAAGATGCTTCCTCAAATGAATGGTTCTTCCATCTTATCTTTACCAAAGGTATAGTCCGATTCCTCAACTGCTTATCCTTTTGGTCCAAGATCTTTGCCGGTTCTTCATCGTACGTCAAATCTGCACTCAAACCTTCTAGTTCATGCTAGAGCAACTACTCAGAGCTTGCTAAGCACTGCCTTAGCATAGACACGTAGAATACATCATGCACACCAGCTAGAGGTAAAGGTAGAGCCAACATGTAAGCTACTGGTCCAACTTTCTCAGTAATCTCAAAGGACCAATATACCTAGGGCTGAGCTTTCTTTTAATATTGAACTCCATGACACCTTTTATCGGCGAAACCTTCAAGAATGCACGCTCACCAACTTGAAATTCTAGATTTGAGCCTCTTTTATCCGCATAAGACTTCTGTCGAGATTGGGCAGTTTTGATCCTTTCCCTAATCATATCCACCATAGCACCTGTGGTTTCGATTAGATCAGGGCCAAGAACACGCCTTTCCCCAACTTCATCCCAATATAGAGGAGTTCTATAAGTTTTTCCATACAAAGCTTTAAACAGGCCATTCCAATCATCAATTGATAATTGTTATTATATGCAAATTCCACCAAAGCTAGATGGTCATCCCAGTTACCACTTATATCAATGACACACGCCCGAAGCATATCTTCCAAAATTTGTATGGTCCTTTCCGATTGTCCATCAGTCTGCGGATGATGAGCAGCTCTCAAATTCAACTGATTACCCAAGGCTTTCTGTATACTATTCCAGAAACGAGATATCCGACACAATGCTAACAGGCACACCATGCAATCTCACCACATTGTCAATATACAGCCTAGCCAATTTGTCCATAGTATAGGTGATCTTCATCGAAATGAAGTGAGCCAATTTGGTCAGTCGGTCCACTACCACCCACACTGAGTCATTCCCTTTGCTAGTTCGGGGTAGACCTGTAACAAAATCCATAGCAATGTCTTCCCACTTCCAACTAGGTACGAGAAGAGGTTGCAAAAGACTAGACGAAGGCTACCAAACAACTTTCACTCGTTGACAAGTTCCACACTTAGCAATGAAGTCTTCCACATCATTCTTCATGCCGGCCACCAGAAATATCCCTTCATATCCTGATACATCTTTACACTTCCAAGATGGATGGTGAAGATGGATTGATGGGCATCAAGTCAAAATTTCATTTCGAGGTCTTCCACCGCTGGAACACAAATTCTATCCCTGAAAACAAGAGCACCATCAAAGGCTAGGGAGAAATTTGCCACTTCCTTAGTCTTTGTGGTAATCAAGTCAATCTTCTTCTTCAATTCCGGATCAATCAATTGCAAAGCAACAATTCTATCCCTCAAACTCAGTCAAACTGATACAGCTGCCAAAACAGCATCAGAATCTTTTGACACAATCTCAAGCCCAAATCTGATAATAGAGAACAATAAAGGCTTACTGAGAGATGCCAGATCCACACTTTCTTGATTGCTCTTTCTACTCAAAGCATTAGCAACCACATTAGCTTTCCCTGTATGATACTGAATATCACAATCGTAGTCCTTCACCAGTTCTAGCCATCTTCGCTGTCTCATATTCAACTCCTTCTAAGTAAAGAAATACTTGAGACTTTTGTGGTCAGTAAAAATTGCTATCTTCTCACCATACAAATAGTGACGCCAGATCTTCAGAGCAAAAATCACAGCAGCAAGTTCCAAATCATGAGTAAGATAGTTATGCTCATAGTTCTTCAACTGCCTAGAAGCATAAGCTACTACCCCCATGTTGCATTAGCACACAACCCAAACCAACTTTAGAGGCATCAGTATACACTGTCAAACCTCCAGAGTCATCTGGTATTGTCAACACTAGAGCGTTAGTCAACCTCTTCTTGAGTTCTTGAAAACTCTCTTCACAGGCTTCATTCCACTCAAACTTGATTCCCTTCTTGGTAAGCTTTGTCATAGGGGCTGATAGTCTAGAGAAATTCCCAATAAAGTGCCTATAATATCCAGCCATACCAAGAAAACTTTGAATCTCGGTGACTGACTTTGGTAGGTCCCAATCTGCCACAGCTCTAACCTTTGCTGGATCAATTTTAATTCCATTAGCAGAAACATGGTGACCTAGAAAGATAACCTTGGATAACTAGAAGTCACGTTTGCTGAATTTAGCATACATCTTCTTCTCTCTCAAACGCTGCAAGGCAAAACTCAAGTGCTCAACTTGCTCTTCCTCATTCTTTGAGTATATCAAAATGTCATCAATGAAGACTATGACAAATTTGTCCAAGACATCCTAAAATGCTCGATTCATCAGTTCCATGAAGGCTGCCGGTGCATTAGTAAGACCAAATGGCATGACTCGGAATTCATAGTGCCCATATCTAGTCCTAAATGCAGTCCTGCAGACATCACTAGACTTTACTCTCTCCTGATGATATCTAGATCTTAGATTGATCTTCGAGAAAACAGCAGCACCTTTCAACTGATCAAACAAGTCATCGATCCTAGGAAGAGGATACTTATTCTTGATCGTCAACTTGTTCAATTCTCGGTAGTCTATGCACATCCACATACTACCATCCTTCTTCTTCATGAACAAAACAGGGGCTCCCCAAGGTGAACACTGATTGGATAAACCCTTTGTCTGACAATTCCTTCAACTAGGTCTGAAGTTCTTTCAACTCAATCGGAGTCATCTAGTATGGTGCTTTCGAAACAAGGGCTCCCGAAATTAGATCAATTGAAAATTCTAACTCCCTCTCTGGAGGCAAACTAGACAAATCATCAAGGAAAACATCTAGAAAATCTTTGACTACCCCAATATCAGACAACTGCTTCGCACCTTCTACAATATCTACAGAAGAGGAGAGGAGTCCAAATCTTTGGTCCATTGCCTGACTTTCATAGTCATAGCCACAATCTTCTTACTCAACTTCCCTTGATTGCCTTGATATTCAAAATGGACTAGCATCCTTAGGATGAAACAACACTTTCCTTTCAGAACAAAGGATAACTGCTCCATACTTTAACAACCAATCCATTCCGAGTATCACATAAAAATCTTTTATATCCAGCTTTATCAACCGAGCTTCCAAGATTCTACCAGCAATAGCTACTAGACAAGACTCAACCACTTCATCTAATCTAACAACATATTGGGTAGGAGTACTAATAACAAGTCCTCTTTCCAGCAAGTGTAACAGGAATACGACTCACAAATGAAGATGCAATGAATGAATGAGATGCACCAGTATCAAATAATACAAAAGCAGAGGTAGATGATACTGGAATAATACTTGTCACCACATCATGATCTGTCTCAACTGAAAACTTTCCTAGAAGGGCCATTCTGAGCAGGCTTCATCATAGCAGACATCTGAGGATTCGGCTTCTTAGTGCAGTTACAGGAATAATGACCCACCTTCCCACAATTAAAGCAAGTCAAATCCTTATTGCCATCAAGAACTGCTGAAGAAGGAACTACAGGTCTCTAGTTACTCACCACTGGACGAGGATTAGCATATATCGGTCCAGTACCTTGACTACATGCAACAAGACGTACCGGTCCACTGCTAGAACCATAGCTCGAGCCAGAGCTAAAATTAGAACTAGCACCTCTAGGCTGAAATGTAGATGCATGATATGGAGCAGGCCTAGAGAATCGCCAGTTACGGTCCACCAGATTGTTCCGATTCGCTACAGATTGCTGGAGCTGATAATTTTCTCTCTCATTATCCTCCACTTTCTTAGCATTCTGAACTATCTCAGCATAATCCACAATTGGCTGAATCGCAAGATAAGTCTTCAGCGATGGTCTTAAACCCTTGAAGAATTTCTTCGCCTTCTCACGATCACCTCTAGACGCTTCCTATGCAAAGAAGAACAACTCTTCAAACTTCTACTGATACTCAAGGACAGTACTAGGTCCCTGTGTGAGAGCCATGAATTCAGACTCTTTAGCATCTCTCACAGACTCAAGAAAATAGTTCTTGTAAAAGGCTTCCTTGAAAATATCCCAAGTAAGAACCAGGTGCAAAGCTTCCAGAACTGGACGGGTAGCAGTCCACCAAGCATCAGCTTCATGCTGCAGTCTCTGTTCTGCACACAAGATCTTCTGAGCTTCATTGCAACGGAGGTTGGGAAAAGCTTTTTCCATCTCTCTAGTCCACTTGTTAGGGAACAAGGCATCCTTCGAAATACTAGTGAAAGCAGGGATTTGAAGCTTCAAGAAATGCTCCATCAATCTCGCATGAGGTCCAGGGGCAAATCTGTCAACATAGGCACCAACTGCAGAAGTACCAACTCCAAAAGGATTTTAAGTTGCTTGAGTATTCTTTGAGTAGTCGTGAAACCTTGCGTCATAGTGTTAAACTGGTTTTGTTGTTGATGCATTATGTTTCCCAGAATGTTCATCACATCCTGAATAGAGACTACAACAGGCGGGTCCGGAGGAGTAGGGTTTCCACAAGGAGGAGGCATTTCAGTTCTCGGGGTCTTAGTACCCACATTTCCAGTATGGGTCTCAACATTTTCCTGATCATTAACTCCGTTGTTCTCACCATCCTGACCATTCACTACAATGCGATTCCTTAACTAAACCATTCTACGAAAAGAAATCCAAAACTAATAACACTGTAAGGTCAAGTCCGGAAAAGATTCTTCAAGCCAAAAATGCACCGATTCAATGCAATTACCAATATACATAAGTAATATTTATCTCAAAAAATAAGAAAGAACCAAAACAGGGCCAAAAACCACCAAAATTAGGCAACACGAATTAGGGCCGATCGCTTATACCGGTCGCTTGGGTCAATCGACAACCACAAGCGACCGCCCCAAGTGTCGCGATAGCAACTATTTTATATACGGTTTTTGGGTCCCATTTCACTTCCACACTTCTCAAAACACATCTTGGGCTCTGGGGATTTCGTTCTTAAGTTAAAGAAACCATTTTGGAGACTCTGCTGGCTTCGGATCTACTTCCCACGTGATCTCCACACGCTATATAGGTAATCTTCTCACAAAACCCTCATTTCTATGGTTTGGATGAGAGAAACACCAATGCACTTTTTTTTCTAGGTTTTCTTTGATGCAAAACATTTCTTTTATTCCATAGAACATGTCTAGGCATAGATCTACTGTTCAATTTGCATTTTTTTTTTTTTTTCCAGTTGTGGGTATCTCATGGACATGTCCTAACTCTCATGTTCTTTCTTTTTCACCCAAAAATCAGATTTTTACCATAGATGGCGGAGGTAGGAGGGTTCCTATTTGTGGCCGAGGTCGTGGACAGGGTCGAGGTGACGCACATGATCCTGTACACCCAAACTATTTCAAATCACCAGAGGCACAAGAGTTGTACTTTGGTCACTTTGGTCATTGTAAGGTGGAGTTAGGGCGTCCGGTAGTGACTTCGGAGCTTCAGCAGTTCCAGATAGTTGAGAGGTTTGCGGCGGTTGGCTGGGGTAACATGTTGACACTGAGCGATACAACCTACCCAAAGCTAGTCAGGATGTTCTACAACAACTTGACCTATATAGAGGAGCCAGTGGGGGAGAATGACACTAAGTTCACTATAGAGAGTAGGGTGAAGGACAGGGACATCCGACTTTCCACTCGGAACCTTGCACACATTCTCAGGGTTCCCTATATTCACACTGACCGGAGATGGTTCGAGTCGGGGGCTGAGTCAGATGATGTCATTCACTGGGAGGAAAGAGCTCTCATCTACTCAGGCATTTGCATAGAGACAGCAGGGTTGAGTCACTGATCGAGATGCTTCCATTATGCCGAATCATCTCAAGGATCATTCCACGGAACCTGCTGCCTAAGGCAGGTCATCAGAGTGAAATTTCACTCGTGCAGGCCTTGATGACTTTCTCCGTGTACACCCGCTATCAGATAGACTTGGCATATATTATCCAGAATGCCATGATCTATCGAGTGACACATTCGGGGGAAGCAAACCTTGGATACGGGAGGCTTCTGACTCGGATCTTTGATCACTTCGGGGTCGACTTCAAGGGAGAGGAGGCTATAACAGTCGGCCATGGCGGTACTATAGGTCACAGGTTGGTCGCTCAAATGCACTTACTGGGAGGACCAAATTCACTAGAGATGCCAGTTGAGCCGGAGGATATGGATGTGGAGTCCAATGATGATGATCATGTAGACTCACCATCGCCGTCTCAGTTTAAGGTAGGGGGTACATCCGGAGCTCAGGATTCTTCAGAGGTGGCACCACCTTAGGCTAGGGATCTGATCACTAGGGTGGATCGCTTAGAGCAGGGTCAGGCAGTGATGAGGAATTAGCTGACAGAGTGCATTGATCTTCTTCGCCAGATGAGGCCAGCACCACCACCACAGGAGTAATTCAGACTTAGGCTTTACTCTTTTTGACTCAGTACAAACTGACTTAGGATTTAGATATAATTATTGTCATTTTTATTTCAGCACATGTTCATTCCCTACTTTGACTTGTAAAGCATAAAACACGCTCCAAATTATGTAAGGCTTTTTCTCATTAATGAAATACAGTTATGTTTGTTGCATTTTCATTACTGTCTCTTATGCACATCTTAATAATCATACTGTGAGTATATGTTTCACTTCATTTATAGTAAGTTATGCAAAAAGAAAATTCACTTACTTTGTTAGTTCGTTTCTAGTGAAAGATTTTCCTATTAGTCACTTCTAGTTCTTTTGAGCCACTTTTGGATCTATGACTCAGACTGCTCATCTAGTACTTGTATTAACTATTATTGACTTCATAAAACCTGGGCTCTGATACCACCTCTGTCACACCCCACCCATCGATCTCGGTTACTAGCCCGACAACCCGTGGGTGCGATCCATCACAGGATCCACAATGTTACCCATCAATAATAATAAATGCAAGTATAGACAAATCAAGAGCAAGAGCAAGTTCAATAATTAATAAAAAGATTACAGGAGTCCAAATACTCCAATAAAATTATAAAGGAAAGAATTAATGATCAAATAGAATAATGAGTTCAGCAGAAGCAATCAAAATAACTAAATAAGTTTCTTTCCAGTTTCTTTTTCTAAAGTTAAAAACTGCAGCTCATGTTTAGCAAGGAAAGGGGTTCTCCAGTTCTTTTCCAGACGGTCAGCAAAATGTCTAGCAATCTGTCTCCTCTATCCACCAATGGGTGCTATAAGCGCACTCCATGCATCCACAAGAGCTCCCGCACAAGCTATCTCCATCTCCCACTGACGGTGTCACATCTTCTTCATACGAGAGGGTCTTTCATATGCATCTACTCCAACTTCTGTCGTTGTGCAACCATCTGTACAATTTATATAATACATATAAGGAAAAGGAATGAGTTCTGACGAACTCAGTAAGGACACACATTTCTCATTCACATGTCAACACAATCAGCAATGCATATATGATGTGAATGATATGCAATAGTATGAATGCTACTAAGATCTAACTGTGCAAGTCTCTAGATAGTTGACATGCTTTAAGATATACACTAGCCCTCCTCTGGGTAGGTCTAGTCACTCTGATCCCTCACGGACTGATTACCTCTATTAGGATGTTGGGTAAAGGGGTAAAGTCCACACCTGGCAATCCATGGCTGGGGATTAAATCAACACTCTCTTACCACGACCATTGGAAATGAGTACTGGTGCATGTCGGGGTTTCTAATCCAATGCAAGTCATAATGGTAACACACTACATGAAGTCCATATACTTCCCCTATGGCACCAACCAACTCAGTTTCGAATCCTTCGCTACCTAGGAATGAGAACTCTCACGGAATGGCTACCACTATTGGAGTCCACTCCCTATCCCTATGGTCATCCACATATTGTTGGGGCAGAATGATCTCATGACTCCTCACGACACCCGATCCACTCCTTGGACGTCCATGAGCCCAACCCTAACATATGCACCCCTACCATTGCATGAACAGCAGTGGACCACTGAGTCTCTGCATGGATTGGTTACCACTGTATGATGAAACAGAGTCACGTCACCATCGTCACGGATCATTCAGCTTCAATTCCCCTACCGAAAGGGTAGTAGTATGTAGGGTCCCTAGCCATGCAATACTAGACTTCCTAGGTATGTCATCCAGTAGTCATGATAGTGCTAGAGGCATCAGTGAGAATGTATCCCATACAACAGCCCTCTGATATCTCAAGCCAAGATATCCCAATGGAATACCCTTTCCATCACAACTACAATACACCGATCACCATCATAACACAACTAGTCGTTCAATATCATAAACAGTAAAGTACATAAAAGAACATTACAAACAACAAGTATACAGTAATGTCATCATGCTTAATATAGTTACAGCAAGGTATATGATTAAAGAATAATAAAGAAAGTAACTGGTCTAGCATGTTCAAGTCATTGCATAAGAACAAGAATGTATGTCCTTACTTGTAATTAAATAAAATATCCTTAGAAAGGAAACCATTCACAATTAGTAGACTTTCAGTAGAAACATAGAACACCTATAAATAGGGTTACAAGATTATATAAGATAAATGAGTCAAACAGACTAACAACCAAAAGCCACATACTTACTGTGACCCAACCGATCGCTTGGCTCAAGCGACCGCCTTGAGCAACCGCCCCAAAACAAAATGCTCAAATCAGAAACTCAGGCTTTTGATCATCCCTTTTCAATCCGGTTTTGGGATGATCTCAATCAGAATTTTGAACCTAACATGTCAATAACCAAGTGGTAAATCAGAAACCCGAAAACTAACACGGAACTATCACCCAATTTCCTTCCCTTGAATAGATCCATCCTTTCCATGAATGCAGGGATTCGTTTTCGGACAGGATCCCATCAAGAACATTAAAAAGGGGATACCGTAACAAGAAGGGTAACCAATAACCAAAAAGAGAAGAAAACTACACCATTCAACGGCTGAAGAAGGAGAATAGGTGAATGGAGATTCACTTACCCCAACCAGATCAGCAAGAATAGAGGGAAGAAGGTTCTAGATCACAATCCGCAATTCATTCACCTTCCAGCACGTCTCCACTGCCACCTAACCGTCCAAAATAGCAATCCCGGATATAATAATACGTTAATAGGGCGAGGGTTGCTATTTATAACGAACATAGGGCAAAATAGGGAAAAACCCCAATATCAGGATCTGGCGGTCGCTTGGGGTGGTTGATTGGTTTAATCAACCGCCTTAAGCAATCGCCCCCTAGTACATTGTTGAACAAGGGTGCTTTTCTCAAGGGGTTGACACCCAATCACACTCTAACCCTAATCAACATGTGGGAGAGGTCTTACCTTTATTCCGAACATCTCCAAATACCACTTACCTTCCACCAGAGATCCAACTTCCAAGTAAGGCATGTTCTTCATCAAGAGAATCTAGATCCATGGGTTCTGAATATGGATCATGGATTTCAATCCGAATACTCCACAACTTAAACCAGCTAGACCTTCGAGTTATCGAACCTGTAATACGGATTCCGGGTTAGAATTACGGGGGTTGTTACAACTGTGATGTATGATTCTTGGGTTCTCAGCTGATATCTCCTCCAAGAAGCCCCATGATTGAGAAGCATCAACTGAACTGTCTTGGACCAAGCTTGAGCCCTGGGTTTGGTTCAAGTGGCTTACTCCGGTGAGATTCGGACTGTAATGACCATAACAGTAATGGATTGGTAGAAAAATGGTGCACCCTTGCCATAAGTCATCTTTGCAACCAAAAGTAGAATTATCAATCTAAATTTTGGCATCCACTGAGCAATCAATCAAAACGATATAGCTTTTCACTCAATGAGAAATTTCTTCTTTTTTTGGGAGGGGGTTAGGAAACAACACTAAATATAAGAACGAGTACAACTCAAAAGCCGAGGAGACAAAACCTCCTGGACTCATGGACTGGAAGTGGGCCACTCCACTCTACTCCATGGCCGCAATCGCAAGTCCTCCTCCAGGCTCCTAGCTATTGAGCCACAACACCAAGCCTTCACAATCTGATTCAATCAGAACCTCAACCATACCAGTTCCTTTGCCGATAACAAGGCTTCCCTTAAAGCTTCGGTTCCCCCTGTAGCACAGAATAAATTCATGTGGGGATAGAAAGCAAGTTAATGATCTCCTTGTGTTCATTCCTAAAGGCAATTTCCAACCCTCCTCCTCGATTCTCCTCTGCAAAATGATGCATCGCAATGAGTTATGCATCCACACCCATACTTATACACCTGCGGTTTGAAATTGAGAGTCCCGCCGTGTCTCCTTTGCCTCCTTTAAGCCCTATCAAGAACCAAAATTCGTCGAATGCAGCCTAGGCTCTTCTAATCACTTCTTAAGGGCTCCAAGCAACTTTCTTGAACACTACTTCATCTCTGGCAATCCATAGTTACTAGCATATAATCTGCTCAGAACCTCCATGTTGTGATGTTTGTTCAGAAAACCAATTGCTTCCCACTTCTCCAACCACACATAAAAGCCTGGGGGTCTTCATCTGATGCAATGAAATTAAGTTGACTACCGAACCACACTGATTTTGCAAACCCGCAGCCCTGCATAATATGATCAATGGACTTGATAATAAAACCACATCGTCCACAACTGAAATTTTGACCTTAAAGTTCTCCCCAGTGGCCAATGCTTGTGCACAACACTTCCACAAAAAGTTTTGACCTTAGGCATCGTCTTGCAATTCCACATTTTTTATCCGGTACCAACTAGGATTTTGTTTGTCATGTGTTCAACCAACCTAACCTTGGTTACAATGGCATCCTCATGGATATAAGCATCATTAAGCTCCTTTTTAGCAAAAGCGATTGGCTCACTTTGAATAAAGCGCGTCGTTTAGAGGGCCCAACAAGTGCCTATGACACGTTTTCCTTGCTTTATTTACCTTAATGGCTCAGGAGTGGGCCTTCCGAATACTATATTCCTTCTGTGAAGGTTCTCATCCCCTGGAACCATTGGAACTTTCCCTCTTGACTCAGTCCTGTCACGCGGATGAGTTCTACTACGCCTTTTCGGCGAAGGTGAGGCCTCACGAAGGTGAGTGGCCCTCACATGTTGATTCATATGCCTTTTGGCGATCAACTTCTTAATTTCCACTTTCAACATGCAGCAATCATTAGCATGACGCCCTCTGTTTTTGTGGTAATGGCAGTATCTTGACGTGCCAGCCACATTTTGGGGGCGTACATGTAGCCTTCCAGGGGTTTTCAGTAACCCTGAATCTTCTGAGCGTCAGATCTATGTCAAAAATGCAGGTCATGGCTTGTCCAGAAGAGTGAGTGCTCCTTTGAACATTCTTTTAGATTTTTAAACCCATAGTGGATGTGCACTAGCTTTAGGGAAGGAATGTCTATCTGCACGAGACCATAGTCTTTCGAAGACAGGCTTGCTTGCTCCTTCGTCTACAGCTTGGGCCTTCTCCTTGCCCTTGTCTTTTTCATGTTGAGTGTGAAGCGTATGCACTTCTTCTCCCTGGGCCTTGTTATTTAGGTTGATAGGGGAAGGATTCGCTATGCCACGTAAAATAGTGGTTGGAACAGAGGAAGGTATAAGCTAACTCTATTGGTTCACCATCGACTGGAAGGAACCCTTCATCTCAAGCATTTTTGATGCATGTCCACTCATTGCAGCGAATCTCGATTCAAAATAGGAGTAACTCCCTAAGGGAGGAGCTCAATAACTCCCTCCTTTACGGTTACCTCCCTTTTTCTTGACACGGGGGTTCTCTTGAGACTTAGAACCACGGTCTCCATAGTTATCTCCAGCCATCTTTTGGTTATCTGAATTCAAACAAGGGAAAAGCTACTTAACTTTTTGTAATCATTTCCCACAGACGACGCCAAATGTTGTTGTGAAAATGTGCTTGGGACTCCTTAGTTCGCTCCTGATCCGGGTCTAGTTCCTGAGACCAAAACGATGGTGAGAGTGGGCCGCCTCTGAGGACGGGAAGCCACCTCCAATGATTAAGTTAGTTCAGGTAGGAAAACTAGAGACTCCCCTTGTGGAATAAATGCCTAAGGGAATGAAGAAGAAAATGTTCTTCAGGCGTTAATGCATGAGAATAATGGCTGGAGTATTCAAGTCCTCTTCTTGGCTTACCTCTGATCAGGCATAGTGAAGATTATATATGCAGCTGGTCCATACCTTTGGTGGATAAGAACACCTAACAATCCTTTGATCCCCAGAGGCCTGAATGGAGGGTGGAGATGACTTCTTAGAGAGGCTTGTGCAACAAGCCAAATCGTGAAATCTTTAGGTCGGTGGAAGATCTTGTTGATGAGTCAAGCAGTCAATCTCAAATTGATACTGACGTGACACCAGCCTGCAATTGAGGGAACAAAAAGGTGCAGGTACAAGGCTCAAGGCAAACTTGGGACAAGGGAGAAGCTTCTTTGTCATCCATGAGCATAATAACTCTTGACATATATAATGCGGAATTAAATGTCGTGATTGATGTCTAGATAAAAAGACATGCCAAATCTGTTGCCAACGCTGCTTCTACCAAGAAGCCACATGATGACAGTTGTGTGTCAGTGTGATGTATGATTATTGGGTTCTCAGCTGATATCTCCTCCAAGAAGCCCCATGACTGAGAAGCGTCAACTGAATTGTCTTGGACCAAGCTTGAACCTTGGGTTTGGTTCAAGTGGCTTACTCCAGTTCAGAGATTTGGACCATAATGACCATAACAGTAATGGATTGGTAGAAAAATGGTGCACCCCTGCCATAAGTCATCTCTGCAACCAAAAGTAGAATTATCAATCTGGATTTTGGCATCCACTGAGCAATCAATCAAAACGATATAGCTTAATTTTTCACTCCTTAATGAGAATTTTTTTTTTTTTGGAGGGGGTGTTAGGAAACAACACTAAATATAAGAACGAATACAACTCAAAAGGCGAGGAGACAAAACCTCCTAGACTCATGGACTGGAAGTGGGCCACTCCACTCTACTCCATGGCCACAATCGCAAGTCCTCCTCTAGGCTCCTGGCTATTGAGCCACAACACCAAGCCTTCACAATCTGATTCAATCCGAACCACATTGATTTTGCAAACAAGCAGCACTGCATAATATGATCAATGGACTCAATAATAAAACCACATCGTCCACAAATGCAATCTGTTCTGATCTATCTAGCCTTCAGGTTCTCCCCAGTGGCCAACGCTTGTGCACAACACCTCCACAAAATAGTTTTGACCTTAGGCATCGTCTTCCAATTCCACATTTTTTAAGTTATACACATACAGTACCGGTATGTGGCTATGATGGATTTTAATATTAAACCTGGTTGAATCTTATGAGACATTACACACACCGCAAGATCCTTTCAAAGACAAGAGCCAAACAGCAAGGTTGGACCCCTATCTAGAAAACCCTGGCAGATATATAGTTTACTACACTACTTTGGCATTTACAACCATGAAATGTACCACCATGCCTGCAGTACGCCCTCTGCGCCTTTTAAGGTAGCATTTCCTACCCACTAAAAGTACGCACGCTGAACACAAAAAGTGCCATGTCTTCCACCTGGATTTATCTTTCTGATTCAGAAGACTACCTTTTGCCTGATAAATATATCAACTTACTTTTTATAGCCTGAGATTCCACCAGATCCTGGCATCTTTTTTCTCCTTCCCATCCTTAATCCTTAGTTTCACAACTCTAAAAAGCTCAAAACAGAATTCATATTCTACACATCACCAGATTACGTTCTCTTTCTGTTCTCACTCATGGTTTTGTTTTCAAGCTCTTTGTATAGGCTTCACGGGTTATGATTCTTCTCCTTTATGCCTTTCAATTTTTCTGTCACTTTTCAGATCATCTAGACATCAACACACCTGGGATCCACATTTATTTCTGGGTTTCACGGGTCTCTTCCCCCCTCCCAGCCCCCTCTCTCTCTCTCTTGCAAATTTCTACCTTCTAAAGCATGTCTGCTCCTTCTTATCCTCCTCCTCCTTCCTCTTCTTCTTGTTTTTATTTCATTTTCATCCTTGTAGCGGTATTAATCATGATACCCACTTCAGGATCTTCAAAACATGCAATTTCAAGAGCCAAAACAGAGAAAAACACAACTAGTCCTCCTCGTCAGCATCTCACGGTTGACTACTACAGCAAGACATGCCCACAACTTGAACAGCTCGTCGGATCCGTGACCTCTAAACAGTTCCACGAATCACCGAGTTCTGGGCCTGCAACAATTCGCCTCTTCTTTCACGACTGCTTCGTCGAAGTAAGAAAACACAGCGCACTTTAGCATTTTCTTGAGGCTACAGTTAACATGTACCAGGGGATCCTTCTCCATTGAGCGAACGATGCTTCAACTTCCAGTTCATCGTCGTCTCCGGTAGGCTGCAAGTTTAACCCCTGGTGCATTTTAGCAGCCAGCATTATCCCTCCATTTTAGAAACCCTAACTTTTTTCTTGCCCTTCTTCTCTAACTCAGTTGGAAATTTCAGGGCTGCGATGCTTCGATCCTGATATCATCCAAACCCGGGAGTTCAGCATTAGCCGAGAAGGATGCGTACGATAACAGGGATCTCGCAAGGGAAGCGTTCGATAGCATCACGAAAGCCAAATCACTAGTCGAAATCAAATGCCCTGGCGTTGTCTCTTGTGCTGACGTTCTCGCCATCGCAGCAAGAGATTTTGTTCACTTGGTAATTTAGAAACGATAGCATCCTTCTAACGTGCACCGTAGTGTTGACTGTACCATTTTTGTTGCAGGCAGGAGGTCCTTATTACCAGGTGACGAAAGGAAGGTGGGACGGACGGGTCTCAATGGCGTCAAGGGTGAGCTCTAATATACCACGTGCGAATTCCACGGTGGATGATCTCATCAAGCTTTTTGCTTCAAAGGGTCTCTCGCTACAAGATCTTGTGGTGCTCTCGGGTTCCCATACCATCGGGTTTGCCCATTGTGAACATTTTGTAGATCGCTTGTATAACTATAAGGGCACAAAGAAACCCGACCCGGTCATCGAACCGAGGCTTTTGAAGGGTTTACGTATGACGTGTCCGGCTAAAGGTGGCAATGCTGATGTGGTGGCGCCGTTTGATGTTACGACACCGTTTGTGTTCGATCATGCGTATTACAAGAATTTGCAGCTTAAGATGGGGCTGTTGGGTACGGATCAGTCGCTGTTCTTAGATCCGAGGACCCGACCCGTCGTTGTGTCCCTTGGAAATGATAAGAATAGGTTCTTTCAGGCATATGCTGGTGCCATGGAAAAGATGGGTTCAATAGGAGTGAAAGCGAGAGGGAATAATGCAGTCATTAGGAGAGATTGTGCTCGTAACATGTGATGTTTAGAGAAAGTTTTCTTCCTAATAAAACCTCCAAAACAATCGATATGTTACCAAAACACCCTTCTGGTCCCACACATCTGAACTCAAATCATGCTGTCTTGGCATTACAACAGGGTTCTCAACCCGGTTGTGACTCAAGGGCTTTTCTGTAACAACGATATTTCTAATGTACTTATTTGGCTTTATCGAAAAAAGGGTACATTTATACTGTTGTGCGTGGACTCGCTTCATCCATGTACCATTATCATACTTAGATATCAAACGGTATAAGCGTAAATCATTACCATCTCTTATTTATTTGTACGGCGATATTTAGTACAGTATCTCACCCCAAAAAAAAAACAAAAAAAAAAAAGAGATATTTAGTACAGTATGGGGTGTTGATTATTGGATCGAAACCACGGTTCAACTTTAGTGTTGTTGTGCATCTATGCTGCTAATGGTCGAGATTTTGATCTCAATCGTTGGCAGCAAGAACTGTGCATTTAAATCTTGACCGTTGGCAGTAAGAGTTGCACATTAAATGCACAACATTCAAGTCTTGGCCTCGAAACTAGACATCTTATCTAGATGAAGAAACTCTCTGTAAACAATGGAAGCCTTCATTGACTCGGTGCATAAGGCAAGCTGAGGTGCAGCTCTAAGCCAAGGTTCAAGTAGCAGAGGCCTAGGTATTACTTTTTGGGATTTTTTTTGGAGGGGAAGGGTGGTAAATGATGACTTCTATTTATTTATAAGGAAAATCCCCCGGTACAACCATTACATAAATTATCATATAATAGTGTTGTGGAGGGTAGTCAACCCGAGCGGGAAGATTTACCAGCATCTTCTCGGGACATGTTGTCACACCCCACCCGCCAGTATCAGTCACGCTTGACAATCCGTGGGTGCGATTCACAGTCACAAGATCCACAGTTTATCATCAATGATAATAAATACATTCAATAATAATCAAGAGTAGAAATAATCCAAATTATTAAATAGAGGGAATTACATGAGTCCAATACTTAAAAAGAATGAATCAAAGAAATGGGACTAAATAATATGTTCCAAAATTTATAGAGTTCAATGAAAGTAAAAGTTAAACTAATTATTTTGATTTTTTTAGTTCTCTCGAGGGCAATGGTCTTTTCTTCAAATTTTGCAATGAAGGGAGTCGTCCATCTTTCCTTCACTAACTTCTCAAAATGGCATACTATCTGCCTCCTCATGCCATCAATGGGTGCTATAAGCGCACTCCAAGCATTCGCAGGTCTCTTCGTGACATACATCTGCATTTCCCATTGGCGCCTCCATAACCTCTTCACAGAGTCACTCCCAGTCACGCAGAACTTCTCCTGATCCAATATACTCATTTGTATAATATAATGCAACATACAAAAAAGGAATGAGTTCTGCCGAACTCAATAAGGAAACACATCTCACATACATATTAGCAATATATCAAGGTAAGCACATATATACGGAATGATATGCAAGTATATGAATGCCGCTAGAATCTAACTATGCTAGTCTCTAATATGACAGATGTGCTTAAAGATATAACACCAGCCCTTCTCTGGGTAGGTCTAGTCACTCTAATCCCTCAAAGATTGGTTACCTCTGTTGGGATCCCGGACAAGGGGTTTAGTCCTCGTCAATCAACCATGGCTGGGGTTTAGTCCTCATATAGTGACATACTACATGTAGTCCAAATACTTCCCCTATGGTACCAACCAACTACGTTCAGTATCCTTCTCTACCTAGGAATGAAATTCCTTATCGACTGGCTACCTCTGTTGGATCCTATTCCCTAACCCTATGGTCATCCACATATTGTTGGGGTGGATGCTCTCATGTCCCCTCACAACTTCCAGTCGCTCCTTGGACGCCCATGAACCCAACTCTTACATATGCAACCCTACCAATGTATAATCAACAGTTGACAATTGAATCTATGCACTGACTGGCTACCGCTGTAGGATGAAACAAAGTCACGTCACTGTCGTCACGGATCATTCGGCTTCAATATCCCTACCGAAAGGGTAGTAGCATGTATGGGTACCTAGCCATGCATTCTAGACTTCCTAGGTATGTCATACAGCAACCATGATAGTGCTGGGGACATTAGTAAGCAGTGTCCCATACCACAACCCCTGATATCCTAAGCAATGGATACGCAGTATGGATACCCTCCACCATAGTTACAACACATCATAACTCATCATTACATAATCAGTCATTCAACTTCATAAAGTAATTGAAATAAATCTAAAAATTATTCACAATATATATTCAACTACGAATCATTGCATTATACTATTACACCAAGTTATAAGAATAATGATGCATGCAAATAATCAGACAATTCATCATAGATCATATATCATCATATATATATATAAGATTGTGTACTTACCTGTCAAAGTTGGAAAGACTTATAAAAGTGTAGTCAAACCTCTCTCTTACAACAGTCCCAGTATACCTTAGAGATTACCTATAGATAGGTTACAAAGTTACATTAAAGACAAGAGTCAAATCAGAGCAACAATTGGAGTGACTGAGCTTCTGTGACCCAGTCGGTTGCTTGGGGCGGTTGGTTGTGTGAAATCTAACCCTGTCCTAACCCTGACCCAACCCGGATCCTTGATGTTTGTAGGTCCGAAGACCCGAAGTGGTGGAAGAAGAGACTTGTAGGCCCTCGTAGTTGAAGATTTGGTGTATGACTCAGAGCCTATGGATATTGACAATGATGCCCCTTACTTGGATACACTGTCAGTGTTCAGTGAGAAACTGCACCTAGAAGAGGGGAAGAGTAGTTGAAGTACTTGATGCACTCCTGGTCTTGTTTCGAAGGTATTCTCTAATCTAGACTTGTTGATTGACTTGTAGGAGAAAAATCCAACTCAATTTGGATCAGTCTAGCCTTCCATTTCCCTATCTGAAGTTGTTGTCATGGCTTGGTCGACTAACCCAGTCGACCAGTTAGTCGACCAGCAGATTATTAAATACGAAAATCATAAATTTCTTGATTATTTTAAGCCTACTTATTGGGACCTCGTGAATAGAACCCTACCCCAATCATTTGGACTCCAGAGAATGAGGAGTGAGCTTCCCAAAGCCACTTCTTGAAGTTGGTGAAGATTCTTGGTCTCAATCATTGCAGACCATCTCCATTGCTTCCTCAGGTATGATTTCTCTCTCTCGTCCTCTATTATACCCATTCCTCTACTCTTTCTTGCTATTGAAACCATGACTAAAGTGCTGCAACCTTGCAAACACTTGGTCATGTGTTTTCCCTTTCATCTCCATTAGTTTCTTTCAATTCTTGCTATGCTATGCTTCCATTTCAATCACTAGCATTGCATTTATATGATTCTTTTCATTCCAACTTGTCTTATTATCTAAACTGATGTGTAGATATATGCTAGGTCTAATTTATTATTGGTTTATGATTCTAATCTAGTTCTTATCACTTCCTTAGCTAATTCCCAATCATTCCTTGCCATTGCAAGAAATTCCAATTCAATTCTTGATGTTTAGCATATAGAACATAGGGTTTCAATTTGGGTATTCCTAATTGGACCATTAGATCATGTTAATACTTGTTATATAGTGTTCTTATACTGTTACAATCATTCCCTCCAAGTTTCGGATCGATTCGAGCCCCGTAAGATCAGTTTTGGACCAAAATCACTATGATGTCCATTACGGTTCATCTTGGTCGACTGCTTGGTCGACTGAGTCAGTCAACCAGTTGAGAACAACAAATCTATCTTTGCTCGATTTGCTCCATTTGATCTCCGATTTAATTATTTCCTTCTCTAGTGTTGAACATATGTTGTCTAGGATACAAGCACTGAATTGGGGACTATTCTAGTGATACTTGGTATTATTCCCAGTTCGATTAAGGTAAGGACGATTATTGTCATAATTACATGAATTATGTGAATCTTGCCGTTATGTTTGAAATGTGGTAGATTTACTTTCCTAGTAATATTTGAGACATCTTGTGACTGCTGTATACACTTCATAACAGTAGTACCATGTTATATATCATTTTGAATTAACATGCTTACTTCTTTTGATAATGACATATGTGATCAAGCGTGTTACATTATATCTCTTTTTATATGATAAAATGTCAATCATGTATGATATGATGGAATTGAGCATGTGATTGGTTAAGTATGATTTGAGATTGGGGAATGTCCTTCCGAAATTTTTGTCCTTGGACAACGGAGGGAATAGTATGGGATGTTCTTCGAAGGTGCCCATCGACACTTTCCCGAATTATTGGATGACATACATAGGACTTGTCTAGATGTATGGCTAGGATGTCCTTGTCATATCAGACCTGAATCAGAAGGGTATTGAGACCGAACGACCCGTGGTAGTAGTTTGGTTTGATGGGCACTCAAGACCGGTAACCAACCCGTGAGAGGACATAAATCATACTACGGATACCTGAAAGGGGCCATTTATTGGTAGGGTTGCAAATAGCTAGACTTGGGCTCACGAGCGCTCAAGACTGGTAACCAACCCGTGAGAGGATGTGAGAGCTTCTCGTTTACTATTTGTGGATGACCAATAGGGTTGATGAGTCCATAGTCCGGGACTATACTGACTCTAGTGTGAAGGATACCGGAAAGGATCGCGGGGGGCGAGGAATGGACGTATCTGGATCTGACATGATATGACTGAGTAGATGACTTGCATTGGGCTAGGCTTTACCGTGACATGCGCCAATACTTAGACCAAATGGCGGTGTGAGAGAGCAGTGACTTAAACCCCAACCATGGATTTGTCCCGAGGGATGCAGGACCCAATTCCCACCAGCTTGAGTGATTGAGACCTACCCAAAGAAGTATGGTGCTATGACTTAAAGCATGTCTACTATAGAGACTAGCATATGTATAGTTAGAATCATATTTGCATCATCTGTCTCATATCATTTTGCATCATGTTTTTGTATCATATGACTTGTGTATTATGGAATAATTATCTTGCTGAGTTCTTTGAATTCATTCCTTTTTGTGCAATTGTTTCGTTAAACTATTCTGCAGGTATTGAAAAGACTAATGGCATGTCCTACGAGGCACCCTATGATGAGTCATACTACCCTTAGGGTAGTAGCTACTATGAAGATCACGGTGAGGGTACCGAAGAGGATCACGCTTCGTACTAGGATTAGTCCTATACTGGTGTGGGAGCGGCCATGCTGGGTTTCTTATATTTATGATTATGAGGACATATTGTATAAGATGGAGGAAACATTTGTTTAGTTATCCATCTTTTAAATTCTTCTTTTAAGACTTGGATCTGTAATTAAACTTTCATTGATATACTCCTTTAAATTCTCGGACTTGTAACTTAACTTGAATTATCTACTTTCCGCTGCCATTGGGGGAGTGACTTTCTGCTCACTCTCTCTCTCTCTCTCTCTCTCTTTGGATTATATATATTTTGGTATCATTTTATTCCGCACTCTGATTATCTGTTTATCTTATCCATGATTCTTTTATTATATGCTTTTACCATGATCATTATTGTTCATGATTGTGTTATCGTGTATGTGGGAGGCATGGTTGCTCGATACTTGATCCTTGGGGCTATGGATCACATACTCGGGTATGCCTGATGGAGTACCGACTGGGTGGATGTGACAGGTTGGGCAAGCGATCACCCTAAGTGACCTCCTCCATTCCAAACAACTTCTAAGTCAGAAATTCTGACTTTTCATCTCCCAATTTTAATCCGATTTTGGGATGATCTAGATCCAAATTTCGTCCTTAAGGAGCCTGTCACAAGCATAAACCAAAACCCTATATTTCTAATGATTCAATAACTACATCATCTCCTTTAATCAGATCAATCCTTTATTCGAATACAAGGATCTACTTTTGAACATTATCTAATCAGGATCATTGATGGGAGGATAGAGCCATCACAAATAACTTACCACCAATCAAGGAGGGTGGATTTACAACATTCAAAGAGATGAGGAACGAATATAGAGGTTGTGAGATCAACTTACCTCCGATTGATTTGCTAGACTGATGAGGGATTGGATCTTCTTTGCAAATCATGCTTCATTCACCTTCCCACACATGTTCTTTGACTCCTAATCGTCCACACCAGTAATCTCGAATATAATAATGAGAGAAAAGGTCAAGGTTACTTATTTATAGCGGACATGAGCAAATTAGGGTTTAAATCCCGCAAGCAGACTTGGGCGATGGCTTGGAGCGGTTGATTGATCAATCAACCGCCTTAAGTAGCCACCCCCTTGTACTTTACAGTACTTGGGTGCTTTGCTCATCTGGTTGATCCCTAACTCAAACCTAACCCTAAACAACATGTGGGGGTGTTCTTACCTTGATCCCAGACATCTTCAATCACAACTTGACTCTAACTAGTGATCCACTTTCCCAGAATGGCATGTTCTTCATCGGTAGAGTCCGGATCCATGGGCTCAGGCTATGGATCATGGACTTCGATCTGGATACTCCACAATTTATTCCAGTTGGATCTTGGGTACTCGGACCCACAATACGGATCCTGTGTTAGAATTACGGGGGTTGTTACACATGTAGACTCCACCGTCAGAAAGTCACCAATACCCCCTCGAGAAGATTCCCCAGCACCCTCTCGAGACATATAAACTTCCCCTCGGGAAGGAACAAATGACTCCTCGAGGAACATACAAAGCACCCACTCAAAATTATTTGAAGAACCCCTTGGGGAACCCTGTAAACATTCCCTCGGGAAGTTGGAGAACCTCTCCTCTAGAGGATCCCTCGGGAATCACTCAAGATAGGCTCGGACAGTGTGAGAATGCCCATCACCACATTTGAAGGACTAAGTCAAAAGGGCCAGTTAGAGAAATAACCGCCCAATATGCCCACAATGAAACATGGGGGAGTGACTCTTGGAGTAATGCCTCCATTAAAGTCCTACTAAGGAAAGGAACGTGCCTCCTAAGGCAACTAGCCCCACTCTTCAATTTGTGAAATCAAACCCTATCCTAACCCTGACCCTGACCCGGAAACCCTGCGGTTTGTAGGTTCGAAGACCCGGAGTAAAGGAAGAAGCCAACTATGGGCCATCTCAGTGGAAGACATGGTGTTTGACCCATAACCCATGGAAGTTGATGATGATGTTCCATATTTGGAGGCTTGTTCAGAACTAGAAAGGAAACATAGCTTGTTGAAAAGGAGTCAAGTTGATGGACTTGATGTATAGTTGGACATGATTCAAAGGCATTTTTCTATACTAGGTAAGCCATATGTTGTAGTGGGAGAAGCTCATTAGGTTTGGACTTGAGTTGGGCCTTCAATTCCCTGTGTTTGGCCTTGCTGACTGGCTTGGTCAACTGGGTGGTCGATTGGGCCAATCGACCAACAGAGCAAAAAAATCCGAAAAAATCCTCTGTTTAGGGTTTTTCGCTTTCTATTTAAGTAAACTTCATATTTCTTAGTATCCTCTGCCTCCAAAACTCTCAGAGGACGTGGGAAGACTCTCTCAAAGCTTTCCTTGGTGAACTGGAAGAACTTTTGCAAGATCTCAAGCCTCTCAACTCCGATTCTTCAATCAAAGGTTAGTGATCTCTCTCGTGTCATATAGGTCTACTTCTTCTATGATCTATTCTTTATGATTGAGACTATGAAGATGATGCTACATTCTTTGTTAGCAACCATCACTTCATTGATCTCCTTCCATTCTTAAGGTTTTATGATCAACATAATGATCTTAACCCTAACCCATGTATAACCCTCATGAAACCATGATCTCCCTTTTTGATCCAATTTCTTAGCATGATTAGATCTGTTTTTCATGATGGACTTGTGTTTGATTTCTGATTATCTTCTACTAGAATGAGGTCTAATCTTCTTTAGTTTTCCTTTGGATTCATAGTATATTTTTCATCGAAAACTAGGGATTTTTACCAAATTAGAGAGTCATGATTTCAAATTGGTAAGTAGTGTTTTTGACCATTGTTAGAGACTAATCTATACTCCTTAGTGTTAGAATACTGTTCTAAGGGTTTCCTCCAAGTTTCGTAGAGTTTCAAATCTTGTAGATTGAGTTTCGGATCAAAATTCACTTTTTTGCTTCGTACTGACTCAGGTGGTCGATTGGTTGGTCGACTGGACCAGTCTACCAACCAATTGACCAAGCAAGTCAGTAGCTCTTATTTTCACTCGATTTGATTCGTTTGATCTCCAATCTTTTAGGCCTCTTTCCTAATGTTGTATATATGATTGTTTAGGGTCTATTTGCTAGGTTTGGAACTTCTCTCTTTGATCTTTGGATATTCATCAACGCTATTTAAGGTAAGGACAATTATTTCCATAATTATATAGATTGCATGAATCTTAGTTTCTATTTTTGATTCTCTTAGATTCACTACCATAAATATATTTTCTTATTATTCTATTACTGATGCAAGTATGTTGACTACAGTAGCATCATGATTCATGTATTCTTTTGATTATGAATACTTATTCTTATCAATTACATATGCGATTGATAATGTTTATGTGAATCTTTCTATGTGATGAGATATTGGTTGTGTATGTGGTGACTGATTTGAGAATGTGAATGATTAGGTATGATTTGGGATTGGGAAGTGTCCTTTCAACATTTCTGTCCTTGGACATCAGTGGGAATAGTATGGGATGTTTCCAATGGTGCCCTTTGACACTTTCCCGAATTATTGATTGTCATACCTAGGGCTGTTTAGCAGTGTTTGGCTAGGATGTCCCCGTTATATTAGACCCAATTTAGAAGGGTATTGAGACCGAACGACCCGTGGTAGCAATGGGGACTCATGGGAGCTCAAGATCGGTAACCAATCCGTGATAGGACATGAATCACGTTGTGGATACTCGCGAGAGGCCATTTACTAGTAGGGTTGTAAATAGTAGACTTGGGCTCATGGGCGCTCAAGATCGGTAACCAATCCGTGAGGGGACATAAGAGCTTCCCATCTGTTATTTGTGGATGACCAGTAGGGTTGATGAGTCCGTAGTCAGGGACTATGCTAACTCTAGTGTGAAGGATACCGGAAAGGATCGCCAGGGGCGAGGAATGGACGTATTTGGATCTGAGTTGATATGACTAAGTAGATGACTTGCATTGGGCTAGGTTTTACCTTGACATGCACCAGTACTTAGACCAATGGTGATGTGAGAGAGCGGTGACTTATACCTCAACCATGGATTGTCCTGAGGGATGAAGGACCCACTACCAAACGACGTTGTGTGATGAGACCTTCCTAAAGAAGTATGGTGCTATGACTTAAAGCATGTCTGCCTATAGAGACCAGCATACATAGAGTTAGATTCATACATTCATTGTCTGTTTCATATCGCATTGCATCATGCTATGTTCTGCAATCATGTTATTTATGTTGTTGTGGTTTAACTTGCCTTGCTGAGTTCTTTCAAACTCACTCCTTTTTGTGCAATCTCTTTTGTTAGACTACTCTAACAGTACTGAATATTATGAAGGGCAATATAAGGAAGCATAAGCTGAAGAAGCGTACTAGACGCAAGGTGTTGGCTACAATGAAGATTACATTGCTGATTCCTCATGTGATCATGACACGTACCATGATTAGCCCTAATGTGGAGTGGGAACGTCCGAGTTTGATTGATGAAGTCCATATCTATGAAGATGTACTTTATAAAATAGAAGACTCTTAGTTTAGTTTGACTTTCTTTTCTTACTTTCCTTTGAGAACAGTTGTGTTTCTTTTTAGATTTATGAGCTACATTCCGTTGTAACTGTGGAGTGAGATTCCGCCTCACTCTACTCCTTTTGATTATATACACCATTGGTATCATTTTTCCGCACTCTGATTATACTGTCATTTCTTTCCTTATTTGAATCTCTTGTTTTTTCATTATACATTGATTATTTCTATTCATGATTATGTTATTGCATATGTGGGAGGATGATTTCCTCGATATTTGATCTTCGGGGCTGTGGATCACACACTCGGGTATGCCAGATAGGGTACCGGTTGGGTAGGTCCAATCACTCTAATCCCTCAAGGACTGGCTACCTCTATTGGGATCCTGGGTAAAGAGATAAGTCCACACTTGGCTCTCAAACCATGGCTGGGGTTTAGGTCAACACTCTCTTACCACGACCATTGGCATGAGTACTGGCGCATGTCGGGGTTTCTAATCCAATGCAAGTTATACTGGTAACATACTATATGAAGTCCAGATACTTCCCCTATGACACCAACCAACTCGGTTCAGTATCCGTCGCAACCTAAGAATGATAACCCTCACGAACTGGCTACCGTTGTTGGACTCCATTCCTTAACCTTATGGTCATCCACATATTATTGGGGCGGATGCTCTCATGACTCCTCACGACAGTCGGTCCGCTCCTTGGACGTCCATGAGCCCAACCCTAACATATGCAACCCTACCATTGCATGACCAACAGTAAACCACTGAATCTCCGCACGGACTAGTTACTGCAGTAGGATGAACAGAGTCATGTCACCATTGTCATAGGTCACCCGGCTTCAATTCCCTGCCGAAAGGGTAATAGTATGTAGGGTACCTAGCCATGCAGTTCTAGACACCCTAGGTATGTCATCCAGTAGTCATGATAGTGCTAGAGGCATCAATGAGCACGTCCCATACCACAGCCCTCTGATATCTCCAGCCAAGATATCCCAATGGAATACCCTTTCCATCACAACTACACTTCATCACTCATCATCATACCAAAACAGTTGTGCAATATCACAAAAGATAAAGTACATCAAGGAACACCACAAACAGCAAGTATACAACAAGATTCATATGCTTTATACAATTCCAGCAAGATACATGATCAAAGAATAGTAAATAGAACAGCTGAATCACCATGTATATGTAATTGCATATAAATAAGAATGCATGTCCTTACCTGTAATTAACTAAAAGCTTACTAAATTGCAATCCAATCATAATTACAAGACCTTCCAACAAATCTCCACTGCCGCCTAATTGCCCAAAATAGCAATCCCAAATATAATAATGCGGCATTGGGCAAGGGTTGCTATTTATAATGAACAGGGGGGAAATTAGGGTATTTTCCCGCAAGCAGAACCTAGAGGTCGCTTGGGGCGGTCGCTTGGTTCAATCAACTGCCTCAAGCAACTACCTCCTAGTACATTGTTGTACAAGGGTGCTTTGCTCAAGGGGTTGAAACCCAAACACAACCTAACCCTAATCATCACATGGGGGAGGTCTTACCTTCATTCCGAACATCTCCAAACACTACTTGCCTTCTACCAGATGTCCAACTTTCCAGCAAGGCAGGTTCTTCATCAAGAGAATCTAGATCCATAGGTTCAAGGTATGGATCATGGACTTTTATCCGGACACTCCACAACTTAATCCGACTAGACCTTCGGGTTATCGGACCTACAATTCGGATTCCAGGTTAGAATTACGGGAGTTGTTACAAGAAATATTTATTTATATTTGATCTCATTTAAATCACGTCAGAATAATTGATCTTATATCTATTTTTATGGCGAATATTTTCATAGAGAGTTTTAAGTTTTGGATCTGAGTTTTGTTTAGCTTTCCGTGCTTTCGAAGTTGGGTATATTATTATAGTGATTTAGGGACATAATCTAAGCCTAGGATCATCCCAAAACATATTTAGAATGGTAGATCAGAGGTTGGACTTTTAATCTTGGAAAATTGCTAGTGTGACCAAGCGGTTGCTACAACCGATCGGTTGGCCAACCAACTGGCTCTATTACAGAGGCTATTTTAGTCTTTGATTTGGTATTTTTGTTTCCTAACCATGAATGTAACTATATGGACATGATCATAAGACTTACTAGAATCTGCTAGATTGCTTGATTGTGAGAAACTAAGTCATTTATCAAATATCATCCATAGAGACAAGTAAGGAAACAATTACATCATACTAAATTGTTTGATATGCTATTCTCGTAAATATTCCAAGCATGTTTATATTGTGTTACTATGCTGTAAATAATGTTTATGCATGATTATATACTTTATGTAAGTCATTAACAGTTATGATTGTTCTTTACTGTTGGAAAATGCCATGTCAGCATTTGCCACATTAGCCTCCATTGGTTTTGATGATAACAAGCATGAATTACTAATGGCTATATTGAGTTGTTCTGTTTTAGTTCAAGATGAGAACAAGTGGACCAACTCCAATTCAAAGTCATATGCTCAAGCCCAAGTCAAGCCCAAGTCAAGCCCAAGCCAAGATCATGCCAAGATGGACATGAAGTTTAGGTCAAGATGACCATGCCAAGATGGACATGAAGACCATGCCAAGATATGAAGATGATCATGAAGAATGGAATACAAGAAAACTCAAGAACTTCATTGGTCAATGAAATTAGGACTTAGAACACCTCCATATGCACTCTCATGTAATTGTATGTAATCATGTGCATATCATGTCACTAGACTGACCTAGGACATAGTAGGAAGGTGTATGAGGCTTATGGTTGACCAAAAAGACCAAAAACCCAAGCCAAATCCAAGTCCCATACTTGACTTGATGCAGAAGGACGATTGTCTGAACCAGACGGAGGTCCGTCTAGTTTCTATCAGGTCACAGAAAGTCAAACAGAATTCCGATTGGCTTGCTGATGCCAGACGGACGTCTGTCTGAACCAGACGGATGTACGTCTGGTTTCAACTAAGCCTCCAATGGCTACCACAGACGGACGACCGTCTCTTCAGACGGATGTCCGTCTAGGCTAAAATAGGACAAAATTTATGTCCGTTTTCTATCCGTTGGGGATTGGATTTAGGCACTTAAAGGTGCTCTATATAAACCCAATTCACCCCATTTGAGAGCATTGACACACACACACTTGATCACCCACTCCCCAAGTGATCCTAAGCTCTCAAATTGCAAGAAAGCCTTGTGCTTTGCCTCTTACCCTCTCCCAACCTTGAAGAACAAAACCAAGGTACTAAGTAAGCTTGTGAAAGTCAAGCTTGAGGTGATTGAAGGCGTCGGTGGTGCATGCATTTCATTTAAGCATGCAACTCACATTGCATCAAATTCACACAAGAGGTAAAGTGTCACATATCTTGTAAGGTAACATCCTTCCTTTGTAACTATTTCAATTCTAGTCTAGGTTGGTAGATTAAAATGGTATTTGGGTGCTCTTGTTCGTTAACAAATATTAATAGGGTGCTTTTGCCCATGAACAAAGATTGTTTGGGTGCTCTTGCCCATAAACAAAGATTGTAAAGGGTACTTTTGCCCCGTAACAAAGATTATTGTAAGGGTTTGATCTCTACCCATTGTATTGAAAGAGAATCATTAGTGGAATACTCTCTTGAGTCCAAGAGAGGAGTGGACGTAGACTTGTATAGTCGAACCACTATAAATCATATGTTGTGGTTGCTTGTAATTGTTTAAATTCATTTGAATTTTCAATTTACCTTGTATTTTTGCATAAACCGCAAAACTGGGATATTCCACTAGTTGCAACCAATTCACCCCCCTCTAGGTTGCACCAACAATTGGTATCAGAGTGGGAGCTCAATTTGAGATTGAAATCAATCTCTAAAAGAGTTAAAGATCATGGATTTTCCCTTTGACCAAGTTCCTTTAAGAACCGAAGGACTTAACACTTCTCGACCTCCATACTTTGATGGAGAAGGTTTTGCCTATTGGAAAAATAGGTTTGAAGATTTTGTTTGTGCACATGATTTCGATGTTTGGAACATCATGACATGTGGATCAAACAAAGTTCTTAAAATAGATGAACAAGGCAATAAAGTACCCAAACCCAAAGCCGAGTGGACTCCAACCGACAAGATTAAAATTCAATTAAACCACAAAGTAGAAATGTTTTTGCAATGTGCTTTAAGTTAAAGAGTCTACAATAGATGTGGCATTTGCAAAAGTGCCAAGGAAATCTTTGATAAACTAGTGGTCACATATGAAGGGACTGACCACATAAAAAAGATGAACTTAGATGTTTATATGCTTCAATATGAAGACTTTAAAATGTTAGATGATGAAAATATTACTTCTTTATTTAGTAGATTCAAACAAGTTGCATAGCCTTGGAAAGGAGTTGGAAAATGAGGATGTGACAAGAAGAATTCTAAGAGCCTTCCACCCTCATGGAGACCCAAAATGACCACAATTCAAGAAGTGAGAAATCTGTCAAAAATCACCATTGATGAGGTTATGAAATCTTTGCTTGCTCATGAAGCGGAGCTTAAAGAAGACAAGCAAGTTCTAGCAAGTGTGCAACAGGATCGAAAGAAGAAGTCCATAGCTTTAAAGAGTGCCACCAAGGAAGAAGAAGAAAGTGAGAGTGAAGGAGAAGACTTGGACATTGAGCTTTACCAAATTGCCAAAGAGTTCAAGAGACTTCTCAAAAAAGAAGGAGGAAAGTATCCTCACAAAGGAGAATCCTCTAAGGAGCACAGAGGTAAGAATCTTTCTAAGGAAAGAAGTTGTGTTTCTAATGTCACTTGTTAAAAGTGTAGGAAATCGAGTCACATCAAATCCGAGTGCCCGAATGAAGAAAAGAAGAGCGCCTATATGGCTGAAATACCCTACAACACAAGTGGTGAAGAAGAAGAGGAGGAGTCCGATGAAGAAAGAATAAACTTGGCTCTAATGGCGAAGTTCAAGGAAGAACAAGAAGACCTTGAGGTAAATTCTTCCCATAGTCTTAATTTCATTAGCAATGATGAAACAAATGACATGGATAGGGACAACTTAATTGTAGTATTGTCCAAAATAATTAAGGACCCTGAAAAGGCTATTGAGGGAGAGTATGGTGTTCTCTTTTCCTTTATGCATTCGTGTAGGGGGAGAGTGCAAATGTGAGGGAGAGAAATTGTTCTTATTATGCATTAATTTAGGGGGAGCATAAGTTAAGAAGCAAGAGTTATTTTAGGGGGAGCATTCCATACTTTTCTCATCTTTGTTAATGACAAAGGAGGAGTGCTATTTGAGGGGAAGCATCTCCTATATATATATATATATATATACGAGTAAAAACTGCTACGTGCAAATGCACGTGACGACTATACATGTAGGAAAAGAAGGGAAATGTCTTGAAAATCAACTTTTAGTTAAATTATATCTTCCTTACATTGGTACTTAGGTTTGCATACAGAGAGTCATATTTTTACTTCACTCAATAATAACTTCAGTTGAGATGTATCCTTCTTTGCTCAATACTTGTCCATATGATCCTTTATATCTTCCAAGAAAGTTGCATCCTCTGACTTCAAGAAGTTATGGGTGGTGTAGTAGAAGTAGAAGGCTGCTGTGGTTCTCAAAGTTATATTAGTCATGTTCCTAGGAATGCAAAGAAAACAGACAAAGTATACCAAATTAGGAGTTCCAACAGTAATAGAGGAGAAACTCAACTGCAAGGTAGATGAAAAGAAAAAGAAAACAGTTGATTTGATCACACCTCCATAACCAACAATCATCAAGAAAAGAATTTATCACATTTTACATATAGACCAAATTTAGCAAATAGGTGAGGCATCAATACATCATAAAGGTTTCAAATTCTAAGGGACCTCTGTTTTTTTGAGTAAAATGATACTGTGATAGGAGCACAAATAAACATAAACTTCTAAAAGAACTCAAGAAGGTTGCAGCAAATTGGTCGAGCCAAATCAATTACCAACAGCTTCATATTATTCCTAAAATCAACCAGCCAATGACAAGAAGAAATTTGGCAAGACTATCACAAGGCTTTCAAACTTCATATACAAGACTACAAGGTCAACATGGTGGTTTGTCAGAGGCACCAGGGTCTGCCTGGTTTCTCATAGAAAGGTTTGGGAAAACACTCGTCGGCAGATGATGCCTGCATACTCAACAGCTCATATACTGGACAGCTTATAGTCTCCAACACCATGTTAAGAAGCACACTGATGCAGCATTCCTCCTAAATACAAGATGGTCAATCTTAAGGTAAACTCTCTAGACAACATCTCATATAGTACCATTCAACACTACTCTCCCGTGTTGTCTGCATTAGAGAGTCTTGAATGGAGTTCAACTCCTCATTGAGTAATTAAATAGTGAGGTGAAAATGGAAAGGAATAAGTTTCCTCCCCCATAGAGGAATGGGGACAATTCAAACGCCACCCTAGGGTTCACAAACCCTTGCTGTTGTGTTTTCAAATTACCCAAAATACTCTCAAAATACCCATTGCCGCCCTCTCACTTGCCATTCCACTCATGGAGGCAAACTTGGCCCAAACAGAACTATTTTGTTTTCCTTCAACCACCCCCTTCAAAGAGAGTCTGCAATAATTGATTGTTGCGTCTAGTGTGAAGCACAAGAAAATAACAATTGACCATCTATAACAAGGTTGTGCCCCAAAAGATATACACACATCAACCAAATTGGCTTCTTCCTCTACTTTTCTCCTGCAAGTTAAATTCCAGATAGTTACAAACGACATCTTATCAGCTTAACTTCTTTTCGCTCTGCAGTCGCTTTCACGGCTTCCCACTCTCTCACCCCAATCCCACTAAGTCCTGAATGAAATAATTCAGTGATTAAAGCTTTGGGGAGGGAAGGAGAGCAACATAATCTGACAATTTTAGGGGAACAAACACTAATCTGATAATTTCAATCATAACTTTCAGCCGAGACAAAGATTTAAACAAGAAGTTAGTACAAGAAGATGATATGCATGAGTTCCAAACATCAAGCCAGTGTTGCAGGAAAAAAATTACCTGCTCTAGAAAAACCTGAGTAAGAAAAAGACTACGAAGTGGGGAGAAGCTTTATTTGATTAGCCTGCGATGCACTCATTTGTAACCTCAGAACTGAAAAACAGACATTGTGTTGTAGCAAAACAGTCTAAAGTTAATATAAGTATATAACTATGAAAAGACAAACCAACAAACTGAAGAGGAATCCTCACCTTGTTGCAGCAACAGATCATCTGCTCGACACCAAGGGTGAAAGCAAGCAGGCAGAGCATGCTCACGGGTCTGACCATCTTTGGAGATACCAGCTTCAAAGCCTCCAGTGGTAGAATCGATGATAAAGACAGCATAGTCAGCCTGTGAGAAGGCAAAGAACACAATATCATAATGATCAAATGATGGAAAGTTTTAGAGTTCCAAACGCACAAACCTTCATCTTCGACTTCCGCCAAGTGCAGCAGAGCAGCCAAGTATCAATTTCTCGCTCTGTGTTTAGCCCTTGATCTTGTGAAGCTAAATCTTCAAGTTCTCTTCAGACGTTGTATCTTTAAGTTACCAACGCTTTATTCTGAATCTGTTCCGGATATTCTAATGAACTAAGACTCTGATAGAACAGTAAAATCGTATGCTCGTAGAACTAACCAAGTAGAACTAACCAAGTAGAATCGTATGCTTCACCAGCCTTGTATTGTGCTGGAATTCGTAGTATTTCCCACCCTTCTCCATAGGACCGAAACCATCAAATCCAACAACCGCTTCCCTCACAAAACCATTAAATCAAGAACCCTATTGTACAAATAACATCAAAGATTCAGAGAGATCTAGAGGGATTCAGAGCGAGTTCGAGAGGGATTCAGAGGGAGAGGGATATAGAAAGCGAGAGACTAAGATTGAGAGAGGTCATGGAGATAGTGGTGATTTAGAGAGAGGTTCAGAGAGAGTTCAAGAGGGAGAGGGATAGAGTTACAGACTTTGGGAGAGATTGAAAGAGGTTAAGAGATAAATCGGAATTAAAATTAAGGATAAATTCATAATAATTCATGACTACAATGTCCAAATTATCCTTGCAAAAATAACTAACGAAATAACAAATAGTACAACATTATTGGTATTTAGAAAAATTCTAAGGATAGAAAATGACAGAAAAAAATTTGCGAAAAAAGTAGAGTACATGCTTTTATTATAGTAGTATGATATATATATATATATATATATATATATATATATATATATATATATATATATATATATATATATATATATATATATATATATATATATATATATATTAATTTATTTTTTGATGAGAAATGGGGGATAGAATTATATGAAATAGATTATTCATTGGGAAAACATGTGATAACATGCATATGAATGAGTATTTATTGTTATTAATGATCATTCGTATTTTCTATCATTCATGTGTTTGTCATCATCAAAAAGGGGGAGATTGTTAGAAAATACCATGTCAGCATTTGCCACATCAACCTCCATTTGTTTTGATGATAACAAACTTGAATTACTAATGGCTATATTGAGTTGTGTTGTTTTAGTTCAAGATGAGAATAAGTGGACCAACTCCAATTCAAAGACATATGCTCAAACCCAAGCCAAGATCATGCCAAGATGGACATGAAGTCCAAGTCAAGATGACCATGCCAAGATGGACATGAATATGATCATGAAGAATGGAATACAAGAAAACTCAAGAACTTCAATGATCAAGACTTAGATGAAATTAGGACTTAGAACACCTCCATATGCACTCTCATGTAATTGTATGTAATCATGTGCATATCATGTCACTAGACTGACCTAGAACATAGTAGGAAGGTGTATGAGGCTTAGGGTTGACCAAAATGACCAAAAACCCAAGCCAAATCCAAGTCCCATACTTGACTTGCTGCAGACAGGCGACCGTCTGAACCAGACGGACGTCCTTTTAGTTTCTGTTAGGTTACAGAAAGTCAGACGGAATTATGTCTGGCTTGCTGAAGCCAGACGGACATCCGTCTGAACCAGATGGATGTTCGTCTGGTTTCAACTAAGCCTACAACGGCTAGTTTTTAACGGCTACCGCAGACGGACGACCCTCTCGTCAAATGGACTTCCGTCTGGGCTAAAAAAAGGACAAAAATTATGTTGGTTTTATATCCATTTGGGATTGGGTTTAGGCACTCAAAGGTGCTCTATATAAACCCAATTCACCCCATTTGAGAGCATTGACACACACTTGATCACCCACTCCCCAATTGATCCTAAGCTCTCAAATTGTAAGAAAGCCTTGTGCTTTGTCTCTCACCCTCTCCCAACCTTGAAGAACAATACCAAGGTACTAAGTAAGCTTGTGAAAGTCAAGCTTGAGGTGATTGAAGGCATTGGTGGTGCATTCATTTCATTTAAGCATACAACTCACATTGCATCACATTCACACAAGAGGTAAAGTGCCACACCTCTTGTAAGGTAACATCCTTCCTTTGTAACTGTTTCAATTCTAGTCTAGGTTGGTAGATTAGATTTGGTCTTTGGGTCATCTTGTTCGTTAACAAAGATTGATAGGGTGCTCTTGCCCGTGAACAAAGATTGATTGGGTGTTATTGCCCGTAAACAAAGATTGTAAAGGGTACTCTTGCCCCGTAACAAAGATTATTGTAAGGGTTTGATCTCTACCCATTGTATTGAAAGAGAATCATTAGTGGAATACTCTCTTGAGGCCAACAGAGGAGTGGACGTAGACTTGTATAGTCACACCACTATAAATCTTGTTTTTTGGTTGCTTGTAATTGTTTAATTCATTTGAATTTTTAATTTACCTTGTATTTCTGCATAAACCGCAAAACTGGGATATTCCACAAGTTGCAACCGATTCAGCCCCTCTAAGTTGCATCAACATTTACTTTATTACATGGTGTGATTTGATGATTGGTGACTTTGCCATGAAGAATACCCAGGTTGGTATTCCTAGCCTTATATATCAAGGGTAATTTGTGGTCTAAGTCACTGTCCTTGGTACCCTTAGTGCATTTCCTTAGTTATTGTGTATGCATATTTAGGAAATCTACATGCATAGTTAGGTTACCCACTACGTGCTACTACACTTTCAGCAAGGAAATTGAAGTCGAGTGACCCGTGATGGCAGTGGCTGAGTCCTGTGGGTGTCCAAAAGAGGTAACAAATCTGTGAGAAGACACAAGCTCATTGTTACCATGCAATGGTAAGGTTGCATATGCCAAGGGTTGGGCTCATGGGCGTCCAAAAGACAGCCTGGGTGTTGTGAGGAGACATGAGAGGCATCGTCCTTAGCATATGTGGATGACTATGGAGTTTCATAATGTTAATCCAATAGAGGTAGTCAGCCCATGAGGAATAACATTCCTATGTGGAGAAGATACTAGACCAAAAGGGCATTAGGCATCAGGATTATCTAGACCACATATAGTGCATTACTATATGACCTTGCTTTGGGTTTAGGATTCCCCAACATGTGCCAGTACTCATACCAATGGTTGTGGTGAGAGAGTATGACCCTATAACCCCAACCAAGGTGATGATGTGGACCGTACCCTTATACCTGGGATTCCAACAGAGGTAGTCAGTCTGTGAGAGATCAGAGTGTGAGACCTTCCCAGAAGAGGGTTGGTGCTCATCTTAATGCATGTCTGCCTAAGTAGAAACTAGCATGGTTAGTTTATTAGCTGCATATGTAGCATGTCATTGCACATTTTACATTCTTGCATTCATGTATCGTAGTACGTATGTAGATTGTTGCCTTACTGAGTTCTATAGAACTCATCCTTGTGGATTTCCTTATTTTCTTATATGACTATACAGATGCAGAAGAAACCCTGTATTCATGGGAGAACTCCACTGAAGTTATACTAGAGAATCTAATGGGTACTAGTTATGGTGAGCACAAAGTTTCATGTGGATGTCTGGAGTGCTCTTACGGCACCCATTAATAAAAATAGAGCCATGATTATTCATCAGTGGGATGAAGGGATTAAACATAGACTCATAACACCTTTTATAGAATAATTTGAGGAAAATACACATAAAATGCTTAAGGACAATTGTAAACCTTAATTAAGCTATTTTCTTTGCTTCTGCTCACATACTCTCTTTTAGATATTCCTTTGGTATTCATTTTGGGATTTTGGACATTATTATTCTAAATAATTAATGAACAAATTAATTATTGCTTTTGATTGTGGTGTTGTGTGCTTTATTTATTGCTAATATTGTAACTTGATCATGTGACTGTGAATCACATACACGGGTTATCAAACGGATCCGATACCGTCAAGTGGGGTGTGACAATTGAAGTTTTGTTTTCTCCACTGGATGTCTTGCTCTAGCTAACACCCTAGTGGTGAAAGCCTTATCACTATTATCTATGATAGAATGGCCAATCTACTCTAGGAGTCAACGAACTTCTCATGAAGGATGCCATGGGTTGTACACACAATTCCTCTTACCAAATATCCTCTTTAAACCCCCCCCCCCCCGGGAAAAAAAAGAGCATTAAAAAGTTTAGGAAAAATTTCAACACCATTCCTTGAGTTATCCTCTAAAATTAATGCCAGACTTAAGGGCTGCAGCAGGCCAAGCTGGGCTGGGCTTTTGCAATCCCAAGCTCAACCCTAGATATTCTAATCTAAACCCATTCCCGCCCTTACCCTAATTCAGGGCCAAGGATTATTGTGTTTGACCCTAAACCCCACAAGGCCATGCCAAGCCCATTCCCGCCTTGATTGGCCCTGTCCCTGGCCCTAATTGGCCATGTCCCTAACCCTATTGGCCATATCTTTGGCCTAGCCCTGATTGGCCCTATACTTGGCCTTGTCCCTGGCCCTGGCCCTGGCCCTAATTGGCCCTATCCTTGTCCCTATTCCTAATTCAATGAGATCAAGCTTCAGGGACAAAATTAGGGCTGACTGGCTTAGGGCGGGTCAGGGCCATCAAGGCCAAACTTGCACCCCTTCCAAACTTTGAATTACCCTAATCATACCACTTATTTTTGACATTGTTTGTTTTCATGCGTTCATTTTCAATATACCCCTATTTCCTAAGAATAGAAGATTGAAAGGGGGAAGAAAACAAAAAGAGGAAACTGAAAAAAAATATCGTGAGAAAATAAAAATCATATAAAAGATGCAAGAATAGAAGAAGAAGAGTGGTTGTAAATGTAGAGAAAGATGAAGACAAGTCTTGTAGGTTTTTCCGTTCAAGGGAATTTTTGTCCTTTTGATTTTTTTTTTTAAACAAGGGCGAGACATAATATAATAAGAGAAAAATACTATATCAAACTAATTTCTAAAAAAACGACGACCAAACAGCTCCTCTCTAAACAGACTAGGGAGCTCCTCAACATCAAGGCTAAGCTCACGGACAGCAGGGGATGTCATTGGTATATTCTTCCCCTCTAAAGATCTGTCTAATAAATTAGGTAAATGGCAACAATTCTAAAGGTAATTCAAAATTTTCCAAAATTTTACCCTGGGCCGGGGCCCGGGGCCACAGCCCACAGGGCTGCTTCCCAGCAGAGAGCCACGCTCAAGCAGCTCTCTTTTTTTTTTTTTTGGTTCAAGTCTGAAGCTCGATTTGCATGTGAGCCGTGAGTACAGAGAGCGCGGAAAATTTTTCCAACCAGGCTTGCTGCTTCAACACGCTCAAGCGTAATTGGATTTCGAGCGAAACGGGAAGAAGGAAGCATGAGGGCTGTAATTCAACGAGTAGCTTCAGCCAGTGTTGAGGTCAGTGATTACTAATCACTATTACTGGAAACGGAAAAATCTTTCTTCACTTTTCCTCCCATCGTTCTGTTTTTCTTTCTCAAGCAAATTGTGCAGGTGGAAGGCCGGACGGTATCAGAGATAGGGCCAGGCCTCCTAGTCCTCGTCGGCGTTCATGATTCTGATGTCGAATCCGATGCAGAGTACATGTAATTACACAAACTCAAAAAAGGTTTCTTTATTATTTTTATTTTATTTTATGTTTTCTTTAGTTCTTATAAAACGAAATGAAATTGCGAATGTTGCAGATGTAGGAAGGTATTGAATATGCGATTATTTCCAAATGAGAAGACTGGGAAGCAATGGGATCAAAATGTAAGCACCCAATCCTTAAACACTGTTCGAAATGAGATAACAACCATCATGACTGCCTTTGCCACCAAAAGAAATTGATAATCTATTCGTTAGTGAATAGATCTTGTACCAAAACAGAATGAAAGTACCTCCTGGGTGATTTCTGTTTACAGCTTTGTTGGTTGGATAGACAAGAATATTTAGATATTACATAGAAATTGGTAGATTACCCATGCGATCGTTACATTTAATGCTACGTGTTCCAGCATATGGTCTTTAGTAAATGACTCTGTTTAGCATGTTCCATAGTTCCATGGCTTTTGGTATGTTCTAGTACGTAAAACTTTTGTCATACTCGCAGCTCAAATGCTTGACATAATGCATGATAGAATTAAAAAAAAAAAAAAAAAGACAATAAGCCTAAAAAGGGCAGCTAAGAGCTAAATATTTATTTCATTTCATGCGACTTGCAGGTCATGCAGAAGAATTATGGAGTTCTACTTGGTATTTTTTTTATTGACACCTTGTCATAGTTTTGAGGAAAGTTAACATGTTTTTTGTCATTACTATTATGGTTATCTTCTGTCTGAAAAGTGATGTATGCATCTTGAATGGAAGTGGATGATGGATGGATTCATTACCTTTTTTACTTGTTTGTTTCAGTGAGTCAATTTACGTTGTATGGGATCTTGAAAGGCAACAAGCCGGATTTCCATGTGGCTATGTCACCTGAAAGAGCGAAACCTTTCTATGCTTCTCTGGTTGATAAGTTTCGCAAATCTTACAATGCCGATGCAGTCAAAGGTATGTACAGTCTTGTTACCTGAAGCCCTTTAAGTTTTGCTAATATTTTTCTGTTGGAGAATTGGGTTGCTCATATTGAATATAGGAGTTGCTTTCATTGGTAACTACATGTAGGAGTTGGATGGCATTGAATTCTAAAACCTAATAATAATCTTAGTTGATTTTGAATTATCTCTGGGGAATTAATTTTTCTTCTACTTCTGCTTTTCACCCTAGCACCAATAATGAAGCATAAATATTTATATACGGTTTTTTGTCAAACTAAGTTTTAAATATGGTGCAAATTCAGAAATCAATACCAAATCTTGATGCTACTGTGTTTCATATGTTTGGGTTATAGACTTTGAGCCTGTTTCTTTTAGCTACTCTAGTATAATGGATCTCTGAAGCAAGTTTTGAGAACTTAATCTCAAAGGACAATGTGGTGGTCCATAAATACAAATTGGGGTGAGATCTTCGAATTATGGTAAGCCAGATAAGTATGGGAAGCATAAAATTATAGTCAAAGTTTGAGCCCAAAGCTCTCTTCTCTTCAGCAAAAACTGCATTTTTTAGGCCAAATAGGTCCGTGCCTCATCAATGAGCTTAAAGGCCCTGCTTGTGCTTTATTAGAGTTTTTTTTTTTTTTTCTATAATTTCTTGCATATTTTTCTGATAGTTGAGTTCTTCTACCCCTTTTTATGGTATTACCATGATCCTATCAAGATACTGATGATCCAAGACATTACCGTGATATCCAAGTTCTGGATCAAGCTGGGCGATCTACCATTTGTGGCCGCTATATTGTCTAAAAAACACAAGATATAACCGAATCTTGTGCCAATATCTTGATGAGTTCTCAAATCTTGCTCTGAAGCGTGTGAGATGGTGGTGGCCTCTTGATGTAGTATATCCTATTCCTGTAAATGTTTTGTGTTCCACTACTTATTACCTACTTCTATGCTAGAAAGCTTTGAAGTACTTGAACATGTCACTGATCATGCAGCCTTCTATAAAGATCCTAAGCTGCCTGTTAGCCTCCGTCTTGTTTATTTACCCCTCTGAATAATCTCTAGAAGACCAAGGTGTCCGTGAAGTTGAATTGGTTCATACATTGACAAGTCAACCCCTTTCCTCATCCTTTTTTATTTCTTCCCCCCCCCCCCCCCCACCTCTCCTTTGGATAACCTGGGATTATTTAGAGTCCTTGAAGAGCTTGTGCCACATAAAGTTAGTGCATATGTTTGTCAGCCGCTTATTTAAGAGAGTAATTTAATTATTAATTTTGTCTTTTAATTCAGAAGTCCTTGAGTGTGGGGTAGAGGTTAGACCAGCATTCCTTGAACTTGGAGGTTTGGTTTTTCGGGGGGGGGGGGGGGGGTTGGCTTTGGACTTGAACTCCCTTGAACCCCACTCCGCCCTCCTCCTGTGCTTTGAAATTGAAATGAACCATACTGAATCATGTATGGTTAATACTTTTAGTTACTATTATCTATAACCGGACATTTTTTGTGTGACTTAATGGCTATCACATGTAGTTAAACAATTGAAGTTTCACTAGTTGTTTCATTTTCCTTCCAATAGGTGGTCTTGCCATATGTTTTAATATTTTGAATTCATTTTCTTCCATCCAACATTAGTTTCATTTGTCATAGCACATGATAATTAGACAACCTTCTACAGTCTGACTCTAACCCTTTTATTTCGCCAGTCTGTCTCTAACCCTTTTATTTCGCATCTTGGTTACCGTCTCTCACAGATGGTGTATTTGGAGCGATGATGAAGGTAAAGTAAACTCTCCTGGGAATTGACAGAACTTCTCATTGTAGAATGATGTCCTGACCTGTTTGCTATTACTGAAAGGTGAACTTGGTTAACGATGGGCCTGTTACAATGCAGCTTGATTCTGCACAAACATCCAAGTGAGTATATACCAAAAAAGACAGGAGGCTGACACAAAGTTTATAATTTGTATTGGATTGAGAATTTTATATTATGACGCAATACATTGTCTAACATGTCCAACCTATTTCAGGAACACAAGTGATGCAGTGGAACCATAATCTGATTGATAGTCATGAAGGATATTGAGAGATTTAGACCTATGGTCTATACTCCTTTGGGGAAACTCCTATGTTGATTTATCATGTTCTGTTCGGATATGACTACTCATTCGTGCGGTGGAACCATAATCTGATTGATAGTCATGAAGGATATTGAGATTTAGACCTGTGGGTTGTACTTCTCCAGGGAAACTTCTGCATTGATTTATTATGTTCTGTTGTATATTTATATATACTGACTGCCTTTGTTCCCGGTACATATGAAACTTTATTTCGAATAAATCTCCTTATTGATTTTCTCTGAAGTCAAAAATTCAACAGCAAACCCCTTGAGAGAGGGAGAAGGAATTAATTCATAAAATGTTTTGTATACACTCCATTTTACAGCTTGATTGGTCAATAGCTGGATATAGCCAATCTATTTGGCCTGCCTGAGTGCAAGTGCCGATGGGAATGCACTTTGAAGCATTACCTTGAGGTTAATGTTACTAGATAGAGTACTGTTCCCAGAAGTCAAATATGATTTCATTCAGATGTCCCCGAATTTGGACTATGATCCATCCTGAGCCTTTTCAAGACTTCAAATGGAAAATCAAAATTCAAATGTTTATATCCATTTAAAGGAATCCATGTTTGGAAAATCTGTCTTCTGAAAATTATTTTTTTTTTTTTTTTATTTTTATAAAAGAACTAAAAAAGTTTCATTCGAAGATCAAGAGGTAGTCAACAATGTATCAGAGAGTTTCATTCACTAGTGTGCGTATTGCTAACACCTTAATTTAGCTCTCTTCGGAAGATATATAGCAAATACATAAGCTCATGTGTTGTAACAAACGGGTCATCTCTGTCGTACATCTAATGGTCATATATATGAGAACTCCTAATTGACTGGTCTTTGTTTGACAACAGCAACGCCAAAACATAACCTCTCTGATGCTTCTGGTCCCCTCCGGCAGTCTCCAGGCCAAAACAATTCCGAATATCTGATCAAATCAAACCACCAAAAGTGGGTAACTTTTCTAGTTCTGTTCATCCTCCTTGACTCTGCTGGAGTATCTTTTAAGACCTATGTTCAAAACAAAATGTGCTCCCAGTATCCTGTAATAAATTTCAGCAGTATTCCATCTTCAAGGCAGAGCACTGGCCTTCATTTTGTTGCTCACCTGAGGCATAACCATTCCTAAGTTGTTATTCTCCTCATGGGTAAGTTTCAATAATAACAATAACCAAAGGACTAAACTGATTCCAAAAATAAAGTCTAAATCTAATTACGTAGAAGAAAAAGAATAAAACACAAATGCCACAATACTATAGTTTAATTGAACTGTAATATATATAGAGCAATAACCACATGCAACCCAGATTCCCTTCAAAAGGTGCTTGCAGATTGACAACTTTAGACAACATATAGGCATGAAATGTCCAGATTCAGTGCTGGGTGTAATGTGACCCATCAAACCTTTCAAAACTTCAACTGACTATAGCCATAGATACCTTAAACCCTTCCTATCTACTGTGGTAGACCTAGCAAATATTGACATTTTTGTCAAGTCAGTTTGGGGTATGCGGACAAACTTGTGGGATTTGGTAATGACTACGAAGGGGAAATCAAAGAGAAACTGTATCTGTCCAGGGGTGGACATAGATTAACAAGGTACCTTGGGTAGGGATAATCATCCAGGTTTTGTTGTGGAAGTAAAAAAAAAGCTGCCTGGCCACAGTAGGCGGGTTGATTCCTCTGTGGTTTCTGGGGAGCTTTCAGTGAGGAGACCTCTGGATGTGCCGCCAAAAAACAAATCAGGAGGATCAACCCATACGTAATTCCAAAGAAAGACTGTAGGCAGAAATAGGAGATATATCTTGGCTGCAAAGAAACTGCAGGCAGGATAGAGCTCAACAGAGGATTCAAGAATAGGGTAGGGTCATCTTCTGTCACCAAAGAACATTGATTAGAGCTCTTAAAAGAGGATTGCCAGCAGGGTATACAAGTGTTATGGACAAAGCCTAGCCCCTACATTTAAAACCTTCAAAACCAATAAATAATAGTTTAGAAAAACAGTTAATAAAAATAGCCTATGCAAAGATTGTTATTCTAGCTTAAATTATGAAAGACTGTTTACGGTTTAGGCTTATCCTGAGGTACTTGGCCATAGGAATCTCATTTAATTCCTGATATCATCTCTGCTCTCATTCTCCTCCTCAGTTTAAACAGAATCCAATGCAATACTAGATATAATCCCATCTTCATAATCATAAAAGTGTGGTGGGGAATTAATAAATTTACCTTTAGGATAGCCACTCCATGAGGGAAGGGCATACAAAAAATAATTATCTTCAAAACCCTATGTTTCTTTTGTAAGGATCGTTGCAGCAGTGAACAGTGCTTCTTTTCCAAAAGGAATAATCTCCCTGCATGGAAGATGAATTAAATAAAAAAAGACAAGGTTTATGGAGAGACATAAAATTATACAAATATGCAGAAAATGGACAAAATGAAAATAAAATACAGAAAAACATCAACCAACATAAGTATGAACAGACAAACACAATGTATAGTTTTAAGAGTACACTCATAAAGACACCACCTGAAGTAATCCCAAAAAGGAAAACAAAACATAATCCCAGAAAACAAAACATATCAACCACCAAGCGAAGTACACACGAATAAGGGGAAAAGAATGATACCAGGTCTCATCGCCCATGTGGCTCATGCACCTAGACATGGAAGTCCATGAAAGTGACACTCTGCTCCTGTGGAAAGGCAGAAACCCTGCACAGGGCGATGTTGGTTTTGCCCTATTAGGTTTACAAGTCAAACCTGATTTGGGAGTACATGATTACTATCAGAATCTAAGTATTTTTTTTTTAGCACCAATATAAATGAATACTTTACCATTCTATTGGACTTTAGCAACATTTTGTATCATACTAAGATTTATGAAGTTTTTATATTTAGAAAAACCTCAGCATTGAAATTTGAAAATTGCACCTACCATAAAAAAATCCAGTTTTTGTTCTTGAACTAAGAGTTGACTCTTTATTCATTTGGATTTTTTTTTTTTGATTACTTTTATTGGATTCAAATAGGGGTATTTTTCTTTTTATAAAAAATAATATCTTAAAGTAAATGATTTTACATAAATGATAAGCAAGTGCTTGTCCTGGTTCCCAGCCAATGTCCAAGAAGAATATATACCAATCGAATTTGGGTAAAAACCCACAAGTACCACAAGTGATTCATGTATTGTGCTTAGAAGGTCTAAATTAGGCAATATACAAAGCTAGTGTATATATATTGGCCTTAAAACCACCACATTGAGTTGGTTTCAGGGGGAAAATTCAAAATTCAGATAAATTTTGACCAAAATTCAGTTTTTGCCTAGTCAAAAGTGGACTCAAAACTTGGTTCTAAGTCTCCTCCCAACTTCTCAATTAGGCCAGTTAAATATTTTCTTTTCATTTGGTTCTAGTCCTTCCTGGATCCTTGATTCTGGAGGCTTTCAACCACACAGCTAGTACTTCATACCTATTCCAGACATACAATCCTTTTTCAGGTAAAGACTAGGTTTAAGTTTCTCAATCCCTTCATTCAATATCTGGTTAAGGCACTATTTACTGTTCTCTATTCTTCATATTCCCAAATTACGTGCAATGTCTTTCCTTTATAGTTCTATTGTTACTTCTATTACTGATATTACATCTTATCGTTTCTATTCTACTTATTGTGTTCTTCAAGATCTACAGATGGTGGGATACTTATCAATGCAGCAGGACAACCAAGTCCTGTGAGAGCTTTCCTAAGGACTTTTGTAAGGAAATCACAAAGCGCCACCATGGCAAATGCAGCTATGGTTGTATAAAAAATACTGATTATTCCAATTATTGATTGGTATGTTTCTTTCATCGAGTACTATTCTTTTAGTTCTTACTGTATGACCCCTTGCAATGAAAGGATTTGAACAAAAAAGCCTTTTTTTAATTAATTTTAATTCTACTCATATGCTAGATTATTAAGGAATCATCCCAATGCAATTTCAAAAAATTATGTTTTATCATAATATGATTAGCAATAACATATAAAAATGTTAATCTCTAAGAAATTTGATCAGTCAAATAATTTTATTTCCACAAGACCCTTTTGTACTGTTCAAAGCACAAAACCAGGTTTCCAACAAATCCAACATTAATTAAATCCAGTCTTGCCAGGACAAGGTTTATTGTTGTTGTTGTCATTATATTGGAGAGTTATGTTCCTGCCAAACCTTGTTTGGTGTGTGCAGCTGCTGTCAACATCAATCAGGATGAGAAAAATTTTAGAACTAAAAACAAATGAGTATTTTACTGCATTTTGGTTTTAGCAATGTTATACTACATTAAGATCTATGGAATTTTTGGATTTGAGAAAAAGAGAAAAGGGGGGGGGGGGGGTGGAACCACTGTAAGAAGTCGTCTACTAATGACATTTCAGTTTTTGTTCTTGAACTAAGGGTTGACTTTTCCCCATTCAAAATTTGAATTATTTTAATGTTTTTATTGAAGTAAAATAGTGGGTATTGTTCATTTTTTAATAATATGTTAAAACTGGGGTATTTATTTATCTGTGAATGTTATTGATGCGAAACCCAACTTTAGGGCTAGGGTTTTTTATGCTTTCCCTAAAATTAAGAGCTGCCCAAAATCTTCCAGCAAATAAGTCAGATACTATAGGATGTTTGGGATGGTTTTAGGGTTCACAAGGGTTAAGTAAAGGCCTAGAAGAAATTGACCAGGCTCCCGGTTAAAGGGCTGAGGGTTTTAAACTTGAAACCTTGCTGTAATGACAATTTCAGATCTGGATTTAACAGTTAAGAGTTTAGAAACTAGGGTTTCGGTTAGCTTAGGAATGGGTCTCTTGTTGATACGTTGTAATTTCAGATTTATCCTAATGGGATTAAGTTTAGTTGGAGGTTTCCTACTCGGAGTGGGACTTTTAGAGAAGTCAACTAGGGTTAAGATTTGGAAGGAGAAGTAGAGTTGGTATAGGAGACGCTAATCCTAAGTCGCTTTGGAGTTTGGAGTGTGGTTGATTGTTTACGTTGAACTAGGGCTTAGGTCTGGAGGATGAAGATGAATTGCAGAATTTTAATGAAGAAGATGAAGTGCAGGAATTTTAGAAGTGTTAGGGTTTTAGGCTTTAGATGGAACCAAGGGTAGGGATGGGATGAGGGGTGATATGCAATCCAACTAGGAGGGAAAGGAAAGGTAAAGGGGACCTGATAGGGGAGGGGTGCTGCTGCTGCCATAGGGAAGAAGAGAGAGGGCCAAAGGGTTGAAGAGGTGAGGTGTCGTAGGGTGAGGGCAGGGCCTAGGGAAGATCATAGGGGGTGGGAAAAGGGGCTGGGGTGTCGTGGGGCTTAGGGAACAATGCTGCTAGAGTATTGCAGCAAGGGGGAGGGGAAATAGGGTTGCACAAGGATGGAGAAGGGGCTGGGCATGGCTGCAATTGAAGGGGAAGGGCTGGGGATGCTTAACTTGGAGAATTGTTGGACACTTCTGGAATTTTCTGAAGAAGAGCGCTAGACAGAGTTGCTGATCTTTGATGAAGAAAGCTTGACTGAAAATCCACAATAGCCCCCTCAAACAAGAATCGTGGTCCTCAACACAATAATTTTTATTCAAATAATCAGACTTAACTTTTACAAAGAAAGAATAGGTTATTTATATCCTCCTAGAAGACTCTAACCTAAGCGGGACTCCTTTATCGATTAGGATCCCATTAAATTAATCCCAACCATCAAAATACATAATAAAAGATATAATGGAATATCCTTGAAAATAGATTCCCCCTAAGACTTAAACCCTAAAGGAACTCTTCTTGCAATTAAAGACTGTTAAGAGTCTTATCTTAAAAGAAGAGCCCCAAGTCTCAAGAACTCCTCTTTGACTTAAACTGGACTTCTAAACTGACTAAAACACTCCAGAAAAAATAAAAGAAAATTCTGGAAGTAAAATCCAGCAATTACTTAGGTCTGGTTTTGACTAAAATACCCTCTTTAGGGATCAGCCAGCCTCAGATGGACCCACTTTAGGGTTTCAGCCAGGATGGGTGGTCAACCATTTTCACATCAGTTTTCTTAAGAAAATGAAAAACATTTACTTAAATGAAAGGGTAATTTACAGGTACCTTCCCTGAGGTAAGTTGTACTTCCACTTCCACTTATGGGTTTTCACTATATACATGTACCTCCCTGCTTTCCAAGCTAATTGATTGCTAAAACCTCTGTTAATTCTATATTCAAAATGCTAGAATTATTATTATTATTATTATTATTCAATCAAATGCAACGTCTCCCATCTGAAGCTTGAATCCCTCCCCTAACTCTTTTACCTAGGACTCATCCCATATCATTTCCCCCTGCAACATCTCCCATCTGAAATCAGAACCTGCAACACCTATGCTGGCTCAGCTAGCTGCAACTAGGACCCAAAGCCCTCCCTGAAAACAGACTTTCCTAGGTATCTGCTTTAGCCAACTTGGACACCTTGGCATCCTTGCGGGTGTAGATTTGGTCTTTTTTACCCTCTCCAGTACCTAGGATTGCGAAAGCCCCATGACAACTATGCTGGTTATTTCTAGGCCCTAGTACATCAAACCTTATTGATTATGGCTAAGCTTTAGCCAATGCCCAGGAGTGGTCTCTATCATTTGACAAGCCAAGTCATATGCTCTTTCACAACTCTAAACTACCCCTTTTATCATCCTATGAATCGGCTGCAATTGAAGTTACACTTTGCTTAAGGCATTCAATACTCTGTTGCATTATGCCTTGGGAGTTATAAAACAAAACTGTCATCTCTTTCTGCGCAATTTTAGTATGTCTCAGCATGTGGTAGTTGAACTTCAAATACGAATATTTCTAAAGAAGAATTTAAAAGAAAATTTTTCATCAATAATTATGAGAAAATACGCAGATTAAATCATGTAGATTTCCTCTTAAAACTTTGGAAGGTCCTAACTATCAAACAACAGTGTAGCATATAAAAAAGAAGAAATAACAGTGTACCATTGGTAATGAATTCTTAATTCATCCAAAAAAACAAAAAACTGTGTGGCATACAAGTGGGACTGCATTAAAGGCAAACCTAAAAACAGAAGTCCCAGTGCATGTTTTATAACCCCAGTAGGAAGCAAATTTACACTGACGTCATCTCTATACTACATTGAATTCTTTCTGACCTAACAATCTATCCTCAACTCAAAATGATGAACCACAGAGATTCAGCTGGGATCATCCGTCTTACTTATTGCAATATCTTCCTGGTTACTGCTGGCTATCAAGATTTAAGCTGGTGAGTGGTGACAACTGACAAGAAGCAAGAGTCCTCGAAGGAATGGATATATGATGAGTACAACAGTCAAGGATATATGCAGCCACTCGTTACTTTCATCATGGCTAGATGATCAGCATTATGTTTAGTTCTTTATATAATTTATTGTACTTTTATCTGACCAGAATTGTTATGTAGAAGTGTCATAAGGAAGTTTCTGCTAGAGAAGTAGTTATCAGGAGTAGCTATTGCTGGAAAACTGTTTATAGGGAATAATTTCCTTCTGTTTATCATATTTGGTTGCCAGAAAGAAAAGGAACTGTATTTGGAAATAAAAGACAAGCAATGAAATTTTAAAACAAAAAATCAGGAGAAATTCTATGCAATTCTATGAGAGAAACCAAGACTTTAAGAAGCCAAGATCATTTTTATTGTTTATCTCTTTCTTCTTCTATCCTCTCCTCTCTTTTAAACTGTACGTCTCCAGCAAATTATCCCTATTCAAAATTTGGAACCCCTAGACATTGTTTTTTATTTCTCCCAACTCCAGAGCATTCCAATTGTTCTTTCAACTGCAGCAGCGCGTAAACCCCAATAAATCATATTTGTGGCTAGCATTGGACTGGTTTGTGGTTCAGTGTGGACTGGTTTGTGGTTCAGTGTGGTTTCTAAACCTGTTCTACATCGGGAAATCCCTTGCATGGAGTCAAGACAACCGCTTCACAAAAAGCATGTGCCCATGGACATGTGCTATCACTACCAGGGATAAATTTTCCTTGCAAGTTGTTAGGAAAATGAAAAGTAGATCTTAGATCTGTGGTGTAACTTTCTATGTATAGTCTTGTGAATATCTATTTCATGTCTACTTCAGCAAACTTAGGATTACCAGCTCAATTTCGACATGCAGAGCACAATGACATGATGTTGTCCACAATCTGTCATGTAGCATTTCCAAGAGGAAAAGGAAATTTCTTCAAAAAATTCTAATCTGTCATTTACATGAGTCCATAAAATAAACACAAAATGGAGGACTCATTGTAGCAGAAAATATTTATTGCTGTAACATATTACAATAAAAAATAACATGCTTCCAACTCCATTAATAGCATGTCTGATATTGCTTACAAGAAAGGGTAGAAGTGTGAAAACCCCTTGCTGTGATTCTTCAACTGTGAAAATAAAAGATGTTCTCATGTTTACTTTACAAGATTGCTAACACATAAAACACAGTTTGTCATATTCATTTTCCATATTTAGACCAAAAAATATATATATATATTCATTTTCCATATAGAGAAAGCAAGGTAGAAGAATCCATACAAAACGTATGCAGAAGGTTTTGTAAAGAAAAAACCACAGTCAAAACAACCCTATAACTTACCCATTAGTAGTTTGAAGACTACGGAAAGCAGAAACCATATCTTTACATATCTGAACCACAGAGACACTCCCCTTGTCTCCACCAGAAGCAGTATCTTCTTTTACATGACGTTGTAGTGCCAAGTAAGCCTAAAAGGTAAAATAGTAAGAAACATGTTGGACAATATGTGATTAGGAGAACACAAGTAACAACCCTAATGCGTCCAACAGAAGCAGCAGTTTTCTTCGATATTATATTTGAGAGATAAATAGGCCTAAGAGGTAGAATTAACAAGAAAAGCATTGGACAATATATAATTAAAAGAAATCATGCAATATATAAAATCCTGGACACATTTCGATCATCAGTAAACAAAATATAACAACTCAACTTTATCACAACCTTGGTTTGAGATGGCGACATCTCACTTTTTCCGAATAGTGAGATGAGGTGAAGGGCAAGATTCCCACAACTCACTCAAGATCTCGCCCATCTCGCCAGATCTCTCCCCAAATCTTGCCATCTCTCGCCAAACTCTCAATTTTCGACAGATTTTTTGTGGATTTCAGATAGATTTTCACTTGCAACTACTCTTTGCACATTTACAACACCAAAGGAAGATCAATCATTTTATGCTTGTCTTATGAATTTATGAGTTATGCTTATGACTTGTACAAAACTTCTAATGGTTGTATAATTTTATCATTCTATTCTCGAGAGTCGAGAGTGTGATACTTATATGAATGGAATTATGATAACATTTAAGTTATTTGATGTACTTGATACACTTGCTTTTCATTTGTATGCCTTAAAGGTTCTATATTACATTTTGTATAACCTTGCATTCCTCAATCTTGCAGCATTTCAGTTTCACACTTAGGGCTGTTTTCTCACAAATCCAAGGCTACCAATGTATTCAAAAGGCCTAAATTAGGCTAACTAAGTTTGAGCCCAACCTGGACCCTAAAACCCGCTGATAGGGGTGTCAATTTGCAACCCGAACCGTTAAAACCAAACCGCACCGGCCCGTTATAGCTCAAACAGGCAAGAACCGAACCTTAATGGGTTGTGTTTGGGTTGAGGGTGGCAGAGCCCCGCACCAACCCAAACCCAAACCGCAACCTGTTATAACCCATTTTATAGTTTTACATAAAATATTGTTTGAATTATCATATTACCACTAGGTAGTTGGTATAGACTATCAGAAAAATTGAGCATAAATTCAAATTGGTCGAGATGGCCCCAAAAAAGGACCATATCTCGACTAAGATCTCGCCAACTTGGTCGAGATCTTGGTTTTTCGAAGGGGCGAGATCCCTGGTGAGAGCGAGTTCTTGAACCATGATCACAATTAAATGGGTTCGACTACATGGATCCGTGCACTCCAATCAGCTATGCAAAGAGTAGTTGATACAAGGCTAGGCTATACATGTCTTTCCTCACCACTTCTAAAAGCATTTAGATCATCTACCCATGGACCTTTTAGTTCCTTCCACCAGAATCAAACCACTCTTTCGCATTAAGGCATCTAAAGGACTCCTTGAACATGATGCCACATCAAACGGCTTCTCCCAAGCCAGCTCTAGTATGGTCATTCCTCATGTTACTATTCCTACTTTTTCCAGTCAATATCCTCATCTCTATTACACCGTTTATCTATATGATGTGTGTGAACTGCCCAAAATTCTGTACCATATACCATAGCTGGTCATAGGACGGTCCTAAGAAAGAGATTGCAAAATAAATAACACTAGGTGTTTACCATGATTTGGAATATGTACTCTTTAATTTCAAGTCATAAAATCATAAAGTTGTTAGTGCATTCATGAATGGAAAAAATTCTAGAAACAAAAGAGCAGCAACGGTTTTGTGAATGGCCATGCATGGTGCACAATTAGGCCTCAACTCTTGGATGGGATAAGAATTTCTGTATGGTATATGATTGTGCCTCCCCAATGATGGAAAGCTTGACTGTATACCACAAACAGCAGCGCATAAAACCTCTTCGCAAATAAAAGTGAGGACATTTTTTTCTCAACTCCCATTTAGGAAACAAAAGGAATGTTTCTTTTGTTAATAACTATTCAAGAGTCACTTAGATTTATCCAATGAAATCATTTGGAACTGTTTTCTTTATTTAGTGCCTTTGTTTTAGAAATTCAAAATCAGTTTCATAAGCTAATAAAAAATCTTTGTAGTGATAATGCAAAATAACGTTGGCCCCTTTTTCTCAGTTTACAACTGTGTCTGGGATTATGCATCAGTCCTCTTGTTTCAACACTCCTAAAAAAAATGATGCAGCTGAATGGAACAATAGGTATTTAATGGAAGCTGCTTAGTTCTTTTTTATAAAATGGAGGTGGTCAAGAATGGCTGATGCTGTTCTGAACACATGCTATTTTGTCTATCCCATGCCTTCTTTGGTTTTACAGGTTGGTATTCCTCATTCCCTGGTATTTCCTTCCGATATGTTATTTTTCTTCCAACTCATATTTTGAGGTGTGTCTGCTTTATTCGTGATCACCACCCAGGTACATCCTACTTAGATTCCAAAGCTCATATCTGTATCTTTCTTGGTTACTCCCAGACCCAAAAAGGATATAGATTTCTCCTACATTTCACACACATTTTTCCCTTCTTCCTGCTGATTGTTCATTCTTTGAGTCCATCACCTACATAAATCGTTCATTTGTTGAGTTTGTGCTGGATATGATCTCCATATATGTTGTGCATACTAATTCCGCAAGCACCGCTATTGTAACACCATTAACACAAGTTGAAGCATCAGCACCTCCACCACTGGATTAGCAGGTTTATTTTGTTGCCATCAGTTAGGTCCAGGCCGTCTTATAAAAGTTCCTTTCTGACCTTGGTGTCCGTATTCATCAGCATAAGGGTGTTCAAAGCTGCACTCAACACTGATTCTTATTTTGGTTCGTCTTCAACTTCACTCTTTGCCTTACATTCTTGTCTTCCTACTATCTATTGCCTTACATTCTTGTCTTCCTATATCTCTTTTCATCTTGTTCCAAGTCTGTTGCAGAGGCGTTATTTAGTGCTGGCTGGAGGGCAGTATGGAGGATGAGTTTTTTGACAGGAGGGAATCAGACCTTGGATCTAGTGCATTGCTTTTTGGAAATCTGCTACTGGTTACCATTGTGTTTATGTGGTCAAGTTCAACTCCAATGGCTTTCTTGCTTGGTTAAAGTGATGCAGCTCCAGTTAAGAAAGGGCCACCCCTTCCAAGATATTTTATGAGAACCAACTTATATGGGACCAAGAAAGGGTTTCTTGAAATTTTGGTTATGGGATATAGGGGTTTTTTTTTTGTGATGCTAGCTGGTGATGAGATAATTTTAGGAAAAATTTATGGCAACAATCATATGCTCTTAAATGATTGTTGAATGGTCTGAGAACCTCTGACCTGTGTCAGGGGAGGCATAGACTTTATTTGTAGTAATACAAGAGTTCATACAGAAAAGAAGCTCTTGACGTGGGATTATCACATAATAGTACCCTCTCTACCCTTTACTTAGAATCACAACACTCCCCCTCAAGTTGGTGAACAAATATATATCATGCCCAACTTGCAAATAATATAACAAAATCTTTAGTAAAGTGAATACGTCAGCCTTTTTATTTTCTGATCTGATGAGTGAAAAGAAATGCATATAAGCCCACATTTAATTTTCTCCTTGACAAAGGGTTGGTCAATCTCTACATGCTTAAATCCTGTACTCTGAATTGGATTGTAAGCAATGTGATTGCAAGCTTCTTGTCTGATAGGGACCTTAACTTTTGCACTTACATCTTGGAGTAGCCCTTTCAACCATAACACTTCACAAATGCCATGTGTCATTGCTCCAAAACTTGGCTTCAGCACTAGTCCTAGCTACAACAGTTTGTTTCTTGCTCCTCCAAATCACTGGGTTTCCTCCCACATAAGCACAGTACCAAAAGTAGACCTTCTATCATCAGGACACCTTGCCCAGTTTGCATCAGTGTAGGTTTCACTATGACAATATCCAAGTGTCAATGAGAAGAAACCAGGATTCCCTATCCGAGAGCCGCCTTAAAAATCTCAAAATTCTATAGATAACATCGAGATGAGAGGAATGTGGATCATGGGTCAACATTCCTATCTTTGCTAATAAATCCAAGGTACGGTTTCTTTGAGAAAGGGAGATATACCATGTTGAATGGTCTGAGAACTTCCGACTTGTGTCAAGGAGACACAGTTGGTTTATACTTATAATAACAAGAGAGTACAGAAAGAAAAGAAATTCCCGATGTAGGATTATTACGTAATAGCATCCTAAGACAATTCTAACCTTTACTTAGAATCACAACAATGATATCTAAGGTCTCAAGGATCCCTAATCCATCATGGGGGATATGGGATACATTCCTTAAGATGGAAAACTAGGGTCATAGGCATCAGATTGTTGAAACTTGGAGGCAATATAAATAAAACTATAGGGAGATAATTCTTCAAGTTTTGTTGGATTTGCATGGTTAAATTAGAAGATATGGAAGTTCTTGTTTTGGGGGTTTCAAAAAGTATGAAAAGTCAAGAAAATATTGATACCTTAAAATCAGATATCAAATTGGGATCCAACGTCACTAGAATGGCGGAATGATGTACCTGAAGTGTGGGGCAGATCTAACCTTGAATTCTGTGTCTTTGGAACTTCAAAAATTCAAGAAAATAGGAAATGGAGTGTAGGCTGCCAGATAACTGGATGGAGCCTGATGTTTCTTGGATTCACTTGAAGACAGATTGAGGCTGTTCTATACAGCCACTATCAAGATTCTAAGCTTGATTTCACTTAGAACCTTCCTAGGGTTTGGATCTTCAAATTAATTTACAAAACCAGAACTCCTAATGCTTGGATCTTTATAGAATCAAAGAATAACACACAAAGTGCATGAAAGGAAGCTTATTATCATTCATTCAGAACTAACTCTCCCCATTTACTTATAAAACCTGTGGGGTAGATTGCTTTCCTAATTGGACTAGTATTCCCAACCCTACTATAACTGAATTTTAAAACTACTAGGTGATGTGAACCAGAATCTAGGGTTTGATTGATTAAGGTAAAGCCCTAGATTTAGGCTCACTCCAGGACCCTCTTCAATAGAATCAGCAGTCTTCAAGGGCTGTAATTGCCTTCAATTTAGGTCTTTTGCCACAAAGGATGGGTGGTAGGGTACTAGGGTTCAGTTAGGGCTAGATTAGGCTTCAACCAGGCTAAGGGGCTTTAGGGTTTTCTGTTTAAGGGTGGAAACCTTGCTGTAATCATAATTTCAGATCTGAAATTGTGATTGGGGTTAGAGATTGGAAGATTTCCCTAAAATTAAGGGTTTGCCCAGAATCTTCCAGAATCTCCTCACTCCCCTAACAAATCAAACTAAGAATCAAATTTAAATTCACAAATTAAATTGCAGCAACTAATTAGGGCTGAATTGACCAAAATACCCCTTTTAGGGTTCGGCCAGCCCTAGGTGCGCCACTTGGGTGGGGCCTTGGGGCCCACAACAAGGTTTCGACCCATGTTAACATCAGGAATCCAGGGCTGAAAGGAAGGTTAATAGGGTCGGCTAGGTTAGGAGTACGACTATTGTTAATTTGTGATTTCAGATTTAATAATAGAGGTTTAGGGTTTCAAAATAGGTTTCCTACTTGGAGTGGATTCTTGAGGAAGTCATCTAGGGTTAGGATTCGGAAGGGGATGTAGAGTAGGTACAGGAGATGCTAATTCTAAATGATTTTGGAGTGGGGGTGAGGGTCCAGGTTGAACTATGTTTAGGTCTAGAGGTTGAAGCTGAAATGCAGAAACCAGTTGTTGTGGCTAGACTTAGTGCTAAGGCTGAATTCAAGCCATGCAACAGGTTACTGTGATGTGGGTGAAGCAGTTATTGAGTGAACTTGAACTTGGATTGATAAGTGTGATTCCTATGCAGTTGTTATCTGATAACCAAGCTACCATTTATATTGCATTAAACCCAATGTTCCATGAGAAAACCAAGCACATCAAAGTCAATTATCATTTGTTCGAGAAAAACTACAATAAGGAATTATCTGTACAACCCTTGTTCACATAGGGGAACACTTTACAGATGCTCTTACTAAATCTCTTGGAAACGCTAGACTTGATTAAATCGTAGCAAGCTGTGCATGATTAATATATATATACTCCAGCTTGAGGGGAAGTGTTAGTAGAACTAACTACATAAAGGGGAGGCTGGTAATAGCTAGTGATAGGCACAAGTCATGATTTTCCCTCAGAGACTATTTTATTGTTTTCATTTTTCTATGGGTTATTTTCTACTTAGTCATTGTATTGGTTACTATATACATCAAATAAAATGGCAGTCACAACATAAGGTTGCAATTCCCAATGTTGCAGTTTACAGCAACCTCTCTTCTCTTTTTTTCTTTTATCCATTTACTATTTATAGTAATAGTCTAATAGAGCTGGCTTGAGAACTGCCATGGCACCCAAGCACAAAGGTGGCCAGACAGCTCCACTTGAAGCCACATGCCATCTTATTGATCCTGGAGGATTTGAATGGTTGGTTTGATGTAAGCAGGGATGAGCCCCCTTATCATTGGACCCCAAACCCAGATCCAAAAGGCCCAACCCAAAGATGGCCAAGTAGCCCAGGGGTATTTTCGTCATTTTCCAGCCCTTTTGGGCTTCAAGAAGGGTGGAATCCCCTCAATCCAAGGGTCATGGATCTATCTATATTTATTTACTTGGATTAGTATTTTGAGGGTTCTAATGGAGTCCTAGTCAGTCTGGAAGTCCCCGTTGAAATCCATTTTAAAGTGAGATTCCTTTTGGATAATTAGTTGTTATTTCCAAGATGGTTTCCTTTTATTTGTAGTTGTTATTCAAAAAATTGTAAAGGGGATCCTAGTCTATAAGGGATTCCATAGTCGAGTTAAGATAGGTTTCCTATTGAATCCAAGTTTTTTCCCTCCAATTGTAAGGCTATATATAGCCCACCCTACCTCATCGTAAAGGGAGTTGAATTGATGTATAAAACTTTCTATTTGGAGGCAAACAAGGTTGTGGACTTCTTGGGAGGGCCACGGCAGATTTAGAAGGCTTTATTCATCAGTTTCAGCAAAAGATCTTGAGAGTCCAGCAAGCAATCACCCATTACAGCAGCATCCCTACCCAGTCAAGCCCCTCCCCCACCCCTTGCCTCCCCTGCAGCCCTATCAGGAACCCTCCCCCACTCTTCTTTCTTCTTGTGCAGACCTCCCAAAACCCTCCCCCACCTCCGCAACCCCAGAACCCTTCCCCACCCTTCCTAAACCCTATGCCCCCCCCCCCCCTTTTCCCTTTCTTGGTTTTTGCAGCAGTTCTGAACTTTTGGAATAAGAAAAGAAGAAAGAAAGAAGAAAGGAAAGAAAAGAAAGAAAAGAGAGGGAAAATGCAAGATCAAGAACCAAGATTCTTGAAGATTTCCAAGAATCCATTACCAACTCAACTGCAAGTTTCCCATTTCCCCATCCCTAATCGTTAACCTCTTATTCCCCTCCCATGAGTTGAATTGCTTTCCCTCCAAAGTTTCCACCCATTAGGGATTGCTTACAACCCTAATTTGTCTCAAACCCCAGCCCATTTTAACATTCGTTAAAACCAAAAATCTCCCCAAGCCATCCCAAAACCCCTCTCATACCCAACGGCAAGCTTCCTATGAACCTTAACACATCCTATATTTCTTTGTTACATCCCATATTGATTCTGGGTATTTCAAGATTATTCCATAAGGATATCTTAAAACTCTAACCCTTCCCATAACATTCCAATCAGTTTTGTTAAATCAAATTTTTACCCAAAACCTACCCTTTTAGATCCCCAAGATTTATCTTCTTTTCCATGTCAACAACCCATAACGATCCAACCCATATTTAACAATTTCATCCATCCTATCCCTAGATTGTTAAGTTTTGCTGGTCTCCAGAGGATTGATTCTGGGCTAACCCTAAATTCCAAGGAAATATTCCAAGAAACCCTTATCCTAGAATTGGGTTACATCATGGTGTCCACGTCCAAGCACTACTTTAGTCAATTAATCAAGAACTAGGGTCTTCATTCTTTTTCCAGCTTTTTGGCTCGTGAACTCAAGCAAGAATTTCGATCACATATGGTTTGGCTTAGAACATGAATTATCCAAATTCCACAAGCTGTGCCCAGTCCAAATAATACACAATTTATAAAAGAGAAGATGCCCCCCTTGAGATCTTTTACTTTGAGTAAAGTTTTACCAATTCAAAAAGAACTTGATGAAGTTGCACCACAAAGAAAGTTGAGTCATGCCAAGAAAATGAGATGAGCATCAATGAACTTCTATGGTTTTAACTATAATGTCTTGGGGCAAAGATAATTACTAAGTCTCAATAGTGCAAGGAAATGAGGAATACACAGCAGCTAAAACTAGGACTATCAGCGCCTAATTATGCAGATAAACCAATCAACTTTCATATTTCTAGACCATATTACTGATAAATGCATTTCATTCAGGCTTTCTATAATTAAAATGCTACTGACCAATGTAACACCCCCCCCCCCCACCCCCAAAAAAAAAAGCTACTGACCATCTCACAAGAAACGCAAATCACCTGAAAACCATGTGCTAGAAGCAGTTGGCATACATCCGTGCTGATCTTCTTGATAATGCTCTTTGTTCTTGAGCTATTTGAAAAGCATCTCAAGACACCATGAAATGTATCATCATCCGAGGAAACATTTGACCTCCGAGTGCGAGTAGCAGGCTGCCAAATACAAGATAAGGAAACAATAAATGAAGTTGCATCGCAACAGCATACATCTAGCATGAAGAATTGGGTTAGAGACTGTGGATAGTCACTTTGTGCAAAGAACGGTGTAAGGTAGTACCAACCCAACTCCCCCCTCCCAGACCTTGCCAAAGAAGTACTTCTGCAACTCCACTGGATCAAAATATAGAGCCAATGGGCCAGCTAAAAGAAAAGTTTTCAAACCAAACAACTACTTTGGCTAGGCCTGGTCTGAGGATGACCCACTTAGCTGGCCTTTTGGAGTATAATATTCTGCATGAAGTAGAGAATTGGAGAGAAAAGATAAGAGAACCTTTTAAATTGTTGAGTTTCTTCACATTTTATTTTGATATAAGATAATTCCAATATATTAGGATATATTGAAATTTTGGTCAAGACAGGCCTTGGAACAATGGTCTGAGACTCTGAGTCACAGTTGTAGCCAGCTGTCAAGGGATGGAAACAGCCTCTCAGCAAAAATTGCTGTGGTAGAGCTGGGCATGAAAGTTGCCTCCACCCCCCCCCCCCGGCTCTGCTTGTGTGAAAGCCTTCAGCATCGCGTTCGCCCCTTCTTTTATTGAAATTCTGGTCAAGTTCAGCTATCATAATTTTCACACAGTAACTGTTGGAGTGTCTAAATGGAAGTACTACCCTATGATAATAAAACAGTATGACTCATTTATATAGCCATAAAAGCTGACAAACCTTTGTAATGTACTTCCGAAAATACTTCAAAATTATTTCCATTTTCCATTTAGGATCAGTAAATACCTACAAAACAAAAAATCCTTAAAAGTTGGCATAAGAAAAAGTTAAGGAGTAAAGTACCACATATTCAAAAAGGAAGAGAAGGCTCACATGCAGATAACATTAAGAATAGTAAAGATATTTCTTTCAATTTAAAAAGCCGAGATCAGCTGAAACCGTCACTTGGGGCCTTAAACATAATAGAGATAGATATTGGACTTTAACCATTGTAATGATGAAGAAATCTATATTTTAACAAAACCTGTACAGGATTGAGCCAAAATTATGATTAGAATGTCTAAGTCTTTGAGCTTAGCAATTTTGCCCAAAAATGTTTTGCATGATAATTAAAATGAAAAAGAAACTAGCGTCAAATTTATTTCTTCTTGCTCAAATGCTGTTTTATTATCTTCATTTTCTATTTTTGAATTTTTATTTCTTTATTACAGTAATATTTTCCCACGTTGATATATATAAGGGTCATGCCTATCCAAGTTAACTGATTCAAATCACATAATCACATAAGTAACTATGAGCAGTCTTCAAAAAATCAACTAACACTAATTTATTTATCTGCAGTTGGCTCTACAACCAAGATGTAACCTCCAGGTGTTAAAATGAAAGAATTGAATAAAACAGGTAGGGTAATCATACAATCATATTATATAAAGTTATAGGCTTATAGGCTTATAGCACTACAAGAATATATAATATCAGACACGAATTATTTCAACTTTAAGACAAAAAAAATGGCACCTACCATGACATGGCTAAAATGCATTCACCGAAAAATTTTAGTTAATAACTTTAAGCCAACACTATCTATTCATATCTGTATATTTCTATTAAATGTGCTTTTGTGTTGACTTCAGCTAGGTGTATTAGCCTGACAGTCTAACTGCAGATAGAGCAGGCAACCCTAACTGCTCCAGAGCGTAACTGGGCAACTGCATAGGCAAGCAAAGAGTATTTTTGTTCGTATGGCAATTGAGTCTGAGGAAGGGGACAACTTTGCCTTTGACACCTAGGAGTACTTCTGCCAGTCATTACGGAGCTAAACAACTGAGACTGTCATTTACAGCATAAAATACCTCAACTTGACTAGAAGTTCCAAGCAGTATATTGGTCTTGGAGAATAAATATATAAAGTCCACAAGTCAAAATTATTTATGACCTTATTGTTTGCATTTTTGAAATAGCAGTGGGATGTAATGGCATGAATCTCTAGGGGATGGCACTTGCAACTCTGACATAAATGTTGAATCCTTTCAGAACTGGATTCATTTTGTTCCACTGAAGATAACCCTGAATGTACTCCAATGGATTGATGCCAAAACTAACTTCGATAGTTTCATGTGTACATAAAAGTAATATATGTTAAATAGGATTACAGAATTAACCATATATGTAGTCTAACATGATGCCCATTGCTAGAACTATCCACCATTACCCCATACAGAAACAAAATTGAAAATAACCACTTCTGCAGGTATAAATATGGAAAGATATTATAAACAGTTAAGTCTGTAAAAACATATTTTTGTTAAGAAGTATCAAGAACTTCAATCTGCACTGGGTAACTAAACAGAGCAACATTAAATCTTAAGAAGAAACCATCAAAAAGAAATAGTAAATGACAATTACCTCCCTTCTTAGTTGGCTGAATGACTCTTATGAAAATGACAAATCCACACACACCCCCCCCCTCCCTGCCGTTAGAAACATGACAATAAGGACCCTACCGTCAATTTTCCCAGTTAAGTGGATGAAAAGTTGATTTTACCCCTGATAGTATTAAAATACTAAAACCTCTCCTTTCTTTCTCCTCTTTTTCTTTTTCTTTTTTTTTTTTTTTTTTTTTCTCATTTTTCTGTGAATAGAAGATGTAGTTGAAAGAATACCCCCTTCGCCTATCTTCTTCAATAGAACGGTGGGGTAACCAGGCAAACATCATCTTCTTCAACAGAAAGCAGTTTCTGTTTTTCAATGGCTCAGCCTGAAGTTTTTATCCATAGAAAAATAAACAAATAAATAAACTCAAGGCATCAAGAAGACAATCTTTTTGCAATGTGGGTTCTTGAAAAACCAGTGCTTTCATTGAGGTTCATCTCCACCCACCCTGCAATTTTCTAGCACTTCGCATCTGAAATCCTATGCAAAGAAAGAAGAAAAAGGGCAGTGGTTATATAAAAACGCTAAAACTAACTTATGCAAAGGTGTGGATTTAGCTGGTTTTTGTGTTCTGTATTGGAACAATGGGAAAAGGCAGGTGGGATTTCAGGTTACAAAGGCCATGGTGATGCTTATGTTGATTGTTTAAAATTTGAATTGATGATGGATTTAACAAATTACAAAAACAATGGTTCAATCACAAGTTTACATAACAGGGGTTCCATTTACGAGCTGATTGGTAATGGATAGGTAGAAAATGGTGCACCCCTGCCACAAGTCATCTTTGCAACCACAAGTAGACTTATCAGTCTGGATTTTGGCATCCACGGATCAATCAATCAAAATGATACAGCTTTTTCACACCTTAACGAGAATTTTTGAAGGTATACAGTACCTGTACATGGCTATGGAAATAATTTGCTATGCTTCTCTTAACCCTTCACATCAAGACGCTAATGCAGATAGATCAATTGAAAAGAAACACCATTTTCATAAAATGGTGGTGAATACCTAAACATGTTCAGGATAAGGATCAGCCATTTCTCCAGAATTTTTTTCCCCCCTAAATTGGCCAAGTACTCATCAACAAGATGATCAGCTCAGTCAAGCACTCACCGCTTGCTGTTTGTGCTCTAGATCTCTTACATCTCTGGCCCAAAGCAGGAAGACTGCGTCCGCGGCGCTATTCACTTCCTTCTCTGGCAGCTCCAAACGGCTCCAGCTAGTCTCTGTGCTCAAAAACCCCTTTTATATTTCATCTATTGAAGTTTTCGGGTCTTCAGAGTGTACAAGACTCTAGAATACGAACTGAATGCTCCAAGGTTGACAAACACAAACATATCGTAATGGTCTGAAGGTTGAACAAGACCTTGTTCATCCGAAGGTAGAAAAAAATTTACATTTTGGGGTTCTGACTTTTTTCCTGGAAATGGGTTAGAGCAACAGAATGGGTGTCATTGCAGGCTGAGGAGGAGAAGATGGGTGAGGGGCAATTCCTTCACCCACATTTATTAGGAGGGTATTATGGAGTCTTAAAAATATTAACAGCCAAGGCATCAGTTAACTGGGAAAATCGACTGGAGTCCTTATTGTCATGTTTCTAACGGCAGAGGGTGTAAGTGTCATTATCATTTATCAATTACAAGGGGGTCTATGTGTCATTCAGCCAATTAAGAGGGAAGGTAACTGTCATTCAACCAAAAAGAATGTAGCAGACCATTAAAAAGGAAGAAAAATAATACCAGAAGTTCAGATATTACTTCAATAAAAGCAGGGACAAAAGCTAATTACCGAGAGAAATTGCAAGAGTAGATCATCATCATAAGTAAGTTCGTCCAGAATTATTTCCACTACTGGAGTTCTGCAAAGACCCAAAAAAGATGTGATACTCTATTGACTAGATAAAATATAAGCAAATGATTGTTAGAAGATTAATGTACCTCACACCATCAGCTCTGGAAGTATCACCTTGCATATCTGCTCGTTTCTTTGACACATCAAGCTCCATAATCTAGAAAAGTGCAAAAATAAAGTTGTTATTCCAGTGCAAAGAGTCTTACAGATTTCTTAAAGAAGAAGGAACCTTGATGAACTTTACCAGCACCAAGAATTTAAGCAGTGCAACACAGGTTCGTTTTTCTAGTTCAACCAAAGCAAATGCCATAGGATTGCTCTGTTCGTTAATGATTCTTGTTGGAGGTTTTTCAGCTTGTTCCACTTCATGAGTGCTACAATTTTTGTGTGAATGGAATCCTTTAGATATGATAGTCAAGCAATCCTTTATTAAATTTTTGTAGCTTATCCTTCTTGAAACCTGCATACACCATCCAGGATTCATGGCCATACCAAATTATGATCCAAAAAAAAAAGGGGAAGCGGAAACATATAATTGCAGTCAACAGATGGATGGCTGTCACACACTACTTAAATGGAACTCTGGATGATAAAACAAAAATGAGGTTTGTCATTGTACCAGAAGCATGTTGAACAATGACTCCCTGAGAAGGACCCAATTCATGGTTTCTGTGATTCAGCGAAAACTACTTTAGTCCAGGCAATGTCTACATTTTTTTATTTTTTTTCAGAAAAGGGATGAAGCGATAAGGGACCATATGATAACATGTCAACTATCTCACCTTTATATATGGTATTACGAGGTAAGAAATCCCCTTCAAGAACACTGACCAGATACTGGAACAACAACATGTTGCTCAAATGCTGCAAGAACATGAGAAAAGTGTGCCAACAACATTGACTTAGTAAAGCAAGATAACACAAAATCCTTAGTGTCAGTTCAAAAAGATCCTAGTATCAGGTACTGTATTGATAGAGTGAGCTTAAGAGATACTGCATAGCATCAACAAGAGAAGAGACACTAGAGATAAACATGAATATGGTCAACAACACAAGGAAATGCAAGAAGACATGTAAAATTCAGTATAAAGCACATAAAAAAGAAATATGTAAGATATCCAATGAATAAAAGGAGAATGAAATATGACCACACCATGGGATCATACTGAAATACAGAGTGCACTTTTTATTTTCTTTTTTCTTTTAAATTAATAAGGTCTGAAATAAACATAATATTGGGACCTTAAAGATATTATACATAGCTGTAAGGAGCAACTATTAAGGGATACTTAAAACCATGACATCAATACCTAATCAAAAGAATATTAACAAGCATAGAAAAGTGCTAGGAGAACCAAGGCAGTTGGGGGGCGGGGGGGTAAAAGAGTAGGACGCTGCATAGGCAAGTGGGCTGCTGATCAACTACAGTGGCCAGGATGCCTAGACAACCTTGGTAATGAGTTCCTCTGTCCTAAATATTTTCAGTTAAATTTAAAATTATTGAAAAGCATTGTCAATAAGTTCAGAAAAAAAAAGTACAGAATTGGACATGTCAGCTATAACATGTTATGGTCAATAAATTGAAAACTTAAGTATAAGTACAAAATATTAAGGACAAAATAAATTCATTCTGATAGTTTCTAAAGACAAAAACACATGTCGATAACTTAAAGACATAATTTGCTACTCATGGGAAATGATATACCAAACTATGAAATCATGTAGATTGAAGCGTGACATAGAGATAGACCAAATTCAAATTCAAAATAAAAAGTACCGTTCAGTTGTTACTTTTCATGCAAACACTGCTCAAGTTGTTGTTCATAAGAAAGTGTCACAGCTATATTGTTAGAATTTGAAGAAATAATTGCTCAGAAGGTTATTCTCATTCATAGGCCCCAATGGGGTATTTATAGTTACAATCTGAGTAAATCCTACTCTAAGTAGGATAAGGAAATACAAAGCAAATAGAATAGAAGCATAACTAAAAGAGGAGTCTACTCCAATTAGGAAACCTTAATCATACTTCCAACACTCCCCCTCAAGTTGAGGCATGGATATCACACATGCCCAACTTGACCAAAAGAGTATAAAACATCTGCAATTTGATCTTCAAACTTATAGATTACTTCTGCCTTATAGACTTCCATTTGCTTTGTCCTCATCTTTACTGCAACTTTATGTCTCCAAGGAAGAATGCGTAAGAAAAAAGGTAGAATCTTCAAATGTTGAGAAGACTAAATTTCTGCGCAAATTTGAGGGAAAATATATTTTTGGGGTAACAATTGCTAGGGTAAAACAGCCAAAGTGAAAGTTTTGATTTGTAGCAATGTTAGATCTTTAAAGGGAAAGTTTGCCAAGGGACAATCTCCAAAGGTAGGGGAAAATTTGTCAAGATAAGTGACAATCTACAAAGGTAATAGAGATCAAGTTCTGCAAAGGTCAAATGACAAATCTTTTGCAAGGTTAGATCTTCGGAGGGAAGATGTCAAGTTAAGGGGCAAATCTCCAGGGTTAACAGAGATCAAGTTCTGCACAGTCAAAAAGATAGCTCTATAGCAATGTTAGATCTCCAAAGTAGAAGATTGCGAAGGTAAGGGAAAAACTTTCAAAGATAACAAAGATCAAATTCTACATAAGGATGTCTACATGAAAGGCATTGAATTGTAGACATCCTCAATCTCCCCCTCACGTGTAGCTTTACACGTGGGAAAAAAATAACAAAGGAAATCCCTAAATGATATGGTCCATGGTCCACCAAGGTAAGATAATGGCTTGAATGGAATTAGAAGAATTCTCTGAAGACAAAATTCAAGCCAACGGGGAAACTTGGAAAGGAAGAAATTGTAATGGTAAGATGAAAGTATCATGAAAAGGTATGGATAGAAATCAGGGTAATAAATCATTACAATGGAAAAAAAAACTATTCTAACCCAAACGAAAAGAAAGCACAATGGAACAAGTCTAGAGAAAATGACAAAATTTGAAAGGGGGATGACCTAGCCTACGGTGCCACTGATGAAGGTCTGATATTACCGAATGGACCGGATTAGAAGATGTAGTCAAAGCAGAAGTAGATCCTCCAATCGGCTCGAGCAAATAAAGTCCATTTACCATGTCCAATCTCCTTCCCCGTGACCAGATCCTGAAGTAGCAAGGTATGAGTTGGTAGGGGTAGTAGGGGAAGCAGTGGTCGAGGCTGTACCGGCAGTAGAAGACTGCAGAATACGTCGCAGAGTAGCGAGCTCCTCTTGTGAAAAACCAATGTCTACAGAGGGTGTGGTGGAAACTGTCTCAAAAAGATTAGCCTTTGGTTTTCCCTTTCTTTGTGCTTGTTTTTGCTCAAAATCAGAAGGCTTCCCATGCAGTTTCTAACAATTTTCCTTGCTATGATATGGTTTGTGACAGTGCTCACATTTGACAATCTCCTTAGCCGGATCAGATTTAGTGTGAACAAACTGTAAAGCTGATTTCTCCATAATAGGAGTATGAAGCATGACTAATCGACGACTTTCCTCACACTGAACAAGAGCATAAGACTGTTCTAGTGTAGGAAAGGGAGAACGACTTAAGACTTGCACTCTGATCTGATCGTACTCTATGTTCAAACCTGCCAAGAAGTCATACTCGAATCTTATCAATGTACTTATTATATGTCGCCACATCATCTAGATTAGTGGGTGATAATCCCCATAATGATCCAACTCTTGCCAAAGAGATCGCAACTCAGCATAATAGTGGGCCACCGTTAGTTCTTTTTGGGTAGTCTCATGAAGCTTCTTTCGTAGCTCATAAACCTGTGCATCATTCCCCAACTGTCCATATGTTTCAGTAGTAGCCTTCCAGATTTGGGCTGCAGTATCAAGTAATAGGTAACCCCGGGCAATATTTGGATGCATGGAATTCAAAAGGAATGACATAATAAGAGAGTCATTTGATATCCATTTATCATGTAAAACACCTGCGGTAGTGGGTTTGATAGTGGTGCCCGTAATGTATCCAACTAGTTCTCTTCCAACAATAGTCAGGTAAGCAGATCGAGACCAGATCAAGTAATTTGTGCCGTCAAATCTTATCGAAAGAGAATGAAGAGTGGGAAAATATTTGGATCCAGTGGGAGCAGTAGTAATATTGGTGGCTGCCATGTTGAAAGAATTGTCTGCAGTTCTTCAGTCTTCACCCCTTCTGGAAAAAAACTAAAACGTCGCAGAATGCAATAGCCGAACAACCCAAACAAGTTTAAGTAATGACAAGTCTGGGTAATGATATGATATGAGCCAATTCTGCTTCTCTTTTTTTTCTTCTTTTCTTCTGATTCTAATTCTGAAGTTATGGAAAATCACAAACAGGTCCCTGAAGATATATGAAATCACAAACAGGTCCCCAAAGATATGAAAAATTAAAAATAAGCCCCTGGAGATTTATAAAATTACAACTAGGACCCCGAAAATATGCGAATTTACAGGTAGACCCCTGAAAATATGCAAATTTCCAAAACAAATCCCTGAGAATGGAACCATAGGTTAGAAAGGAAAAAAAATCAAGATATGGTTCTACCAGGGTTGAGCTGGTCTTGGCATGTGGAGAAAAGCCCAAAGTGAAGCAGCAAACAGTCTTTAAGGAATAGTGTAGGATTCTGCTGCTGGAAGGCAGCGCTGGTTCCTACGATTAAAAAAACAAAAAAAGGTCCGGCTGCTCTTGCAGTTCCAAAAAGAAGAAACTGCTGCCGGAAGGTAGCGATTGATTCTTACGATTCCAAGAAAAAAAAATCCTGCTGTTCTTGCGATTCCAAAAGAAGCTATTGCAAGAATAAAAAAATTGCTGCTCTTGCGATACCAAAAAAACTGCTGGTGGAAGGCGATGGGAATGGGAAAGAAAAAACAGCCAAAATCTACTCTTGCGAGAAACAAGTACCTGCTTCTGCACGGCAATAGAATAGGAAAAAAATAGCCAATTGCTGGAAGCGATCGATGCTGAAGAGTTGAAGAGCAGCGATGGTGTAGTCGCAGCGGTAGCAAGCCTAGTCGTAGAATCACGAGAGAGAAATGATCATTCCTTTCTAATCGATTTTTGGCTCTGATGCCATGTTAGAATTTGAAGAAATAATTGCTCAGAAGGTTATTCTCATTCATAGGCCCCAATGGGGTATTTATAGTTACAATCTGAATAAATCCTACTCTGAGTAGGATAAGGAAATACAAAGCAAATAGAATAGAAGCATAACTAAAAGAGGAGTCTACTCCAATTAGGAAACCTTAATCATACTTCCAACATATATAGACTTGATGGAAATCCTTCTAGATAACCCAAGTTGAAGAGCAAATATGTTCATATGTCCAAGAAACCAAGTCACTTACAAAGAGAGGCAACCAACTACAGCTTCTAGAAGGCTAATTTGCTTTGATATTTTTGGAGCCTGGAGTTAACTCTGACCTAGATCTTGGCAGTTTGGACCTCCTTCAAGAGGCTACATCAAACGGGCCTGAGAACAAATTACAAGGAGATTTTATTCTTGGATATAGAAACTTAGTTTGGTTTCTATTTTAGTATCTATCAGTACCCATTTTAGCATTCATGCATGTGGCTTAATTATAAAGATTACTAGTTTCCAAAACTTGGTTTCAGTTTCTCTTAATTTCTAATTTCAGCATTTGATAGTTTTTATTTTTTGTTGAGCAAACCTTTGCTCCATAAATATGTATCTTTACAGCCCATAATAATTTGACTATTGATTAATGCAGCTTTGCTTTGAGATGTTATTCTCTTGCCCAAGTTGATTGATAAACAGAGCCAGGGCCTTGCTGTGAGAGCTAAACACTTAAGGTTGAGGAACTTTGCAGTTGATTGTCAAGTACCTAGGTCTGAAGGAGCCTTGCTCAAAGGGCTAAATCCAGCTATCCTCCTTTCTTCTCTTGTTCGAGTCTGTGAACTGATGTTCCCGCTAAGACTGTCAACTTGAAGTTACTTCACACTCAAGCACTTGTTGACTGCTACTGCTCTTCAAGTCAAACACTTGTGAGAATGATATTTTGGGCTGATTAATCCACCTTCACTCCCTCCATCTCAAGAACCCTATTACGTTTATTTAGCCTTCCATCCATTTTATGTTCCCCTTCATTTGATCCACCATTCCATCCATCCATCACCTTCTTCCTTCACTGCAGATAAACTTTTTAATTTCAATCCACCTCCATAATCGGATATCCAACCATAACTTTTGAATTTGCAGCATAGCATCCCCTAAATGGGAACTCCATTCGATTCAAGTTGGGAGCCAATCAGCTGGCTAGTTTAGTCTGCAGCACCTAAGCTTCTATTTTGGTGACCATCCTTGTATCTTTCAGTCCAACTGCTGGAATCAGGTGAAACTTACACCTGTTATTCGCCACCATACAAGCTTCATTCAAACCAAGGCAGATCATAGTTTGGCAACTGGTTTCATTCAGACCTTAGATTACTAATTCTCATTGTGTATCTTACTTAGGGTTAAGCTAGTTCCAAATCTTAGATTTACATTAGCTGGTTTGCCCTTCCCTTCCCCTCAACTACCAATGGTATAGTTCAAATTTAAGACTGCTTTTCTGATGAGCTAACCCAAACTGCAAGCCTAATGAGTAGTAGAGATTATTCTATTTTCCATTAGGACCATGAATGTCCACAACATCACGGACACACAAAAATAAAACCCATCATCATCTTTTAACCCCCCCCCCCGGGGGGAAAAATGCCGCACAAAGAAAATACAACCCATATAAAAAAAAATTGGAAAATATACTTTCATGAAGGCAATCAAGTACATCTAACCAATTTCTGATAACAAAATTTGAAACGAAAACTAACCGTCGAGTCTGCCACTTGAAAACTCTCCCCAGCAGCCACTTGTGTAATGCCTTGTATCAAAACAAGAAACCGCTGAAAATAGCAGCCTCAATTTTAATGAAGTTGCAGGTTAAAGTTACAACATATAAACATATAAAGATCAACCATTAGAGAAATGAAATGAGTAGAATTTTACATCAATGAGGTCTACAGGGGCTAATATGTCAAGAGGAAGGTGGAAAGGGCAACATGATCTCAAGCAGGTAAATCAAACTAATTCTCAGAATGACAGAGTTCCATCCCTTTATAAATAAACCAATTGCAAGTTTATGTTTATTAACGTGAAACATGAGCATAGGATGAAGTATAAGAAAAGGCAACATTTGCACAACCATCAAAATTACATTTCTCTTGCACCATTTAATAGTCTCCAAAGCTCCCAGACAATGCAGGTCATACTAATGGCAGAACCATAGGGTGTAGCAGAAGAATTCAGGGGTGAGGAAAAAGGAATCTGCAAGCACACTCACTTCTCAAAGAAACACTCAAACTTCTATTATCTCTGTCTATTGCTGAGTTACAACTTACAAGTATGAACATAAGAAAAATAACACCTATCCAAGTTGAATAATGAAACTCAATAAATAAAATGCAATTAAAGTCTAACTCTATTCCAACGAAGGTAACCCAAAGTAAATATAATGCTGGAAAAAAATTCCAACCCTTTTGGACCAAAAACCATTGGACCGGTCCAAATGATAATGCATCGCACACATTTGAGGGAAAGGTTTGACATAAATATAAATAAGTATAGTTGACAAGATTACAGTTTTACCTACTTCATTAGTCCATTCTAATTTTTCCTTTGAAGAGATTTTTTGGGGAAACGGCGGCTAATTGCAACATAGGGCTCCAGATTTCTAGTTCACCCACACAATTCAACTGACTGGGTCTGTAACAGTTACATGAACATGATCACATGGCTACTCAAGCTATTTGAAAAGGCCCATTTACATGATTACATCCGAACGAAGATGGCTATATTCTGCTTCTCCTTCAAAGGTTAGAGTTAAATTCAGTTTCGAACTTTAAAACAGCTTCAAGCCTATGGGCATGTGTTGAACACATCTGCATGAAGAGGAAATGTACTAAAGAAGACAAAAAGAGTGTTTACCCATCATTGCCAGCATTTGATACCAAAACTTTATCAAAAAAGAATGTGATCTTTTGATGTAAGCTAGTAATCTGGGCATCAACTGGTCCTCAATTTGATTATGGAGACCCAAACAGCCGAACATTGAATTCATGTTTTGACAATCTTAGACAAAATCCTTTCAAAAGAACCCATAAGGCTAACAAAACCCTCTTTGTTAAATCATCATGTACATCAGTTTGTTTTAGTTACCCAAGAGGAATTAACTGACAGTGCCTACATAACTACTAAAACAAAGAGAAATTCAACTCACATACGAATCCATTGGTTCATCCAGATTCTTGTCAGTCAATTCCTTCCCATTGGAGGAACTTTCCATCCCTAGAGAAAATGGTGACCAGGCCTGGCATGCAATCAAATGGAAAAATAACAAATCATATTTAAGTAAGAAAAATAGTGCAAACTTATCCTAGGAAAGTCAAGAAATCATAAAGAAAAGAAGAAAAAAAACAGAGCAAAGTAAGGATAAAGGAGACAACAGGAGTGATACCTCTTTAACAACAAAAAGTTCTAATTGTTCACAGCTGGTTGACTGAGATTTATCCACATTGGACAAGTAGACTCGAGGAAAGCGCTTCATCAATAAAAGGAGGAAAATGGCTATTATAAATAGGTGATCATATTAGCTTCAGATGCTATCAAATTTGATTGGGACAATAATTACCTTGTCCAATTCACGCAAGAGCTGGTAACTAGCTGCAGCCAGTTCAAGGGATTTTCCATCCCGCAAGATCTGAAAAACCGCCTCAAACATTTTGCTATTGCAGCAAGTTTAGCAAACACATTATCAGTAAATAAGCATAGAAGGCAGTTCACATCCTATTAGACTCCACAAAGCAACGAAAAATAAGAAGAGAAAAATGAACAATAAACAAGAAGTGAATCAGTAATTAAACTTGTAACAACCCCGTAACGAAGGATTCAATATTAATGGTAAAAATAGAACTTCGGTACCCCTATCCCTAGTTTTGTGCAGCGAGAAGGCAGACTGGATACCTGGAGGGAACAGTTAAATTTTCTGCAACGAATGAAAAAGCACGGACTGCTTCGAGGAAGCTTAACCCTGCGTCAGCACAAGAATAACAATAAGAATTACTGGCAGAAAAAAAATAACAAGAAAAACATGAAGTGACGAAGAGAATAAACAATACTGTCGTCGTCATAATCTCGAGCGTCAGTCAATCCTGAAGCGTTGAGGATCGCCAAGATATTCTCTTCAATTATTCTGTTCATCGGTCCATATTTTTCCATCTTCAGTTTTTCTCCAACCTCAGAGTCGTAGGAAACGCTCTCTATTTTCAGTTTTTCTCGAAGTTGCAGGGAACTGTCACACAAGGGCTTTTTCCCGCCAATAGAACCCTTTTATATTATTTACCCAATAAGAAAGATAACCTGAAAGGCCAAGGCTCACGATGGACTTTCTAAAAATTACGTATAACTCAGTTGAGTTGGGGTGAAATTCTTTCTCTTTCTTATTTATTTATTTATTTACAACCAAAATACATTACTCAAACAGAAAAACTTTGTATTTCAGCCCCCTCCTTTGGTTCCTTCCCCTTCCAGTTATTCCACACCCTTGATTCCTGTCCTTGCAATGCTAAGACTACTAATTTACTTGAAATCGTCAGAAGCTCCTGTTCTTCATAAATTTTGATGGGAATCCCATCTATCTTGGCTACTATGAAGAGAAGGTCATGGATTGCATCCAGTGACCATGCAATACGTGGGTTCAGTAAAAACTCTCTGATTTGGTTCCAATTTGTCAAGATTAGATCGATTTGCAGTGAGTTGTTTAATGCCAATCGCAGTCCGGTTGCTAGTCCTTTGGCCAGTGTCAATGATCTACCCGCCTGTTTACCACTCGAGCAATATAGTACTTTCGCTTGATAAGTTATTCCCCAACAGTATCTCACCTCCTTAGTCAAGTGTTGTGTCATTCCTGCACAAAATAATATTGTAAGATGCACAAGCACTATGATTTGCTTAGCGGACAATAAATTCTCACTATTTTCTACTTGCAGAGCTATTGAAGAATCAATGCTTGAGAGCCCATGCGGTTTTAAATTAAATTCTTGACACCAATAATTAATAAAACTCAAAACTTGTTCCAAATTGGGCTCAGCCTTCCTAAACATTAGTCCATTACGTATTTGCCACACACTATAGCAAGTGATGATAATAACAAAAACTATCCACATTAGCATAGGTTTCTCCATGGATGAGTTATAGAATAAATCTAAACATAATGTAGAAATGCTAGAAAAAGGCAACAATTCAGTTATTAATCCTAACGGTCCTACTGTCCAGATCCTCCGCGTCCATTCGTAAGTGAATAAAAGATGCTAACTGATTCACTGCTACTACCATAAAGCACACAAACAATCTGAATTTGAATTTCATTTGGCAAGAATTGCATTAATTGGGATGTCCTGCATGGAAAAGACGCCAAAAAAACATAATGAATTTTGGGTGAATGTTGAGTTCTCATAAAACAACCACCGTCTTTTATGCATATTTGAGACAAGCAAGGGGGTGAAATTCTTATTGCCTACATTACACTGGATATTTTATATAACTTAATCCAATACTACATATAGCACCAAGGAAGGAAACTTCGCCGGATTTTAGGGTTTCGCTGGCTGGCGAAACCAACGAAACCCTGAAATCTCGGCGAAATTTTGCCGATATTTCAATTGGATTTTGCAAGGAGACTTGGAGCGTGACTACATGAGTTCCCATCGTTCCTTTTGAGCTTGACTTCCAGGACTCTTTCCATCTTCACTTGTTAGCTTGATTAGGAACAGCTTTCCCATTCTCATACTCCTGAACCAGTTGCAGCTTCTCATTGATCTACTTTGCAAGATCTGCCTGACTCATCTTCTTAGCCAAATGTGCCTTTTGTATCGCCTGCCTTACTTCAGCCCCAACTCTGTTTAATGCCGCTGGTTCCGTGGTCGAGTTTTCTGGTGTTCATAGCTGCTGCTGGTGGTTTCTTATTTGAACCTCCGTCAGACTTCTTTATCTTATGAACCTCAACACCCACATGGAGAGCCTAGTTTACGGCTTTTGGATCTCGCAGCGCCTGGGCCCCTTTTGGCTTGGATTTGTGTAGAATGATTGGGACAGAATCTGCTCGGCATTGTTGATGGTGAATCAAAAACGCAGAAAGATCAACCACCTAAAATCTGCTACTAAGGGTGTCAATCGGTAATGGTACCAACTTTGAATACCGAAAACCAGAACCTTACCGTACAGAATTTAAACGGTACGGTATGGTTTCGGTATTTACAAAAACGGTTCGGTACGGTTTCGGTATTAAATTGGTACGGGAAAATGGTTTAAACATGGTATCTAGTGCGGTACAATTTTGGTATGAATGAACTTATGCCAATTTTGTTATTAGTTCATTAAGATCCTAATGAAATTGTGATCAACCAATCGATATAATTTGAAATTAACATAGATAAAGCAAATAAATCTAATTAATAGAGACAAAACAAGTAAATCTAAGAAGAGAAGTGAATGATGAAACGAAAAATTGAAATAGGGAATTAGGGATAGGGAAAAGGTAAAGTGTTTTAATTGTAAAATTACAATTTATATCTCTTAATTTGGTACGGTATCGGTACATACCGATGGTATGAATTTTGAACCGCATCGGAAAAATTCGGTTGAATTTTAGATGGCGCGGTTCGGTACGGTTAAACTGTTTCGGTGCGCAATTGACACCCTTATCTCTAATGCTTCTCTTCTGTTTCTTTCTCTTTCTTTCTTTCTTCTTCTTCTTCTCTTTCAACAATCCAAGGATTTTCGTGTGATTCGCCGGAAAATTGTCGATTTTCGCTGATTTGCCGGAAAATTGTTTTTCGTTTCACCCCATGGTTTCGGTTCGCCGGGGGGCGAAATCACTAAAATTCGATGATATGTTCTTCCATGTATAGCACACAAATAATAGTCTCAATTAAATCTTGAAATGAAATTACTAAAATATCCTCTTAATATTAATTTACTAAACTATCCTCATGCCATTTACTAAACTACCTTTATATCATTTCATTTTGATACGATACATAAGGATAGTTTACTAAATTGATATTAGGAGGTATTTTGGTCATATTACTTTGGATCGATATAGAATTACTATCCCATGCTCATTGTGTAAATTTATCCTAGTAGATAGTAGGCACAATGCAACCAACAGGGGGGTTGCTCCAGTGCTCATTGTGTAAAGTTTATCCTAGTGGGGGGTAAAAAAAACCCCCCCGCCCCCACCCCCCCCCCCCCCGGGGGGGGGGGAGGCGCGGCAGCGCCGGGCCCCCCCAAAAAAAAAAAAAAAAAAAAAAAGATAGTAGGCACAATGCAAATAATTTATGCAACTTCAACATCTATGGTCAATATAACTTTAACAGTCTAATCTTCTGTATCTCATATGGATTTTTCAATTATAGAAATTATTTCCATAAGTGATACGGGACTCAACAGAGCTATTTTGCAAATAATCTCGCTTGAATTTATTGAATTTTGTTATCTCTCTTGTTTATATTGACGAAATAGGAGGAATAATTATTCTAATGCTAAAAAAATTTACAATTTACAAATAATTGATAAGGCCGGAGACTCACGAATGATTTATCCTTAACCAAATAATATTAAGAAAAAAATGAGTTTTTTTTTTTAGTGTAACTAGTGAAGTTGGGGTGAAACTCTTATTGCCTCCCTTAAGTGAGTTATATGCATGTAACTCAATCCAATATTATATGTAGCACTCAACTAACAATTTTAGTTAGTCTAGTTAAATTTTAAATTTAAATTACCAAAATACCCTCTAACATCAATCTATTAGACTACCTTCATATCCATCTAAAAATGAGATAACAAAAAATAGTTTTATAAATTAATATTAGAAGGATATTTTGAGATTTAATTTATGATTAACTTGTCACTTGTATGTCAGTTTGCGTCCACCTCGATTACATTCTCAAGGGGGGAGCTTTGTCGTCTACAAGGATCGAACACATGACCTGAGAGATTTAGATCTTATCATTTGTTTGGTATCATTTTCTGATATTTTGATTAATAAAGTTAAGGGTAATTTTCATCTGGACCCCTTGAGGTTTGTTCCATGTCATTTTTAGTCCAAATAAATGGATGTTTTGCATCTGCCTCCCCTAAGGTATCCAATAAGATCATTTAAGGACAGTTTGTGATTTTTATGACCAAAAGACCCTCACATCTGTTCTACGAGTGAGATATTTAATTGAATAAACATTAAAAATAATTTTCCTCTCTAACGCAGAAAATAAAGCAGGTTTCCCTGTTCTCTGCAATTCCAGTTGTTTCTATGTACTCTGCAATTCCAGTTGTTGGGCAAAAAAAAAAAAGGAAAAAACAATTCCAATTATGATATCCCTAATTTCATGCTATAAAAAATAAATGCTTTTAATTCTTGTTTAAAACCCACTCTCAAAACCCATCACACCCACCACAGTGATCCAAAACTTTGAAAAAACGAGATTCCAGATACCAAATTCCATACTCCAACGATGGCAAGCATCAAAAGCGGATGAGATTGGAGAGCGCAGAATGTCGAAGAGGAAATAGAGCGCCCTTGATAGAGCGTCTTTCAGTCAACCAGGTATTCAAAAAGCAAGAAAAAAATTCCATCATGGCAGTAAGTAACCATCAGGGCTATGGTGGTGAGTCTACTTCTGAATGTTATGTTTGCCGTCATCGTAATGAAGCTTAATCTCACCACTAGAATCTTACCTTCCCTCAACATCAGTGTTGAGCTTCTGGGTTTCTTCTTCGCCAAGACACGGACGGTTTTGTTGCAGAAAACTAGTTTTCTCAAACAACCTTCACAAGGCAAGAGAATACCGTTATTCAGACTTGCGTCCTTGCTTGATCCGGCATTGCCTTTAGCGGTAACTCTCCAAACCCACAATCTGATAGCTTGGAATATTTGTAATTTTCGTTAAAGATTGTTCTCTAAGAAGGATAGACGATTCTGCAGTCGAACCTCCGATTCTATAGTCGCCGGCGGTTAGACTGCGACTCGCCGGAGAGGCTGAAACTGAACGGAGTGTTTACTCCTGCCATGTGCTTTGTTTAATGGAGTAAATACCCCATTCTTTTGATTTTGATCGTTGAGTTTAATTACGAAGACATGATGTAAATCTGAGGTAGAATAGATGTAGGGGTAATTTGGTCATAAAAATCATAAATTGTCCTTAATTGATCTTATTGGATACCTCAGGGGAGGTAGACGCAAAGTGTCCATTTATTTGGACTAAAAATGACATGGACCAAATTTCAGGGGGTCCAGATGAAAATTATCCTAAAGTTAAACATTCTACGGGTCATTCAGGTGAGAGCTGAGCATCTAACCAACTAGACTACAACATAATGCCAATATAAGAGCAACTTAAAGTATATTTATTTAAATGATAAAGAAGGTCCATAAAGAAGCACCAAGACGCTTAGGCTATGCTATGATGACTGTGAAGAATTTTTTTTTTTGTTTTATAGGCTGAGATAACAAAAAAAAAACAAGTAAAATGCGTCTGGTAAACCGGTTCCTTTTTGTGTACAAGAAAACAGACCGGTGGTAAATTTGGTTGAAAAAAGGTTTTGCAAAACGCCTCTGAGTTGTTTTTTTATTCTGGAAACAAATTGGACCAAATTGTGGCCGATAAAATCGTGAAACTTGGGAGATGGTGTGCTGCATCAGGGACAGAGGTCTCCATCAACGTAGACATCAGTGTGAAGAGGAAGAAGACACTCTCTAGCGGCGACTCCACCTTCTCGGTCTTGTGTTGCACAAATAGAGGAACCCACCTATTTCTCTCTGTCTCTCACACACCTTGTAATCTCTTTGCAGTACACCTCAGTTTCACGAATTTCTACATGTTTTTTTTTTTTTTTTGGTGAAGAGCTGAATTCATTTAAAAGAAAAGCCCCTGGGATACAAAGTACCAATTACATCAAAATGCAAAAGCTAAAGAATAAAAGGTGGGGAAGAGAAAGAAAAAGAAGAAGCCTGAGAAACAGCAGCATAAGAAGCTAATCTATCAGCTACAGAGTTGCCTTCTCTATGAATATGATTTACAATTAAAACATCAAACAGAGAGGAAAGACTGAAGATATCATGTATGTAATGACTGATCTTCCGTGGAGTCTCTGACTTGTTGTTAATCAGACTAACAACAGCTTCACTGTCACTTTCAATAATTACTTTCTTTAGATTGAGGGAGATAGCTAGCTTCAGTCCTTCTCGAATTGCTGCAGCTTCCATTTGAATTGCTTGTGAGTTTCCTCCTTTACAGTAGAAGGTGAAGAGAGTGTGACCCAAGTGATCACGAGCAATACCACCAAATTTAGCCTGGAAGTTGTTGGAACCCTTGCTGATTGCAGATCCATCAACATTGATTTTGATGAAATGCAAAGGAGGTACCCTCCATTTAATGCTTTTGAACTCTTTTCCTGATCCATCAACATTGAATTTCTACAAGTTTCTTCAAGTATTTCGTTCATTTTCTCGATGTCAACATGTTTTCCCTTTTCCCTGTTGTTAAAGCTTCTCAAAATTTGCTATGTTAGATCTCTGGTATTAGTCTTGCGATTGTGGCTACTTGTTTAAGATTTGGTGCAACAGTCTGTCCAATTTCTGATTATGATTGGTGATTGGTCATGTAACCCTCTAGTTTTTAAAGTTTAAAACGATTTTGATTGTTGTTTAACATGACAAGGGTTGAGTTTGGTTGTCTTGTATTTTGTAGGACTATGTAATTATGGTTTTAATTGTATTTATAATTGAAACAAAGGTAAATATTACTTACCTCCCCTCTTAACTGGGCAAATAGCATTTACACCCCCTCTCACTTGGATAATATCACTTACCTCCCCCCTTATCTAGCAAATATATCAAACACCTCCCCTCTATTAACTTTCTTGGTTAAATTTAATTTTTACCATTAAATATTTTTCTAAAACCCCAAACTACCCTTAGCTAAAAATATTAAAAATATTTTTTTAGTTTAAACCCTAACTTATCGTAATCACCCTAACAGTTAAAATACTAAATTACCCTCAATTAAAATAATTGTTAAAAACCAAAATATCATAGTTAAAATTTTAATTGTCTTTAATTATTAAAAGCCCAACATGCCCTTTTGATAATTAAGTATTGAAATTGCATTTTGATATCAAACAGTTCGTGTTTTTTAGTTGTTTGATAAAATTTAAAAAAAAGGGGGGTAGGTTGGGGTTTTAATAATTAAAGATAATTTAGATTTAAGTATAGTATTTTGGTTTTTAAAAATTATTTTAATTGATGATAATTTAATATTTTAGCTACTAGGATGATTAAGATAAATTAGGGTTTAAATTAAAAAACTGTTTTGAGTCAAGGGTATTTTGGGTTTTAGAAAAATATTTAATGATAAAAATTAAATTTAATTGAGAAAGTTAACATAGGGGAGGTGTTAGATATATTGCTAGGTAAGAGGGGAGGTAAGTGATATTATCCAAGTAAGAGGGGGTGTAAGTGCTATTTGTCCAGCTAAGAGGGGAGGTAAGTGATATTTACCCTTAAAACAATGTTTGAATCAATTACTAGTACTGGGTTAAAATTGTAATTATACTGAGATTAGGGTTTTGGGTTTCCTTATAAATAGTCTCTCTGGGATAACCTAGATAACAAGGCAAACAAATGATAGCACATTATGGGTGTGAGAGTGGTGTGAGGTTTTCTGAAATAGTGAAACTTCTTCTCTCTTTAGTGGATGTAGGTAAGATTTCCATATTAATTTCCTTCAGATTTACATTATGACTTCCATTTGAAGTTAATCAACAATGGATCTAAAAATTTAGAGAACATTAGCTTTGAGCTAAAAATTTAGAGAACATTTGGTTTGAGCAATTTTAATATTTCTTATGGATTTGTTGATGTATGAAGTTGGATTGCAATGCCATTTTTTTTTTATTTTTTTTTATTTGGTAAGAGAGAACTTATTTAAATTTAAACCATGAGGAAAAGTACAATGAATATTGTCAATTAACGTTGGCCAACATGTAAAGTGGAGGCCACTCTGGCGAGCAAGAAAAACTGGCCACTTTCCACTCTTTGGATCCAACCCCTTCTAGATTCCCCTGATGTAGCTCTTCCTTAAGCTTTCCTATAAATGAACTTTTGAGCTACCAAAGAAAAAGAATGCTAGACAACATGTTTTGCCAGAGAATCAGCTAAGATATTGGCTCACAAGGTATATTATGCATTACCTGGAAGATTTTTCCTCAAGAAACCTCAGGAGAGAAAGTATATAATTATTCAGATCTGTGGCATGGAATTTTAAAATCTTGGGCAAATTACATATAGAATCCTGTGTTTGTAATCAATTACATCTACTATCTCTGGAAAGAAAAATCAATTACAGATGCCTCATTATTGCTTCAATAGAGCCCATTTATAGCTTTCAATTCTTAATAGTAGCAGGGCTTCTGTAATTGAATTTTTCTCAAGGATAGTAGATGTAATTGATTACAAACACAAAGGGGTCTATATGTAATTTGCCCTAAAAATCTTTCAATACTCTAAAATAGGCAATCGATAATGTCATGGTTTAGGGTTTTTTCTAGTTGGGAAAAATAGAAAACAAAACCGTAAACCTACTTCCATGGCAATCAAGATTTTTGTTTTCTATTTTCACCCAATAGTCGTTATTAGGTTTAGAGTTTTTTCTTTTATTGAAAGTGATGCGTCCAAAATCTGCTCAGCCCTTAGATCTCCTTGTGATGACCTGCAAAACGAAAGCGTCAGATGTGGCCCGACCGCGGGGGTCGGGAGTCCACCTCTGAAGGCTAAGTCAGTTGATGAATTTAATCACAAACGGCTCTGCTAGAAGCACAGAGCTAAGGAATGAAGAACTGGGAAAAGTGATCTAGATCGTAAGCCTCTGATAGTTTATGTCTACCAGTGTGTATGTGAATCTGAGTCCCCCTCACCTCGTAGGCAAGTAAGGTTTATATAGAGTGTACCTTCGAATCTCCTTTGTTAGATGCACTCGAGCCTTCTTCGGGTAGTCTTTGGATCTTAACTGTTAGATCCGTTGAGCGATAGACTTCTACTAGTTTGAACTAGTAGAGGACTCCTGAGATAACCTCCAGGTTATTTGATGACTATCCCTTCAATGATGATAAGTGATAGCCGCCAATTTGTGCCTTCCGTCATTAGGGTAATTAACCTAATCCATAAATCGGATTAGGGCATGCTGGTAGTTGATTTAGTTTTCTTCCTCAGCAAGCTATCTTCTGGATCCGGTTCGCTTAGAAGCGAGTCGGTTCCCTCCGTCTCGACCGGGGTCGAGGTTCAAACCAAGTATGAACCCGGTTCGATCATATTTCCTCCGTATCACGAGCCCCCCAGACCAAGAGTTCGGTCGATCCCGAGGGCTTGGTTTTTAACTGGGTTCTTCGTCAGGCAATAGTCTCTGCGTATCCCATTAAATGTCATATCACATTCAATGCGGTGGTCACTTCTCCTCGAGCGTTGTGAGGGCAATGCCACGCGTCTCTTTGCAGTCGACCTATCGTGGCTCACGTAACCCAAGCGACGGTTTCCGAACGCCTGTTTTGGATTCGTGAGTTCAAACTTTCAAAACGTCTTCTAATCTCGACCGTTGATGCTGAATCAATTTCGATCGTTTAGATCCCCGAACACTCGTGCGGGTGTTTTAAAAGCGGTTCGTTGTCTTCGTAGGTTTCATTCTTCTTGTCTGGTATTTGAACCTTCGTCGTCTGCTTCGCGCCTTCTCGCTCTCGAGCCTTTGCTTCACTGAATCAGTAAGTTTACTGATCCTTTTGCAAAGTTTAAACTTCTTGTACCTTACTGAAACTAGTAATGGCGGATAATAGGGTTTCTCTGGTACCTAGTGCCAGTAATAGTATTGGTAACGAAGCTTTTGCTTCCCTTCCTTCCGAACAGTTGGATAGTGATAACAAAACCCTAACTGTCCTCTGGCACGAATTCGCTGAAGTTTCCCAAAAAAGTTTAGGGAGAAAAGCTGAAACTTCCTCCGCCCTTCCTGAGTCTGGATCTTCCAAGACTCCTAGGGTGATTGTCAAGTCTTCTAGGCAGTCGAAACAAACCTCCAGGTCTAATGGCGGACCTGGCTCTGTCCCCTCCGTTTTCAAGGAGGAAACCCTTCTTTCAGCAATCCAGGATTTTGATTTTCATTCTTCTTATCATATTAGGGCTCCCCACTCTGATGAGAGGGTTGATTCGACCCTTCCGGGTGAGTTTTCCCTGTACATAGATGCACTGGAAAGCGGGGTTCGCTTTCCTTTTTTCAATCCTTTGTTTTCAGCCATTCTGAATCACTGGGACATTTGCTCTGGAATGCTCCTTCCCAATAGCTGGCGTCTCATCGTCGGCTTCTTGGGTTTGTGTTTTGAACTTGGCGTTACGCCTTCTCTTTCTCTTTTTGTGCACTTTCATATTTCTATCTCCCATCCTCTCGGCTGGGTTTTTCTTTCCAAACGCAATAAGGCTAAACTTGATTGGAGGGGTAGCATTCTTGCCAAAGGAACTTGCCCTTCCAACCACAAAAGATGGCGCGAACAATACTTTTTCTATCGAGCGCCTCAATCAGATCTCAACTTCCCGACCATCTGGAAACAGTGTACTTCCTATTCTGAAAGTAACCGGGGCCTTCCCTTATCCAAAGAAGACGAGGCGGCCGTCAAGAAGATCAAATCAATTCCATGGTATCAAGAGATACATGGACTTGAGGTGGAGTATAACTCCATCCTTCAGTACTGGGGCTTGGCTCATTGTGAGCTTCTTACCATCATCCTTTAATTTTACTGAAGTGATACGTCTTTTCGTAATTCTGACTCTTGTTCTTCTTTGCAGTGCCTCCAAGAATGAACCCTGAGAACCTGCGGGTGAAGGCCGCTAGGGCCATTTTGACAGCTAAGAAACGGTCGCCCATAGCCTTAACCACTGATCAAGAAGCTTCTGTTCCCTCTCCCAACCCTTTTTACAGGGGTATCAGGAACATCAGGCCCGTGGCTGATGCTTCGGGTAACGGGAAGAAACCGATGGTGGAGAGGTCAAATGTCTCCTCCTCCGTTCGAACCAAAAGGAAGCACGATATAGTTGATGCTTCCTCCCATAAAAAATCCAAAAATTCCGAGGATTGTGAGGAGGTCTTCACCCCTCAGTGGACCCTGAAGTTGACCAATAGGGTGACACAAGACCTTGAGAAAGCTGCAGAATGGAGCTCCCTCAGTCTTATACCTTCTGATTGTCAGGAATTTGAAGCCCTGGATGATGATGCCTTTGTTAGTCAGTCCACAAGGTACCGGTCTTCCTGCTTGTTCATTTTTTCATAATCTCTTATGACTTCTTCTGATAATCTCCTCTTCCCCAGGAATGCTGTGTTGAGCTTTTATCAGCACATGGAAGCATTGAGCCGGGCTGGCCGCAACGGCTCCTTGCTGCAGACCTGTGAAGAGAATTTGGCCAAGGCCAATTCTGAGATAGACCAGCTGACGACAGCTGCCAAGGAGCTGCAGAGAAAGCATGACGAGGAAATGAACTCCCTAAAGGAGGCCCTCGACTCTTCAACGGCTTGTGCTGTTGCTGCCGAGCGCGAGGCTAAGAAGCAGAAAGCAGCTGCCACATTGTTCGGTGATAGACTTGAATTTAAGTGTGCAGAGAACGAAAAATACTTGAAGTTGGCGATTCCCAGCAAGCCCGAGCATATCAAGCCAGAGCTTCGAAAGGATTGTGTTCGGAAATACCTGAACATCGTACCTTTCTCCAAATTGCTAGGTGCTTTCAACATCCAAGCTTACCGTTTGGGGCAAAATGACGTCTGGGAAAGAATTCTTGAATTCAACTCTTCCTTCGATACAGCTCCCTTTCGTGAGGTGTGTCACAAAGAGGTCTTCGGGAAGTTAGACATGGATCTCCCTGACTGGGCTAGGGAAGAGGATGATCCTTTTCCAGCTAACCCAAAATATGAGGAATATCTTGCTAATGAACTGCCACTCCAAGAGGAAAAGTCACAGGCCGAGTCACAGGCTGCTGCTGAAGAGGACTCTGACAACGACAATCCTGAGGAAGGCTCTTCTCAGGATCCCGAGAAAACCCCCCCCCCCCCCCCCCCCCCACCCACAAGCAGAGGGGGGCTTTTTTTTTTTTTTTTTTTTTTAAAAGTACCCCCTTGTTAATGAATAGATACTTCTTCCATGTTTGCCTTAATACCATGGAAAAAAATTCGGTCGAAACATGCGAAATTTCGACCGAAATTTCGCACTTTTGAAAAACCAAAACGAAACCAGTGGGTACCGAAAAAAAATCATTGGTTTCGGTCGAAACCCTCAAAATTTCCCTACTGGGTCGAAATATGGGTGAGCCAGTCTGAACCGGCTGGGAAATCTTGCGAAAATTCGAGGGTTTCGATCGAAACCCTCGAAATTTCGATCGAAACTCGAAACTTGGTTTTTTGTTTAAGTGAACCGGCTGAACCAGCCGGTTCAATGTTATAAAAAGTCGCCATCTTCGATCGAAACTCTGGGAAACCAGAGTTTCGATTGGGAAACGCAGGCGGAGGGAGAGAGTTTCGACACGAGGTTTCGACCATTTTTCTACCTTTTTTCATGGTTTTGCATGATTTCAAGTAGATTCAAGCACTCCTTTGGTGAAATCGGCACTTGTTGGTGGATTATTTCAAAGTTTGAAGCTCTATTGGAAGGTAACCTAGCTTTGAATGGTTTAGTGAACAGTAGTTTCCTTGCTTTTAGCTTCATTTCCTTGGGTTTTTAGCTTCATTTCCTTGCTTCTCTTCTTTCCCCTTGCTTCTCTTCTTTCCCCTTGAAATTCTTGTGTTTTCAGCATCGAGTCTTGCTACAAGTTGGCTCATGTATTCCATTTACAGCTTTAAAAAAATTAAATCTTTAGTTGTTTAGCATGCTTAATAGATGTATTCCATTTACAGCTTTAAAAAAATTAAATCTTTAGCTGTTTAGCATGCTTAATAGATGTATTCCATTTACTGCTTTAAAAAAATTAAATCTTTAGGCTGTTTAGCATGCTTAATAGAGACTTACGAGAGAATATGTTCAAGTTGGAATGTTCAATGTTGGATGTCTGAATTTTGATCCAGAAATTTTGGTACATAACTTGTTAATGAAATATGCCATTATCTTGTTCTCTCTTCTCTATTGTTGTTCACTTGTTCCATTATAGTGCAAGCTTAAATTGAAGAATTTTTCTTAGTTTTTGTATTTAGATGTTAAACCGTTAAAGTATTAAGGCTTTGATTAAAATTTAAGTGTTGGACTGTTGGGTTTCTATTTTAAGTTTTTAACGGTGATTATTAAATATTATGTATGTTTGTATCGGGAATTCGATTCGGGCACAAGCTTTTGAGTTTTGAGTTGGAGATTCGAGATAGAAACACAATGTCGACATAGCTTGGCAGCATGGTAAACCTACGACGGATGATAGGAAAAAGTCGAGTGTAAATATTGTTTGAAAAAGATTGGATCAGGTGGGGCCACTAGACTAAAGATCCATCTAGCGGGAGGGGACCGCAATGTGGTTGGATGCCCCAATGTCCCTTATGAAGTTAAAGTGGCAATGGCAAAGTATGTGAAAGGAGGGCAAGAGAAGAGGGCACAAAAGAAAGCAAAGAGGGATCGGTTCGAGGCGGCATGCATAGAGGAGGTGGAGGTGGGAGAGACAAATGTGGATCCGGATCTGGCTGATGCATCATCCCCGAGAGCGAGAGATGGAGAGAGTACTCGGGATGAGTAGGGAGTCTTATAGACTCGATGAGATCGGGGAGGACACGAGAGAGCCGTGGGTGCGGGGTCATCGGAGATCCGGATGTTGGGAGGGCAAGTGGAGGCAGCTCCGGTATGAGGAGGAGCCAGTACCGGAGAGTCGGTTCCATTACCATGGGCCCCACGATCACGACCTAGTGCCACATCTACGCTTCTAGACCCATTGAGGCCGATCCCGATGTGCGGATACTACGCACGATCCCGACTTGTTTGCGAGGCCACGGTCAAAACGAGAAGAAATTAAAGCATATGTGGGGTAATGTGAAGGACAAGGTGGGGATGGCCTTTTCTAAGTGGGCATTATATCACGGTGTTCCGGCAAATGCTGCACGGGGGCCTTATTATACGGCGATGGTGGATGAGATCGGTGGTCTTTGGACGTGGGGTGGTTGGGCCAACCCCATATGAGATATATAATGTATATCTCCCACGGCATAAGGAAGAGTTGAAAGCCTACATTGATGGCCTTAAGCCAATGTGGATGCACTATGGGGTGACAGATGATGTGTGATGGTTGGACTGGTCCCACTAGACGCAGTCTATCATCAATTTTATGTTGAATTGTGATGGGAGGACGGTGTTCCTCAAGTGCATTGATGCATCCGGTCACAAGAAGGATGCAAAATACATATATGGGTTGTTGAAGAATGTGGTGAAAGAGGTTGGAGTCGAGCACGTGGTGCAAGTTGTGACTGATAATGGTGCCAATTTCAAGAAGGCTGGAATGAAGTTGATGGAGGATCCCGGGTATAGGCTCTTTTGGACTCCTTGTGCGGCACATTGTATTGATTTGATGCTAAAAGACATGGGGGAAGTCAAATTTGTGAAGAATGTGGTTCAGCGGGCTCGAAATGTGACCACATTCGTATATAACCATGGATTTGCTTTGGATATGTTGAGGAGGACATGTGGTGGTGATTTGGTGAGGCACTGGGGTCACAAGATTTGCTACAAATTGGATTTCCTTGAAGAGTTTTCAGAAGAAGAAAGCCCAACTACGTGCTATGTTTGCATCGAAGATTGGTTTGCTTGGCCCCAATCGGAATCACCGGCGGGGAGAGCGGCACGGGCTACCATATCCGGTGATAGCTTACGGGCAAATCTAAGAGTTGTTATCAAGCTTCTAGACCACTGTGGTGGCAGGTCTTGAAGTTGGTAGATCAACAAAGGAAACCAACTTTACCACATATATGGGCTGCGATTGAGATGATGAAGGAGATGGTTAAGAAAGTCTATCCTAGGGGCAACCAGAAATTCCTTAACATCATCCAAGAAAGGTGGGAAAGGCGGTTGAAACATCCATTGCATTTGGCTGGTGAGTTGAAAGTTATTAAAATTTTCAAGTTATTACTTAAATACTTAATTGTTAATAACGTAATACTTATTATGTAGTTTTATAGTTTCTTACCATCTCATTTGTTGGCTTGTTTGATAGCCTATTATTTGAACCCCATGTACCACTACGAGTAAAGAACTTGGGATGAGGACAGATTTGATCCGGGCGAGTCCATGAAGTAGTGGAAAGGTTGGAACCGGATGCGACAAAACAAGCATTAATTAATAATGAGGTAAGACTGTGAGTTGTGACTTGTGAGATGACTAGTAGTCTAGTACTTAAGAGTTAGGCTAAATACTTGTTTCTTATTACTAACTTTGTAATTATTTATCGCGATTAAAGGCTTTTAGAGATGCTACTTGGTAGCTACGGTCGCTCGATCGCTATTCGGGCTAGGAGAGAACACCACTCCTGGTTTAGTCACTTAGTCGGTTAGTCTAAGTCTTAGATGCTCAATTTGAGTTTTTGACACAATTTATTTTTTACTATTATTAATTAGGTTGGTTATGTTTCTTGCAGTGAGTGGTGGCTGCAATACGGGTTAGACTCGGAGTACTTGATTAAGGTTGCGGTTAGAGTGCTCTCCCGGACATCTTCGCCACCGGCTGCAAGCGTAATCGGAGCACATTCAATCCGATACATTCTAAGAGGCGGAACCGTTTGGGGGGTGAAGCGGCTGGAGGATCTTGTATATGTTCATTATAATATGAGGTTGAGAGAGGAGCACATTAGGTTAGGTCAAGAGCAAGGTAATGGGGACAAGATTGAGTTGGTGACATCTTTGCCATAGATGATGATGAGGAGGAGTACCCCCTATTTGAGTGGGTCGAGAGAGCCATTATTGGATGAGGCGGGAGGTCGACCCGGCGGTCAAATTGCACGAGAGATGGGAGCTGATGTGAATGAGTTCTTGGCCACGAGAGGGGAGAGTGCACACCGAGCCTAACCGTCCCTTTGTACCACACCCTGGTGCATCCAGTGTCAGTGAGGATAATATTATATGGTCAGATGATGATGATGATATTACTCAGCCACCCGCTAGTCAGGCACAGGATGATGCAGGCGATGATGATGATGATGGACTTGGTAGTGGCCCTAGTGGGAATGACAGTGGGAGTGATGATGATGATGATGATAATGATGGTGGTGGTGGTGATGATGATGATGGTGGTGACGGGCCAGCTGATCAGGATTCAGCTGAACCACGGAGAGACCACCACCACCACCACCACACCGAGCCGGCGGTTGAGAGTCGGGGACATGGAGGGCCATTAAGGTTCACGGGGGAGAGTCAATTCACCCATGCTACCCAGGATGTCGACCACGGTGCAGGTCGTAGTTCCACTTGCAGTCGGAAGGGGAAAGGGAAAGGGAAGCACCATGGACATGGGTATGAGGATGACACTTCATCGTACGGGTCTTACAATCCCATTGAAGTGAATAGCTTGGCAGGCTCCATAGGATCTATGAGTCTAGATGAGTCAAGAGGCTCCACTGTCGGATACCGGATACCGGCAACAGCTGATCCCCACTCGTACGAGAGCGGTGCTGCATCTTCTTCTGGGGCTTATAGTAGTGCATCTTATGGTCAGGGGTTTCCTCAGGATTATGGAGGACATACAGTAGTGGAAGTGGAACAGGGTAGGATGTATTATCCAGCGTCTGATGGGAGGACGGTATATGTGCATAGGGGTGCAACTTATACGGATGCTGATTCGGGGGGCACGAGATGTTTGTGGAGCGGATCTTCGGGGTGCAACCCCAACCCATACCCCCTGAGAGTTCATCAAGAAGGACTTCCCTATCCTTATTGTGCATTCCCTCGAATCGGATATCTTATGCATGTTGATGACCAGACCTATAGAGCTGCAGTTGTCGATTACCTCGACAACCATAGGCATCACATATCATGGGATGTCTATGTCCGTTGGTCAGAGGAGAGGATGTCACAAGCATAGTACTACTCAAGTCACGGGATGGATCCGCCGAGGCACTCCTATTGGCACTGACTTAGTGAGTTGTACTTCCCATTTTATTTTTATTACTAGTTACATTGTATCTGATGTTTAAGAGTTTATTTGATATTTCGAATTGAACTTAAAAGTTAGAAGTTAGAGCTTAGAAGTTAATATGTTCATGTTGAATGTTATGCTTATTTGCTTAAGTATAGTTAACTTTATTGTGTACTTCTCGGTCATCTTTACATTAATGTTATGTAATTTAAAAGACATATTTACATTGATTTTTTTACTAAAATGCATGTGCCAATGTGTTCTTTATACACTAATTAGCTTAAATACAGAATCCCACCCCAAAATAGTCTCTAAAACCTATCGAAACTTGATGTCAAAACTTGTGCGAAAAAGTCCTCGGTTTCCTCAAAATTTCCCAAGTTTCCACCTAAGTTTCCCATTTTCACCCGGTCGAAACTTGAGTTTCCCTCGAATTTTTATACCCCCAAAAAAAAGTTTTTCCCCCTCCTTTATTTTTCCCCCCCCCATTTCGAAAGCTTGTCTTGAATATCAAAATATAAATGATAAAACTTATCACTTAATCTTCACATTCCTCGACGAATGATAATCTTGTAAAGATATCATGAAGATATGTTTTTGAAAGATGCCTTAGCCTTTATTCTTCCTTACTTCTTCATTTATTGCAAAGTCCACACGTTTCCCTTCTGCTACCTGCAAAGTCCAAACATTTTCTTGCTTTGGTATACCATTCACTGTTTCCAATGAATTGGTAATACATCCATTATCCCAATGGCGGTGCGACGGTTGGAGGTATTCTCGTATCAGGTGCTCGTTTCCACGTGGCCTCCTTTTGACCGTTGATCTTGCTTGTTGAAGATTTCGAAGCGTTTTTTTGATCTGGGCCATTGGTTGCCTTTGGCTCTCAACCATTGTCTTAATACCTGAGGCTATTTAAAGCCTTCGTGGGTACTCTCCTTCTATCCTGCTATCTGCAAGTTAGATTTGCAAAAGCGATATTCCGTCCTCCTGCTTGCTTCCGTATTCCTCGAACTCCAACATAACTCTATCAGCTTCTGAACAAGTGAGCTTTTTGCTATCACCAATCTCTTCCCCTTCCCCCTGAGTAAACTGTACAGTAGTAATACTTGGGGTTTATTTAATGGGTATTCTAAGTAATGCATATCTGACAAAGAACTAGGGTTTTCCTTCGTTTTTTGTGTTGTTGTAATTTTTGTTCTGATACGGCTCTTTCTGTGTATACAGTGGCTCCCAGAATCGATCCGAACCTTATCAGAGCGAAATCTTGTAAGAAAATTGTTCCATCGGTGGTTGGGGCTAGTGGGGTGGTTTCATCTGGTGAATCCTCTAAACGTAAGGTGACTGCTGTTGGTGAATCTTCAAGTCAGATTCCCAAAGCTTCTACTGATGTCACCCCTACGTCTCATCTGCCTGAAGTGATCGCTCGTTCTTCCCAGGAAGATCTTGATCACTCCATTGTTGATGGCGCTGCTGATGCTCCTGCTGCAGAGACCGTTTGTGCATCCCCGAAGGAGACCCTTCGGGCATCTGAGGCAACTATGTTGGCATCTGATGCGGTCCCAGCAGGTGCTGCCTCTATTTCCAACTCTAATGCTTGTTTGGCATCCTCTGCCTCTCCTTCTTTGGAGTTGGAGGATTTTGCCACTAGGAAGCGTCGTCGGTTGGCAAGTGATGCAGCTCATCCTTCTCTTGGTGTAGCTCATCCTTCTCATCTTTCACCTGAATTAGTGTTAAACGAGTTTGACAAAGCGTTGGAATGGTGCACTGCTGCTCGAATGACTTCTGAGAGCGCAGTTCTTTCCAAACTTCCAGACGAGGTCTTTATGAAGTCAATGGTGATGTAAGTCTTTCTTCATTATCTTTTGATTCTGAATGTTGCTTTTTTGCTCCTATTTAACTCGGAAGTTGTTTGCAGGAGTCTTACCGGTAACTTCCACAACCAAGTGGAAGCAGCCTCTAGGCTCAGTAAGCTGAGCAATGAAGTTTCCAGGCTTGGGGAAATCTCTGAAGCTAAAGATGCTGAGATTGCTCGCCTTAGGAAATTAGCTTGGGAGGTTGCAGGAGAAAAGAATTCGGTGATCGATCGTCTTCGGTCAGACTTGGATGATGCCAGGGAGAAGATCCGGCAACTAGAGCGAGGAGTTGGAAAGTCAGGAGCCAAAGGATTTGAAGCGTTACCTCAAAGGCAAGCTGTCATTCCTTTGCCAGAATCCCTTCCAACTGACGTTCGCAGAGCCTGCATCTTCAAGTATTTACACAGTAAGCCCTTTGTTGATATGCTGAATGCTTATAACTTGCAGGCGTATCGGAACGGTGAGAACGAAGTATGGGAATCGATATTAAGGAAAGATCCTCATTTTGATACGACTCCCTACAGTGCTGTTTGCCATCCTGAAGTGTTTACCAACCTAGGTCTTCCTTCTCCTGACTGGACCAAAACTAAGACTGATCCTCTGCCTTCTGATCCGGATATTATGCATTACTTGGAAGATTCTCCTGTTTATTCTCCCCTGGAAGGATTCAATTATGAAGAGCTCGCCTTGAATGCAAGTTTGGTTGAGGACCATACTTCTTTTGGACAAGCTGGACAAAGAGTATGAAATTGCAGAGGATTTTATACATATTGAAATGCTTTTTGTAATCCTCATTTCTCCTCTTCTTTTTCTTGAATCCATACCGATGCTTGACTCATGTGTTTGTTCTAGCAAAGTTGTGCTGATCTTGTATGACTTCTTAATTATCACCGATGATGACTTTCTTTTCTGACCGAAGATTGTATTCAACTCTTGTAATCTCATGTTTGATGTAAAGATTGGCCTCTATCGGTCTTTTGAAGAAATAAGAAATTAACTTCATCCTGAACTTTGCTAGTCACTTGAATCGCTATTGCACTAGGTCTTAGTTGTTTAGAACAATGCCTTTACTTAAAGATTTCCGGAGAAATTCAATAAGTCTTTGAAGGAACTCACTCGGGTTTTAAACCGATGCCTTTACTTAAGGATTTCTGGAGAAATACAATAAGTCTTGAAAGAACTCACTTGGGTTTTAAACCGATGCCTTTACTTAAGGATTTCCTGAGAAATACAATAAGTCTTGAAGGAACTCACTGGGGTTTTAAACCAATGCCTTTACTTAAGGATTTCCTGAGAAATACAATAAGTCTTGAAGGAGCTCACTCGGGTTTTAAACCGATGCCTTATAGTCGGATCTTGTCCTTGAATGTGGTGTATGATGCCCCCCAATCAAAAGATAATTTGTTGAAAGCCAATAATTGCATTGATTGAGTTGAAAATGGTTACATCACGAACAAAATTGAAATCATCATCAAGGATAAATTTTTTTGAGATGCCTGGCATTCCATGAACGATCCAACTCTTTCCTGGTGTTGATGTTCTTCAGCCTGTAAGCTCTTGAACCGACTGGTTTTACAACCATATAAGGTCCTTCCCAGGAAGGGTCCAATTTTCTTTGGTGGCGTGGGTCTGAAGCTAAGGTGTTTCTCAACACCAAATCTCCGGCTAAGTACCGACGATTCTTTACTCGAGTATTATAATGCGACGCTATCCTTCTTTGATAATGTTGGGTTCGTGCTATTGCCTTTGCCCAAACTTCGTCCAACAAATCAAGACTGTCAAGTAGTCCTTGCTCGTTCGCTTTTTCCTCGAACTCTTGATCCCGTAATGTCCCCTCCATTATCTCCATAGGTGCCAACGCTTCGGACCCATATGCTAACCTGAATGGAGTTTCTCCTGTGGGTGTTCGAACCGTAGTTCTATAAGCCCATAGTACATTATGAAGTTCTTCGACCCATAAGGCCTTGTCAGCTTCAAGTCTTCTCTTTATCCCTTCCAGCAGCGTTCGGTTAGTAACTTCTACCTGTCCATTGCTCTGGGGGTATGCCACTGAGGACATACGATGCTCGATCATATAAGTTCCACAAAATTGCTCAAATTGTGGACAGTCGAACTGAGTGCCATGGTCAGTGACGATAATCTTTGGATTCCCAAAGCGATATATGATTGACTCAAGCACGAATTTCTCCACTTTTTTCTCAGTGATTGTTGCTAGGGCACTGGCTTCAACCCATTTTGTGAAGTAATCAATTGCAACTATCAGATATTCCCGTCCGCCTGATGCCTTTGTGAACTTGCCCATGATATCAATTCCCCACATCGCAAAGGGGATGGGATCTAGAATTGAAGTCATGGTTTCCGCCGGGCGCTTTGATACCGTAGCATGAATTTGACAATTGCTACATCGACGAACATACTCCATAGCAGCCTCTTGGATCTTAGGCCAATATAAACCAAGTCTTGGAATTTTGTGTGCTAGGGCTCGTCCACCCATGTGAGCCCCGCAAATTCCTTTATGAACTTCAACCAAAGCTGATTTTGCTCCTTCGGGACCTATACATCTCAGAAGGGGTTCAGAATAAGATCTTTTGTATAGTCTTCCATTCTGAATGACAAATCTTGCTGATCGTATCTTGATCAATCTTGCCTCTTTCAGATCCTCGAGTAATTTGTCATCTCTCAGATATTCGACTATCGGATCCATCCAACAACGCTCTACTTCAATATAAGAAATTCTTTCTCATGATAACTTGGAAATGTTATCTCTTCAATGTAGACCGAAGGGTCTAGATTTTTTTCTTTGGCATTGGCTAATCGGGATAGCTCATCTGCCATTATATTTCCAGTCCTCGTAATCTGAGATATCTTCAAATTCCGAAATTGCTTTTGAAATGCCTGCACAATCTCTTGATACTTTTGCAAGCGAGGTTCTTTAATACCATACTCCCCCTGGACTTGGTTGACTATAAGTTGAGAGTCACTGTAAATAGTAACATCTGCAATGGACAATGCTTTTGACAACCGAAGTCTAGCTATCAGGGCCTCATATTCTGCTTCATTATTACTAGCTTCGAATGCAAACTTCAAAGCATATCGAATGATAAATCCTGCTGGACTTTTCAATAGAATTCCAGCTCCTGCTCCATCCTTATTACTTGAGCCATCCACATATACTTCCCAAATGGTTGGTATAATGGGATCTTCAATAGTGGTCTCCACTGGTGCAGTAGTTTCTACTACAAAATCGGCTAATGCCTGAGCTTTGATTGCCGTTCTGGGCTTAAAGCTCACTTGGAACTCACTGAGTTTGACCGACCAGGCCACCATCCTTCCTGTGAAACCCAGCCCTAACCTTGACCCGGAAAACCCTGTTGTTTGTAGGACCGACAACTCGAAGTAAAGCAAGAAGTCAGCTTTGGGCAATCCCAGTGGAAGACTTGGTGTCTGGCTTTGAATCCATGAGTGTTGATGACAATGTTCTATTTATGGAAACTGAATCTTGATGAAGATCGGATTAGTTGATGGACTTGGAGTGTTCTCTATCATGGTTTGAAGGCATTTCTATCTATTAGGTAAGTCACTTGGTGTGTGTACAAAACCTCTTTATGTTTGGATTTGATCTGAGCCTTCAATTCCCTGTTTTGAACTTGCTCAACTGATTGGTCGACTCATTGGTCGACTGGGCCAGTTGACTAATCCAATCGACCAATGGGTTGTCTTTGGTAATTAGGTCTTGCTTGCTCTATTTAAGTCAAATCTCGAGTCTACTTCGTATTTTCTGCCTCCAAACTCTTTGGAACGAACCAAAGACCTCTGCAAGTCATCTCCCTTACGTTCTTGGTGTTTATCTTGACGGATCTTCGTCAAAACTCATGTTCTTATACAAAAAGGTATGTTTACACTTTCTTCTTCTTCTTCATCCTTGTTTTCTTTCCTTTTTGAGTTGAGACAATAGAGGAGATGCTGCATTCTCTGTTGCAAACATCTTTGAACTTATCTCTCATGATCTTCCTAAGGATTAATGGCTAAAGCAATGTCCGTAATCATGTTCATTGCAAGCTTTTGAAGGAATCATGATCTAAATCATGATCTTGTCTTCGTTTGTCTTTGATTTAAATTCTGATCTTCTTAGATCTATTTTACTGATCATATTAGTAGACAATTTCTGTGTTTTCCTTACATGATCCATGATCTATCAATCTCTAGTTGTTTCTCCTCTATCATACCATGCTTTCTTCAAGTATCATGACTGATACATCTATGGTAATTTTTGTTTCCTTATTTAGATTCACGTTCTTAGATCTATTTCTTGAAGATCTATGTATGCCTTCCATGATATCTTTATCAAAATCAATGATTCATTCTCCTATTGTTCTTGTCTATGATTTGTATTTTTAATTCTTCAAGAACCATGATTAATCTAATTATCGTAACTTTTATTTCCTAATTTGTAACTTGAAAACTTGATTCGATTAGTGTTTTGAAGTCCTCTTTATGTTAGGATACTACCAATGTAGTTTACCCCTTGTTTAGTACCCTTTTGAACCACCAAATTTGGTTCTTTATTCTTAAAACTCTGATTTTGTAGGCCACTGTCTCTGTTGGTCGACTGATTGGTCGACTGAGACAGTAGACCAATCCAATCGACCAATGAGTACAACAACTCTAGATTTGGTTTGTTTTGGATGTTTTGATATCTTTTCTTTTAGCGATCTTTCCTAACATGTTGTATACACTTGTTTAGGACCTTCTTCTCAAGTTTGTCAAGGTCTTACTTGAATTCTTAAGATTCCTTTGCAAGTTATAAAAGGTAAGGATGGTTACTCCCTTAACAACATAAAGTGTATATTTTCTATATTTGAATCTTGTTAGTTTATTTCTTTAATTGGATTCTTACAATGTTATACTACTGTTGTACTGTCTTGATATCAGTAGCATTACTTGCTTATATTAAATTGACTCATGTATGATTTACTTACCAGTTATATACAAGTTGAATGTTATTATTGATTTCTTTCCATATATGAAGTTACCATATATGTGAGGTTATGGATTGATGCTTGTGTATGCTTAAGTATGGTTTGGGAAGGAGAGGTGTCCTCTTGACACTTCTGTCCTAGGACTACTACGGGAATATTATGGGATGTTTCCGAAGAGGCCCTTTGGACACCTTCCTAAACTATTGGATGACATATTTAGGGCTGTCTAGTAGTGTTTGGCTAGGATGTCCTGTTATGTCAGACCCTAATCGGCGGGGTATTGAGACCGAACGACCCGTGGTAGCAATGGGGATTCATGGGCGCTCAAGACCGGTAACCAACCCGTGAGAGGACAGGAATCACATTGTGGGGGCCATTTATAGGTAGGGTTGCATATGGATAGACTTGGGCTCACGGGCGCTTAAGACCGGTAACCAACCCGTGAGAGGACGTGAAAGCTTCCCTTTTACCATATGTGGATGACCTATAGGGTTGATGAGTCCGTAGTCAGGGACTATAAGGACTCTAGTGTGAAGGATACCGGAAAGGATCGCCAGGGGCGAGGAATGGACGTATCTAGATCTGACTTGATGTAACTGAGTAGGAGACTTGCATTTGGTTAGGCTTTGACCTTGACATGCGCCGGTACTTAGACCAATGGTGATGTGAGAGAGTGGTGATCTATACCCCAGCCATGGAATATCCTGAGGGATGAAGGACCCATTACGAACTGATGATGAGTGAATGAGACTTTCCTAAAGAAGTACGGTGCTATGACTTAAAGCATGTCTGCCAATAGAGACAAGCATACATAGAATTAGAATCATAATGCATCATGTGCTTCATACCATATAGCATTACTCTGTTTGAAATCTGATATATTTGTTGTCATGGTTTAACTGCCTTACTGAGTTTCTTTGAAACTCATTCCTTTTGTACAATGTTTTGTTAGATTACTCTACAGGTTCTGAGTATCATGACTGCTCGTATGAAGAAGCGCAAGGAGAAGAGGCATATCTCCAGGAAGGTGATTGCGGTTACGACAATTACACTGAAGATTCCGCGGGTGGTTATGCTCCGTACGATGCTTAGTCCGACCATAGAGTGGAAGTGCCCTTGTGCCATTTTTGAGATTTATACTTATAGAGACGTTGTCTATAAGATTGAGAACAATTTAGTTACCTATTGTACCTGCTATTGGGATTAGATTTTATTTTGTTCCTTTTCTTTTAGAACTACTATTCCGCTGGTTGTAGAGTGGGATTCCGCCTCACTTTACTTATTGATTTAGACATTCTGATTATCTTTCGTACTCTAATCATATACATGGTGTATTCTTTCCTTATTTGGATCTTTGGTTTATTTGTTGCACATCGATTATTATTGTTCATGATTATGTTATTGTTTATGTGGGAGGTTGATTACTCGATACCTGATCTTCGGGGCTGTGGATCACACTCTCGGGTATGCTAGTTAGGGTACCGGCTGGGAGGATGTGACAGATAGGTATCAGAGCCCAAGGTTCGAGGAAATCCTAACCACCGAAGACAATAACGGAACAATTCCTGGGTCATAGATCTGAAATGACTCCTCTACTCTTCGAAGTAATAATAGGACATTTGGATTAGAAACTTAACCAATGAAGCATAACAGAACATTTCTAAATAACATACATAATTATACTGGCTCGGGCCTTTGCATCTCTGCTTCTTCCTGATCATCTCGAATTTCTATAGGTAGGGCAGTCACCCTCCTCGGGCCTTCCTTGTCTTTTAAATAGGCAACGTAACATTGCCGAGAGATCCTCTGGTCAGAGGAAACTTGACCAATTCCCATGTCAGTCGGGAATTTTATCTTCAGGTGTTTCGTCGAAACAATAGCACCTATCTTGGATAAAGATGGTCGCCCGAGGATAACATTATAAGCTGGCAGTTCCTGAACCACCAAAAAATTGATTCGGACGGTCGTCTCCTTGGGAAAACTTCCAATAGATAAGTCCAACTGGACAGATCCTTCCGCTACTGCAGATGATCTTGCAAAGCCATATAAATGCGTGGATGATGGCTCCATCAAGTCCTCATCCACCCTCAGCTTTTGATACACTTCATAAGAAATTAGGTCAGCTGCAGACCCTGTATCAACCAAAACTCTATGCACTTCTCGGCGCGCAATCTCTACCTTGATGACTATGGCATCATCGTGAGGTAGACAAACGCCTCTTTCATCCTCCTCGCCAAAGGTGATAGAATCTTCACCGTTTGGCTTCTTCCGCTTCTGCGTCTCTCCGGTTCCGACAAATTTAGATTTTGTCTATAAACTCCGGAGTGATTCGGGTTCTGGACCTTCGAAAATTGTAAGGATCGGTGATCGAGTAGCATCAATCACCTCCTTGCCTTTCTTAGACTTCGGAGCCTCCTTTGATCGTTCTGAACTAACCGAACGGTCCCTTTTAGGAGCAGCCTCACGTGGCTCCTCCCTTCTTCTGCTAACAAAATTGGACAAATGTCCCTAAGATATTAATCTCTCAATATCTGCTTTTAGATGACGACAGTCATTTGTATAATGACCATAGTCCTTGTGGAATCGGCAATATTTTTCTCGATCCTGCTGCTCTCCAGGCTTCAAAGGAATTTTAGGTGGCCACTTCAAAATATTTCGCCTTTTGATGATATTCAGAATATCAGCCCGAGGAGCATTCAATGGAGTATACTCACTTTTACCGGGAGATCTTTGACGCCAAGCCTGAGGTTTTCCAACCCGATCACGAACATTCTTCTTTGGTATATGCTTTTGCTCAGGAGCCTTCTGTTCCTTAGTGGAGGCTTTGTTGTCTCCTTGGCGTGCATCTAAGATCTCCATGACTTCAGCCTGCTTTTGGCATCTCTGTACCAACTCAGCATAAGTTGCAGGCATATCCTGTAGTAATAACTCCAGGAGTTTTCGGTTAGTGAGTCCAGTGAATAGAGCAGTTTTTGCTACTTTCTCATCCAAATTCTCTATCTCCATCGTTACTCTGTTGAATCTTTTCAGATACTCTCTGATCGATTCGCTCTTTCCTTGTCTGATGGTAAACAAGGTTTCTTCCATTTTCTTGACCTGGATTCCACTCTGGAATCGCCTTATGAATTTGCGTGCCAACTCATCAAAGTTTACGACCCTTCCGGATGGGAGGTTCGAAAACCACTTTTGTGCCGCTCCGGTTAAGGATGAACCAAAAACCCTGCAGAGAATTTCATCAGAATTACCTGCAATTGCCATGATCTGTTGATAATAGCCGATGTGGGCCGTAGGATCTTCGGAGCCATCGAATGTAGAAAAGGTAGGCAAACGGAAGTTGTGGGGAAACTGATATCCCGCAATTGGCTCAGCAAAGGGGGTCTTCCGAATAACTGAGTAAATATCCTCGGTTATCCTTCCCCTAGCCAACTGCCTTAGTTTTTGGTTGATGTTGGCCAATTCCTGACCAATCTGAGTCGAGTGATTTTCAGCATTATGATCACAACCTCGAATAACACGATCATCATGAGCTATTCGATCATCACGAACAGTCCGTCCGTCACGAACATTCCGCTCATCGTGAACTGCTCGATCATCACGAACGATTCATCTAACAGTCGGCGAGTGAGTCCTCACCCCTGTATCCAACCTTGTATTTGAATTGGTTGTACTTTCCGTGGTTCTGTCGAACCAATCGTCCCGCCTAGGTTGATCGTCCATCCTCCTAGGCCCTCGATCACCTTCACGAAAGTTTTGATCGATATTTCGATCATCAGCCAATCTTTGATCACGTGGCAATGCACGCCTCCCTGAATCGCGATGATCAGGCTCTTGTGGTAATACCACCCGTCTGGTGAGCATGCAGAGTGCTTGACTCACCTCCAAGAGTTGAATCTTTACCTGATTCAATTGATCTTGGAATGTCTCTAGAGGATTATGTCCTCCCTGACCACCATCTACCTCAAGAGGTGGTAGACTTCCTTGGGGAATATCTGGGTTATTCTCCCCAGGAATTTGAACACCGGTATCGCGTTGTGCAGCGGTTGCTGATCTAGTCACCATGGCTATACAAGTCGTTCCCATAGACGGCACCAAATGATGTGTCCAAAATCTGCTCAGCCCTTAGATCTCCTTGTGATGACCTGCAAAACGAAAGCGTCAGACGTGGCCCGACCGCGGGGGTCGGGAGTCCACCTCCGAAGGCTAAGTCAGTTGATGAACTTAATCACAAACGGCTCTGCTAGAAGCACAGAGCTAAGGAATGAAGAACTAGGAAAAGTGATCTAGATCGTAAACCTCTGATAGTTTATGTCTACCAGTGTGTATGTGAATCTGAGTCCCCCTCACCTCGTAGGCAAGTAAGGTTTATATAGAGTGTACCTTCGAATCTCCTTTGTTAGATGCACTCGAGCCTTCTTCGGGTAGTCGTTGGATCTTAACAGTTAGATTCGTTGAGCGATAGACTTCTACTAGTTTGAACTAGTAGAGGACTCTTGAGATAACCTCCAGGATATTTGATGATTATCCCTTCAATGATGATAAGTGATAGCCGCCAATTTGTGCCTGCCGTCATTAGGGTAATTAACCTAATCCATAAGTCGGATTAGGGCGTGCTGGTAGCTGATTTAGTTTTCTTCCTCAGCAAGCTATCTTCTGGATCTGATTCGCTCGGAAGCAAGTCGGTTCCCTCCGTCTCGATCGGGGTCGAGGGTCCAAACTGAGTATGAACCCGGTTCGATCATATTTCCTCTGTATCAGAAAGAAATAAGAGTTGATTGTTGTAAATTTAAAAAGTCCCAAGGATATTCTACTTTAAATACTACAATGATATTGTCCGAAGCACAAAAGTAACTTACATGTAAATCCCAAGAAATCTCACCATATTCTACTTTATTGAGTCCATGATCTTGGGCTTCATCAACATTTAATTTGATCCAAGGAGTCTCAGGGGATTGCAACACTTTCCCCCCTTTAATAGATCCATGCTTAATTTTGTTTACCCTTTATCCTCCCTCTCCAATACCATTGATAGCGTATTAGATAGGTACCACTACTAGGGGTGCAAGTTTGCCCCTGGCGGCCCTGACCCACCCTAAGCCCGCCCTGAGCCCGAATAGGGCTTGGGCTAAAGATTTTGGCCCTAAGGGCGGGTTAGGGCCAAAATATTCTGGCCCTGAACTAGGGCCAAGGGCTGGCCTGGGATTACTCTCTGGCCCGCCCAACCCATCCTGGCCCGTCCTTGATTTTTGGCCCTGACCCAAGCCCTGATTTTGGCCCTGATTTTGGCCTTGACCCAGGCCCTGATCCTAGCCCTGATTTTGGCCCTGATCTTGGCCCTGATCTTGGCCCTGATTTTGGCCCTGATTCTGGCTCTGATCTTGGCCCTGATCCTGGCCCTAATTTTGGCCCTGATCCTAGCGCTGATCTTGGCCCTGATCCTGGCCCTGATCTTGGCTCTAATATTAGCCCTGATCTTGGCCCTGATTTGAGTCTAAAGACTCTGGACCCTCCACCCACATGGAGAGGAATTAATTGTAATACATATGGGTGGATACTTGACACGTGTCAAATTTTAGAAACATGATCATGTTTTGTAGAAAATTAATAAAAATAAATTATAACCTCATTACCAATATAATAAGCATTTATTTGATTTTGGCCCTGATCCTAACCCTAATTTTGGCTCTAATCTTAATATTAATTTGATGATGATCATGTACTACAGTACTAGATTTTTACCCTGATCTTCATATTAACATTGATATGAGTCTTGATTTTGACATTTAGTCACTTTGATCATATTAGACTACAAATTCACTTTTTATATTATTTTTAAGGTAATTTTTATTTTTCCAACAAAGTCATTTTTAGTTTAATAAAATATTGATTTTGTTTTTTGACTAAGGTGAGATAATATATTATAAATAATAAAAACTATTACATAAATAATTAATATTTAACAAATCTATACCCCAACTTCTCATCATGAATATCTAACAAATCTACTGTGATATTTAAATTTTTTTTTTATTAAAAACATATAGCTATGTTTGTAACTAAAACATCATTTTCTTTAACTATAAAAAAAAACATTTTTTTTTGTTGAATACTAAATTATCGTCAATTTACTTGTTAACAAGGTTTTGAATATGAATCTTTTTGTATTGAATAAAGATATCAATTTATTGAACAGTTGTGAATGAAAACATACCTACCTACGGCTTAAGTTCTTGACTTTGAAGATAAAATTTTCATTTATCAGATTCCTTTTGAATTTTGAATCTCTGATGTTTCTAAGTTTACAAAAAGAGTTTGTATGACATTCTCTATAATTGACTTGACTTTCAAATATGCCTAAATTTAATTACAATTATTCTCTCTACTTATTCTATTTCATGAATAATTTTAACTCTTTGCTGCTAGAGAAAAACCAAAGGAAAAAACAGAATAAAAGAGAGAGAGAGAGAGAGAGAGAGAGAGAGAGAGAGAGAGAGAGAGAGAGAGAGAGAGAGAGAGAGAGAGAGAGAGAGAGAGAGAAAACTTGGGGGAAAGACAAATTGGAAATTTGAAATGAAAAGTTTGACAATTGTCTTAGAAGTTAGAAATTAATTGAGAATTGAGATAAATCTTTTTCTTTTTCCCTTCGAGCTTACATATAATAACCATAATTTCATCGAATAGCAAATTAGAAAAACCCTAGAAATTTGGATTTCTCTATTTCTCTAAAATCTAAATGGGTATAAATAGTTAAATACATATTGAATATAAGTTTTGAATTATTTGTTGACATCTTTATTATTTTATTTTCCAAAACTGAGTTTGGAATTTAAGAATTTAATTACTTTAATATGTATTTTAATTAGTACCTATCTTACATTTGATATTTACGACCAAAGATATGGCCAATTAAAGCTAGGGACAAGGCCAATCAGGGCCAATCAGGGCCAACCCATCTCGACCCGGCCCAATTAGGGCCAATTAGGGCGGGAATGGGCTTGGCTTGGCCCTGTAGGGCTTAGGGCCAGGGACAATAATCATTGGCCCTGAACTAGGGTCAGGGCGGGAATGGGCTCAAATTATACCATATAGGGCTGGGTTTGGGATTGCTAAAGCCCGGCCCAGTTGCAGCCCTACTGCCCATGTTGTAAAAACAAACATTGCTCCTAGTTATGGCTCTGGCAATCAAGTCTCTTATGGTCATCATCGTGGGAAAGGTCATGGAACTCGACCTACTTATCATTGTGATCATTGTAATCGCGATGGTCATTCTAAAGAACGATGTTGGCAATTGCACCCTCACTTGCGTCCTTCTAAAGATCAGACCACCACTACAACATCAAATCCAAAAATTGTTGCACAAGTGGCTCTTCAAATTTTCAGGGTTCTCTTGAACATATTGCATCTCAACTACAACAACTCCTTCAATCAAATAGTTTTGTTCGCTCAGTAGCTGAATCAAACTACCAGTACTTCCCTTGCCCTTTCAACTTTATCTTAGAATTACTTTATAGTGGATTCAGGTGCAACTGACAATATTTGTCGTTCTTCATCTTGTTTATCTGATTTGAGTACTGATAAAATAGATTCCTTTCCACCTATTACGGTTGCTAATGGCACCACTGTTCCTATTCAAGGACATGGGAAGTTGAATTTATTTTCAACTAAAGCAGATGCATTGTTTGTGCTATCTTTGTCTATAAATTTATTATCAGTTAGCAAGATCACTACAAGTTTGAATTGCTATGTGATCTTTTCCAAGGACAAAGTAATATTTTAGGACAACAGAACGGGATTGACGATTGGTGAAGGTCGCTTGCAACATGGTCTCTATGTGTTGGACTCTCCAAATAGTGCTTTGGTTTCTTTGAGAAACCCTGAGAAATCCCAACTTTGGCATTGGCGTATGGGCCATCCTTCTGATAGGATTCTAAATTTTTTGAATTAATCTTTTCTTTTGATTCTAGTTGTTGTGATGCTTGTCATTTTGCTAAGCAACATAGGTTGCCCTTTTCGAACAGTACTCAGGTTTCCAGTACGTTTTTTGAAATTGTGCATTCTGATGTTTGACACTCTCTGTGGATTCTAAAGACGATTTTAAATATCTCATTAGTTTTATTGATGATAAATCACGCGCCACGTGGTTATATTTATTGAGATCCAAGACTGAAGTTTTGCAGATATTTCAAGACTTTTGCAATATGGTTCACACTCAATTTCAGACTAGTATTAAAACTTTGTGAACAGATAATGGCACAGAGTATACAAATACTCCTTTCGAGTCCTATCTTAGAAATATGAGAATCTTGCATCAAACATCATGTGTTGGTACACCTCAACAAAATGGAGTTGCTGAACGTAAGAATAGGCATTTGCTTGAGGTGACCCGTTCTTTACTTTTTCATGGAAATCTTCCCAAAATTTATTGGTCGGATGCTGTTCTTATAAGTTGTTATTTGATTAATCGTCTTCCAAGTAGTGTGCTACAATTCAAAATTCCACTGGAGGTTCTTTATAATTGTCCAATTACAATGACTCATCTTAGAGTCTTTGGTTGTGTTGCTTATGTCCACTCGCAACATGGTAGCAAACTTGATCCCCGCTCACAGAAGTGTGTGTTTTTGGGCTATTAGACATCACAAAAAGGATACAAATGCTATAATCCTTCCACCAAGAAAGTTTTTATTTCTCGTGATGTTTCCTTTAATGAAACTAACATGTTTTATCCTGACAGAAGTCAAATTCAGGGGGAGAATATGGATCATTATAATGAACTTGTGGTGCAAGAATTTGCTCCTACCCCGTTACCAAGTATATCAGATAGCTCATCAATCGACATTGAGCAACAAAATAATTTTGATACTCAAGCAAAACCACATATATTGGCTCCACCCGAGAATGGGCAGACATCATCTATACAAGTTCAAAGGTCAACTCGAATCTCTAAACCTTCCATTAGATTGCATGACTTCTCAACATATCATACAGTAAAATATCCCATTCAATCTCATATTTGTTATGATCGTATTTCTCCTCAATTCCTTGCCTTTTTAACTTCTATTGAGGAGCATAAGGAACCCACTAATTATTTTGAAGCCAAAAATTCATCAGTGTGGATGAAGGCTATGGAAGATGAATTAAAGGCCCTTGACAAGAATCATACATGGGATATTGTTCCACTCCCAAATGGTGTACACGCAGTTGGTTGTCGATGGGTCTATAAGACCAAATACAATGTGATGGCACAATTGAAAGATACAAGGCTAGGCTTGTTGCCAAAGGATATACCTAAACATATGGGGTTGATTATAAAGAAACTTTTGCACCAGTAGTGAAGATGAACACTGTAAGAGTGTTAATGTCAATAGCCGTTAATTGTGAATGGCCTCTCTTTCAAATGGATGTTAAGAATGCATTCTTACAAGGAGATTTGCTGGAAGAAGTATACATGGAAGTTCCTCGAGGTCATCCATTAAAAAATAAAGATGGTATTGTTTGTAGATTGAAGAAGGCAATATACGGTCTTAAGCAATCACCACGAGCGTGGTATGAGAAGTTAAATACAACTCTTATAGTTTTTGGATTCAAAAGAAGTGGATCAGACTCTTCAATGTTTATCAAGAAAACTACTGGCGGTATAGTTGTCGTCTTAGTCTACGTCGATGACATAGTTATCACTGGAGATAATCATTAGGAGATTACCACTCTCAAGCAATATTTGGATAAAACTTTTGACATCAAAGATCTGGGAAAACTTCGATATTTTCTTGGTATTGAAGTTGCAAGCTCTAGTAAGGGATTGTTCATTTGTCAAAGGAAGTACACTCTTGACCTTCTAAAAGAAACTGGAAAAATGGGTGTGAAACCAACTAATTCTCCCATGGACTATAATAGCAAAGTGGTTAGTGATTCTACTCCTCTACAAGATATTGGTTGTTTCCAACGATTAGTAGGACGACTAATTTATCTTACTATTACCAGACCTGATATTGCATATGCAGTGAGTTATGTGAGCCAATTCATGCATGCGCCTACCAAAGGACATATGGAGTTGGTAGACCATATTCTATGTTACTTGAAGTCATCTCCAGGACGAGGTATATGGATGAAGAAAAATGGGAACACTATTATTGAAGGATTCTCTGATGCTGATTGGGCTGGTAATCCTATTGATCGAAAATCAACTACTGGATTCTACGTATTTGTTGGAGGAAACCTAGTCACTTGGAAAGTAAAAAACAAAGTGTGGTTGCACGTTCCATCTTTGAAGCTGAAATCTTGAGCAATGGCATCTGCAACTAGTGAATTGGTATGGATCAGATCTCTTATTCAAGAATTAGGATTTGACAGTTTTAGTCAACCTATGAAACTCTTCTGTGATAATCAAGCAGCTACTCACATTGCTTCCAACCCAGTATTTCATGAAAGAACCAAACACATCGAGATTGATTGTCATTTTATTCGTGAGAAAGTCCAAGATGGAACTATTGCAACCTCATTCATAAGAAGTGAAGAGCAGCTTGCAGATATTTTCACAAAAGTTTTATCCAAAGGAACATTTCAAAAATTACTGTCGAAGTTGACCTCAGATGTTATCTTCGATCCAACTTGAGGGGGAGTGTTATCGGATATTAGTCTTTCAGTACAACATGAAGACTAATAGTCCTAATCATTGTAAAGTTCCTATCTTTGTAGAACTCCACTCATTGTAAAATACCACATCCTGTACACTTCCATCTCTATTTATAGTTAATGAAAGTTCTCCCTAGAACATAGTTGATTGGGGATTTCACCGTGGACGTAGACCTCATACTGAAGGTCAAACCACGTTAAAATTGTGTTTCTATTTTGAAAACAATATGTTATTGACACAGTTTTTAAAACAACTTCTCAAAACAATGTATGCTATAGAATAACAACTCCTCTATCACCTTTATATATATATATATATATATATACACATATAGGAGAGTAAAAGACATCACTAAGGGTTGTCTCCAAGAAACACATCACTTCCCTTAAGGTTGTTTGTTAGCTACCAAACTAGCCTCTTAAGAGAAACATCTATTGGCCATTTAGATGTCCAATAGGAAAAGATACAACTGATTAATCAAAATAAAATTTTTGAATTTTCATATAAAATTACTAAAATTACAACAATCCTTCACAAAATTCAAAAATTTGAAAAAACAAAACTTTGAACTAGTGAACATATTAGACACAATAGGACAAGTCGTTATAGGTGTTTTTCAAACTTGAACCTTCACTAGGTTTAATAAACCTCGCTACAGAGTATAGGTGAAGTCAGACTTCTTGAACATTTCTTTAGTGTGTGTAGCTAGCAAGCTCAATAGCCATATCCTATCAGTTGACTTTACGTGATAAACCCTTTTATAAAATTTTCCTTTTGGATTTTTTTCCTCTAATAAAATAGAACAAGCAATGTTCTAGATCTCAAACTCATGGATGTTTAGAGAATTCACCTATATAATTCTCATTGAAGAGCGACCTTAGTTCCTACATCCACTTAGGATAGCCAATGTGCAGCACAATTAACACACCCCATATTTTGTAGGTTTTGTCTAATTAAGAACCTCTTGTTCAATCTCTTTCTCTGTGATGGTATTGCTTTATCCTAATAGTGGAATGAACTTAGTAGTACTTCTCAGATCATCCAATGAATTCATTGTTTACCCTTTAAACCTAATTCGGGATTGAAACCTCTTCACATAGGTTGGGTGTCCATCACATGACTTAGATAGGCTTTCATAGCTCATTCCTCCAAATAACATCACATTATTGATTTTTGAAACTTTACACAAATTTTTAGTCAAACTATTTCATTGACTACACATAACTCTATTTTATTAGCCTCACTAGACATATGTATATAAGACATAATAATCCATGTAAATTTGAACATGATTATCATCATATGTCTTATATTGTCACCTTAGCCTTGTGACTTTGGATTCGGCAAGCTTATAAAACAATACACTAAGTAGGGACTTATATAAAAATTTATAATAATCACTTACCAACATATGTTTGCATGTTACCTGTTCGGGGTTTTCAACCTTCTTACAATAAGCATAATCTAGTTAGTGTTATTTGGTGGAACAATTTAATAATCAATTTCCACCATGAGTCTATGTATCACCTTTGATTCAAGATGGTGCCAAAATGCAATTTTCTTTTCATGTAAAACCAATCATTTTACTAAATTTGTTTCTAGAGAAAAGACTCAACATGTAAATATACATGTATTCTCATAATAAACATAAACCCCCTCAATTTAGGTTTATCATGTATAAATTCAATATGCATTACAATAACCACATACACATAATAGTAATAGAGTTAGATTATATGTACTATTCTATGTCATCAACAACAACTTAGGCCTGACCAACTTTAGATTTAATATAAAGCTCCAATGATTATGAGAACATTCTCTCGAGAGGAGATGAGACCGGTCATCCCAAATGACTTAACTATCATGTGGTCTTGAACTTCTTTTGTCAATTAATTCGCAGATCTATTACTGATGACAAGCGTCATAATGATGAGACACAAGCATCTCATCCCATTCTCAAGATCAAACACATGCAATATTGTGCAGCATGTAGCATACAATGATAATTCTTAGTTATTTCTGGCGCCTCAAATGGTTCAATATTCTTAATGTTTAGCCTCTTCCCTTTTCAAAAGTTGAAGAAGCTTGAGCTGCAGGGGACAGGGAGTCACTCATGCTTCCCGGCCATCTAGTTATAATGTCCTAAACCTCATTTTAGGATCAACAGTTGCTGCAATACCACACTACGATCCTTCTCAGATCATGGTTCTTATGGTATATTGCACCGTATTTCCCTAGAGAGCAATCGAATCGACTTCTACTCCTCTTTTTGAGCAGCTTCTCAACAACGAAAATCAAAAGATCCCACTCTGTTATGACTTCACTAATAGAGAAATGTAGGTGAGTCTTGGGGCAATTGTCAAGTTGCAATATCGATCTTCAGATTATAGATTTAGAAAAAAAATCCAACTCCAAGACAAATTAATTCATCCTACACTTACAAACTTCAAGAAGTTCAAAAAGACAAACTTTCAACGGTTGGCCTTCAAACAACGTTTGACTTCTGGTTTTAACAATCACAAAGTCACAGTAGCTACAAACATGATTCCTCCCATCAATTTCTCAAAAGACAACAAGATTCCACATTTTTAGTATGCGTATGTATTGTGGTTATTTCCCGGAGAATGAGATGAAATTAGAAGAAGCGAAGGAAGAAGACAAATTGGAGGATTTAAGAGGCGGTTACTGTTTCATTTAATGCCCCCTCACTGCCTTCTGACAGAACATTTATAATGGGCCATGTGACTACAAGCCATATACTGACTAATACAAAAAGAAATTAAAATACTTGGCTAACATCTAAAAGCATCTAATACACAAACTATTCTTAAGCTTCTAAAAATGGCATCCCTCCTGTTCCCATAGTCAACACACTTTGTTCAGCTGTAACCATATCATTGCTCCGCTCAGAGAAAAAAATCTTGTCCTCAAGGTTCAAGTAGGGTATCGGTGGAGAAAACTGAAAATATATTCCCAAGTAGTGTCGCCAAGCAGCAGCCCTTTCCACTGAACAAGAACCTGAGGGTAAGAGCAGCCGTGACGATGAAGTATCCGTTGCCACAAAATGGCTAATGGGGCAGGATCGGCGAGTGGAATTGTTACGGCAACTGTTGTTGGTGTGGTTGGCGGAGTCCCACAAAGGGTTTGAGTAAGGAGATAAAAAATGTTGTGGATGAGTGTCTCGGGTGGAAGATCTAGTTGGTAAGCGACCTTGACAATTTTTGCAAAGATACGATAAGGCCAAAAATAACGTTTTGAGAGTTTGTGATGCAGGCGTGGAGCTAAAGCCATCTGGCGATAGGGCTGGATTTTAACGAGTATCCACTCTCCCACTTTGTATTCTTTATCCGTGCGGTGGTGATCAGCTTGAGATTTCATTCTACTCTGTGCTCGCAAGAGGTGTTGACACAACATAACTAGGACAGAGTCCCATCCAACTAGATTTTGTTCTACAACAACATTTGTGGTTGCCCTTGGAATGTAACCGATGAGGGTGGGCGGTGGACGACCATATACAATCTGGAAGGGCGTGGTGCCAGAAGATGTGTGGAAATCCATATTGTACCAGCATTCAGCCCATGGGAGGTGTTAGTTGCCAGGAATGTCATTGGCAAAATTGCGCATATATGTTTCCAAGCACTGATTAACAACTTTCATTTGCCTGTCAGTTTGAGGATGGTAGGCGGTACTCATGGACAAGGTAGTACCTTGCAACCACAACAGCTCATGCCAAAAAGAACTCAGGAAGAGCAGATTGCAATCACTGACCAGCGATCGAGGCAGCCCATGTAATCTAACAATATCTGGACAAAGATGGCTACAACGCGTGGCGCTGTGAAATTAGGTGCTAAAGCTGCAAAGTGGGTGTATATACTCAAGCGATCAATGACCACCATTATTGCATTCTTGCTGGAGCTAAGAGGTAATCAAGTGATAAAATCCATCAACAAGTCTTCCCAAATTAGAGATGGAACAGTAATGACTTGTGAAAGTCTAGCTGGTTTGGATTGGAGTGGTTTAACTTGTTGACATATGGAGCATGCTGCTACAAAGCGTTTGACATCAGTGCGAAGCCTTGTCCAAAACAAATTTCTGAAATTCTCTGGTAAGTGCGAAACCATCTGGAATGACCCCCTTGGGGTGTGTTTTGAAATTCATGTAGAAATTTTTGTTGTAGAGATTTTAATATAACAAGGTGGTTCCGAAAAAATAATATTCCATTGTTGAGCTTGTACCCAATGACAGATTCATTGTTTGCACGGACAACAGCTAGCACACCTTGTAATTCTGATGAAATTAGCGTCTTTGCACGCAACTCAGGTAATAATTGCCAACTGACTTGACTCAAGGATAAGTGATGGTAATGGTGAATTGTTTCCTCTATAGTTTGGGCTATGTGGGTCGGATCTTCTAATTCAATGCCATGGGCCCTTGATAAGGAATCGACAACCCCATTTTCTTTGCTAGGTTTATAACGAATTTCAAAAACATAACTCACCAATTTGGTTAGCCATTTGGCTGGCTTGCTCTAGGGTTTGAATAGTCTAGCTTATAAGCTCCTGTAGGCTCCACTGATTTGTGAGAATAAAAAACCTTCAGCCAATAGGTATTGTCACACCCCAACCAGCCGGATCCGGTCATACCCGAATACTCGTGGGGGTGATACACTACAAGATCAAGGTTCAGTGCCAACTCCATACTATCATACAACATAGCATAATCAAAGGACAAGAATAAATAAAAATAAATAGTACTAATGAAGAAATCAAAATGTTATTACAATTATCCATGAATTTAAAGTAAATCATTAACTAATGTTAATCAATCTAATCATCAGAGTTAAACGAAAGGAATAGGACAACGAAAGTCTATTATCTCGAGAAATTTCAAAAGTTAAGTAGTGCCCTCACCTGTCGGTTGGGTGAGAAAGATAAAGCACAAAGATACAAGGGCAACTACTAAATCATATGATGTCCCCAATGTCTTAGAAAGGTTGGATTTCGTAGGCATAGTCCGAATAGGCACATGACTCACCATGTAGCTCCGTTGTCCTTTGCTACGGATCCATCGTGGGACTTATACGGTGGCGGACTCTCCAAGAAAACGGGGTCCTTATAACTTGCAGTGAAATCTAAAAGAACATACACATAAAAGGAATGAGTTCAACATAACTCAGTGAGGTCAATTCAACTACATATCAAGCATCCATTCACAATTCTCCATGTCAAACATTTATGAATTATAATAATAAGATGAATAATTAAATGAATATGTAGTCATGCTTCTAACTCTAATCTTGAAGTCTCTATGGAGACACGCATTAAGCTATACACCAGCCTCCTCTAGGTGGTCTTAATCACTCTCCCTCAACAAGATACTTCTATTGGGTTCTCCGCGGTTGTTGGGTCAAGTCACATCAATCTATGGCTGGGGATATGGGTCACCACTCTTTCACATCACCATTTGGTATGAGAATTGACGCGTGTCAAGGATAACTTTAGGTCTGGTGTATGGTCATACGGTCTCGTACTACATATGATCCATATATAATTCCTCAACGGGAGGCATCTTTTGGTCCGATATCCTTATTCGCCTAGAAATGGGGTCCTCAAAGGGAGACATCTGTTGGATTTCATTTCTCAACCCTATGGTCATCCACATATGTATAGGCGGACGCTCGCGTGGCTTCCTCGCGAGAATCGCACATTGCGCTGAAAGTGACACGAGCCTAAATTCTATACATCTGCAATCCTACCATCTCATGATGACAGTGAGCTTGCTTGATGCTCATAGGATTCAACCACTGACATCACAGGTTTATTGGCTTCAATACCCCTACCAGAAGGGTAGAAGCATTCATGGGGTTACCTAGCCAACACCACTAGACACCTAGTATTCATGTACTTAGGTCTAAGTGCATATATATATAGGGTCACCAAGGTAATGGGCGAACCCAAAACCCTAGTTGGGATATAAGTACAAAATGACAAAGTCCTGCAATCAAGTCCACACATTCACATCATTCTCATATAAAACAATTCATGAAATTTGAAAATAGAAACAAATATAAAATAGCATTACCTTCAGTTGGCGCATAGTCACACGCAATTTATAATAGAATACAATATATCAAGAATAATGAAGATTCAAATAACACCATCAATCATACATGATATGGTTAAATATATTCCTCACCTTTCAAGCTAAAATCAATTAATTACCTTTCAAGCTAAAATCAATCTCCAAGTTCCAAAGAATTCCACAAAAGAGAGTGCAATTGACCCAAAATAATACTAGAAACACGAGAAATTGAATGAGCAACAATTGGGGATCGTCCGGGGTCAAAGGAGGGTAAAACATGCATGGGGCAATAATAAGCATTCAATATTGTCCAACAACAATAACCACCACAATAGTGCAAAGATCTCATGATAAATGCATCAAAATAGAGGTTGTGAAGGAGTTTTCGAGTCTCCTTACCTTATCGCACGATTTCCTTTGTGTCTCGCATTTCGGCACCACCAAAGGAGTGAAAAAGCTTCAAAATCACAAGCTCTCCTTCTCTCCCACATTCTTAGCTTCTCTTTAGCATAAACAATGCGTTTGTGGGGTTAGAGAAACATAAAATAGGGTTTTAAACCCGAAATTTCAAATTTGCCCTGAAACTGGGCAGGAGTGGTTGACCTAACTAGTCAACTACCTCCAACCAACAGAAAATATCTCCTTCATGTTAAGGCTGATTCCAACGGACTTCGGAGGGTAGAAAGGTCCTTTCAAGGCCTTATCAATGGTATAATTTACTTCAAATTTCGAGTCCTCTAGCATTGGTTTATGGGCATGTCAAAACCTCCTTTTTATGCCTTCTAGATTGACCTTCTCTCTCCTCTTGAAATCCATTAGACTGATCGGGTCTTCATCGTGGTCACCCACCTCCACAGGTTTGATTTCCAAACACCCAGGGGTTAACTTGTATGGTTCAGAGTTGTCGCGTACTTGCACTCCAGGTTCGTGGTCCTGAAACCAATGGGTTAAAGGGTCAAAAATTCAAGGGATTTCATAGGTATTGCCTCCATCAACCTATCGCTTGAGTAACTGCATACATCTCTCTGACATATGTGGAGTTGTGTCAAATTGTAGGAGTTAACTTTTTGCTAAAATATGCAATTGGATGGCCCCCTTGGTGTAGTATGGCTCCAATTCCCAATCTGGAGACGTTCGTCTCGACAATGAAAGTCTCTTCAAAATTTTGAAAAGCTAGAACCTGGGCTTGGGTCAATGAGTGCTGAAGTTGGTGAAATGCATGTTAGGCCTCATTAGTCCAATGAAAATTTCCCTTTTTAAGAAGGGTTGTAAGAGGTGCTGCTATGAGTGTATTATTCTAAATAAATCTTCTATAATATCCCATTACGCCCAAGAAGCCTCATAGGCCCTTAAGTGTAGTTGGAGGTGGCCAAGCGAGCAATGCCGTCACCTTAGATTGATCAACTGCTAAACCCTGTGCAGACACAATGTAAAACCCAGCCCTAACCTTGACCCGGAAACCTTGTTATTTGTAGGTCCAGTGACCCGAAGTAAAGTAAGAAGTCAGCTTTGGGCCATCCCAATGGAGGACTTGGTGTCTGGCTTTGAATCCATGAGAGTTGATGATGAGGTTCTATTTATGGAAACTGAATCTTGATGAAGATCGGATTAGTTGATGGACTTGGAGTGCTCTCTACCATGGTGTGAAGGCATTTCTATCTATTAGGTAAGTCACTTGATATGTGTGCAAAACCCCTTTAGGATTGGATTTGATCTGGGTCTTCAATTCCCTGTTTAGGAGTTGCTTGAACGATTGGTCGATGGACCAGCGACCAATCCACTCGACCAATGGGTGCTGTCTTTGGCAATTAGGTCTTGCTTGCTCTATTTAAGTCCAATCTCGAGTCTACTTCGTATTTTCTGCCTCCAAACTCTTTGGAACGAACCAAAGACCTCTGCAAGTCATCTCCCTTGCATCCTTGGTGTTTTTCTTGACGGATCTTCGTCAAAACTCTTCCTTTTGCATCAAAGGTATGTCTACACTCTCTTCTTCTCCTCCATCTCTGTTTTTCTTTCCTTTTTGAGTTGAGACAGAGAGGAGATGCTGCATTCTCTCGTTGCAAACATCTCTGGACTTGTCTCTCATGATCTTCCTAAGGATTAATGGCTAATGCAATGATCTTAACCATGATCATTGCAAGCTTTTGAAGGAATCATGATCAAATCATGATCTTGTCTTTGTTTACCTTTTGATTTGAATTCTGATTTCCTTAGATCTACTATATTGATCATGTTAGTAGTCAATTGCTGTGTTTTCTTTTCATGATCCATGATCTATCAATCTCTAGTTGTTTCTCTTCTACCATACCATGTTTTCTTCATGAATCATGATAGTTACATATATGGTAGGTTTTGTTTCCTTATTTAGATTTATGCTCTTAGGTCTATTTTCTTGAAGATCTAAGTATGCCTTTCATGATACCTTTACCTGAATCAATGATTCATTCTCCTATTATTCTTGTCTTTGATTTCTATCTTAAATTCTTCAAGAACCATGATTGATCTAATTATGGTAACTTTTTGTTTCCTAATTTGTATCTTGATGACTTGATTTGATTAGTGTTTTGAGATCCCCTATATGTTAGGATACTACTAATGTAGTTTACCCCTTGATTAGTACCCTTTTGAACCACCAAATTCGGATTTTATATCTTAAAACTCTGTTTTTTTTAGGCTCTTCGTCGCATTGGTCGACTGATCGGTCGGTCGACAGTTCCCATCGACCAATGAGTACAGCAACTCCGGAATTGGTCTGTTTTGGATGTTTTGGATGTTTTGGTATCTTTTCTGTTAGGGATCTTTCCTAATATGTTGTATACACTTGTTTAGGACCTTCTTCTCAAGTTTGTCAAGATCTTACTTGATTTCTTAGGATTCCTTTGCAAGTTATAAAAGGTAAGGATGGTTACTTCTTTAACAACATAAATTGCATATCTTAGTTTCTATATATGAATCTTGTTAATTTATTTCTTTAAATAGATTCTTATAATGTTATACTACTGTGGTATTGTCTTGATATCAGTAGCATTACTTATTTATATTGAATTGACTCATGTATGATTTACTTACCAATTATATACAAGTTGATTGTAATTATTGATTTCTTTCCATATATGAAGTTACCATATATGTGATGTTATGAATTGATGCTTGTGTATGCTTAAGTATGGTTTGGAAAGGAGAGGTGTCCTTTTGACACTTCTGTCCTTGGACAACTACGGGAATATTATGGGATGTTTCCGGAGATGCCCTCTGGACACCTTCTTAAACTGTTGGATGACATATCTAGGACTGTCTAGTAGTGTTGGGCTAGGATGTCCCGTTATGTCGACCCTAATCGGAGGGGTATTGAGACCGACGACCCGTGGTAGCAATGAGGATTCATGGGCGCTCAAGACCGGTAACCAACCCGTGAGAGGACAGGAATCACATTGTGGGGGCCATTTATTGGTAGGGTTGCATATGGATAGACTTGGGCTCACGGGCGCTCAAGACCGGTAACCAACCCGTGAGGGGACGTGAGAGCTTCCCGTTTACCATATGTGGATGACCAATAGGGTTGATGAGTCCGTAGTCAGGGACTATGAGGACTCTAGTGTGAAGGATACCGGAAAGGATCGTCGGGGACGAGGAATGGACGTATCTGGATCCGACTTGATGTAACTAAGTAGAAGACTTGCATTTGGCTAGGCTTTACCCCGACATGCGCAGTACTTAGACCAATGGTGATGTGAGAGAGTGGTGACCTATACCCCCAGCCATGGAATGTCCCGAGGGATGCCGGACCCATTACCAACCGAGGATGAGTGATTGAGACCTTCCTAAAGAAGTACGGTGCTATGACTTAAAGCATGTCTGCCAATAGAGACCAGATATGTAGAGTTAGATTCATACATTCATTGTTTGTTTCATACCATATTGCATTTATGTTTGTTCCGAAATCCTCGCCATTTATGTTATTATGGATTTAATCGCCCTTACCGAGTTTCTTTGAAACTCATTCCTTTATTGTACAATGTTTGTTAGACTATTCTACGGTTCGAATATCATGACGGCCCGTATGAAGAAGTGCAAGGAGAAGAGGCATATCTCCGGGAAGGTGATTGCGGTTACGACAATTACACTCGAAGATCCCGCGAGTGGTTATGCTCCGTACAATGCTTAGTCCGACCATAGAGTGGAAGCGCCCTTGTGCCGTTTATAAGATTTATACTTACAGGGATGTTGTCTATAAGATTGAGAACAATTTAGTTACCTATTGTACCTGCTATTGGGATTAGATTCTATCTTGCTTATTCTCTTTTAGAACTACTTTTCCGCTGGTTGTAGAGTGGGATTTCGCCTCACTTTACTTATCTGATTTAGACACTCTGATTATATCTAGTACTCTGATTTATATATGATTCATCCTTTTCTTATTGGATCTATGGTTTATCTTCCGCACTTTTATTATTATGTTCATGATTATGTTATTGTTTATGTGGGAGGTTGATTACTCGATACCTGATCTTCGGGCTGTGGATCACACTCTCGGGTATGCCAGATAGGGTACCGGCTGAGAGGATGTGACACACAATATGGCCCAACTATTCGACACTACATTGTCCAAAAGCACACTTAGTTAATTTTGCAAATAAATGATGGGCTTGTAACATCTCAAGGACCTATTTTAAATGTTGTAGATGGGCTTGCCAAGTTGGGCTGTAAATGAGGAGATCATCAAAGAACACTAACATTAATCTTTGGAGGTAAGGCTTAAATACAAAATTCATCATAGATTGGAAAGTGGATGGGGCATTGGTAAGTCCGAAGGGCATCACCAAAAATTCTTAATGGCCTTCATGAGTGCGAAAAGTTGTTTTAGGTACATCTTCTGCCCATACCCTAATATGATGGTAGCCAGACCTTAGGTCCATTTTGGAAATAAAAATTAGCCCCATGTAATTCATCAAATAGTTTGTCGATTGTTGGAATTGGGAACCGATCTTTCATTGTCGGTGACGATTGCGCTACTCTTCCATCCATTGTTGTTAACTTGATCATAATTTCACTAAAATATTTCGCTGTTCCAACATCGCGTTTTTCTACTCCACCATTGCATCCTGTAGTGACCCAATTTTGGCAGCATGATCTGTAGACGCCGTAGTCAGTTGGAGGAGAAGCTCTTATGCTTGACGTCCAAGTTCCTTCAGCCATGGTAGGGATCCGATAGGTCGGTTCAAAAGGGTGGTCATTGTTTCAAACCCATAAATAACTTCTCTTGGTTTTCCCCTTTGTTGGCAATCACAAAGGAATACATAACCCTTTTAAAATCTAGGAAATCCAAAACCAATGCATCATAAGCAAATAAACCAATAAGAACGGACAATGGAAACTCTTTGTAGGGTTAGGACTTTTCCCTTATACATCACCACTTTACAAATGAGATGAACAACCACATCATAATCGTCCTTGCTCCATTTAACCACCACAATCTCATCTAGAAGGTTGGAACCTTCTACCATTCTGCTCAACTTGCAATAACCTGATATGACTGACTATAAGTCACAACATACTAGGAAAAGCTGTGTTTTGATGTAATTTCTAACAACACCCCATGCCCTCCATCTACCTCATTAATCTACCTGAGTGTGTTATAGATAACAACATCAGGACAACATCCAAAAATTGCCAATGTTATTTAAAAAAAAAAACCCTTATTTACTTATCCTAATTTGCACAAAGCTTTGATTAGAATATTAAAGGTCCAATTGTCTAGAAGGAAGATGGACTTTGAAAGCTCTCTATAGAAAAAAACAATCTCATCTACTTGATTACTTTTATCCAAGAGTTTATTACATGCACATGGGTTCACAATTGTTCCAGTGCATTGAGCTTGAGTAAGCAATTCTTTGGAAATGTTTGACTTACCCACTTTGGAAATACTTACCCAACATGAAACCATTATGAGAATATCCATCACTTCTCATGCAATCAAAAACTGAATTTGCAGAGTAGTCTTGCTTGACGAAGTGACATCACCAAAAATTGTAAGTATTCATGAAATGATTAAGCTTTAGCTTCACTCTACTAAATTTAGACAACTTCAAAACTAATCTTGGATCATTTAGATGTTTAAAGATTCCATATGTAATTGAAATATTCAAAACCTTACTGAAATAACGCAAGCAAGAACAAATAGAACTTGAGCGAACACAAAGTACATACAGTCTTGATAACCCAATCATCATGGTGGTCAAGGTTCAAAGCAACTTGTTTTACCAAAACAAAGTACACAGAGATCAATTATGAATCGAGACAACTGATGCTACCCACAAACCATTTTCAGTAAATACTACAATGCTTAAATCATGACATTGAAGAATATTACAAAAAGACATAATGCAAAACTGAGTTCACCAAAATGCATCGTTTTTTTTTTTGTTCCCCTTCCTCTAATAGAAATAAAGTCTATATTACTAGGAAGGACAATTACATAGTTGAGTTACATCTATTATAGTCCAAGCATTCTTTAAAGTTATTGAGGATCTATATGCTAAGGTAGTGAACCAGAATAGAAGATCGAGGTTTGGGAAAACACCAATGTCTATATGATTTATACAAGAATCTAGATATGCCAAAATAGGGACATGAGCAATCGACCACTAGTTGTACTTCAGGTGTTGAAAAAAGTCCACTATTTCTTGCAAGTTGCACAAGATGTTTGCTAACTTGACTAGAGAAGAGTGGGCTTGATCTATTCCTGTATGAAGAGCAATGATAGTAGCTTTAATGATGTCACCGCTTTCTAAGCTTCTTGTGCTAATATATTGCAATTGTCCTCCCCAAAATAAACACACACTCCATCCTGCAATGTTTAGTTGTGGGTTAAGTACCCTTGCACATAATAAAATGGGAGATTAAAATTCATTAGTGAAGCACATATTTTGACAAAAACAAGTGAGTGTGGTCATTACATCTATTGTGCCAACATTGGTTATGGATGACTCAATGGCTTTTTTTGGCATTTGGTGAAGGGTGCCACTCCATAAGGAAATGCAATGTATGATTTTTAGAGGGTTGGGTGTGTGATTATTGAAAAGTTTTTGGTTTCTCTCCTGCCATACATAATAACATGTGATTATAAACACAGAGATTAACTATTGTTTTGAAGTCTTATCAAGGGTAGGGATTGATAGGAAGGTGGCGCACAATTATAAAAAAGATTGTTGCATGAATCATCCATATGCAATCCTAATGGGCGTCCATTCATAGGAAATGAAAATGTGCCTAGTTGACTCTGCATCATTTTCGCAGAGAACACACTTGAGTTGTGATGTTGTCCATTGTGCAAGAACATAATTAGTTGGAAGTCCTTATAAGAGTCACCAAAAGAAGGTTTTGAATTTAGGGTGTAGGGGCAACTTCCAGAAGAACTTCCACCATGAGCAAAGAGAGGCATTTCGACCATGAATTCTTTGTTTTAACAACTCCTTTGCTGCCATCTTGGCAGTAAAACTTTCATAGTCAGATAAAGGTGATTGCCAAGAGTCATTACTCAGGGAAAGATGTAGAGTTGTGAGAAAAGTAATGTGAAATTGATTGTGGGTAAGAAGATACTAGCCTTTGCAGATTTGAGTTTGCTACTTGTGTGATCATAGCATTTCTCACCCAGACTTCATAGTTATGTGGTTTCTGAGATTTGAGTGAAAGTTTGTTGGTTGCTATGAAGCGATATCCATGGGTCGAATCAAACAAATGTTTCTCTTCCATTGCCAATTTTCCTTGCCACCATTTTCTTAGAAGTTTGGGTGAGACTTCATAGTTATGCATCCTAGACTCCAGCAAATTAGCTCATACCCAAATAAGGGGGAAGACCCGCCAAATGAAAGCATGGCACAAAACAAGAGGTCATCCAAGAAAATAAACAGCAGACACTTAAAATATATCTAATGTTGGTATCCAGCTTATCAACATCCAATCAAATATCCCAAAATAAAGTCCTCAACTCACAAGGTTGCCCTAAAAAAATACAAGTTTCATAACTGAGATAGTAAATTCTTGGGATTGATTTTCATTCCTATCCGAAAATAATGTAGATAATGGAAGGTTGTGAATTGCGATGTATAGTTAGGAACTGTTATTTAAATCGCTGGGAACTATTTAGCTACAACATCTACTGGAATTTCTATCTTCTCCAGGTAACCTTATGTGTTGTTTGAAGTTAATCATAAGGAAAACTATTTGAATTGATTCAAGAATTAATTAGCATAACTACAGAGGATAAGAAAACATGCATAAAAAAAGAGAGGAAACGAGTGGATAAACATCATCTTCTCTACCTTTCTCTTCAACTGCCAACTTTATCTCTCTTATATGTGTAATATTATTAAATGGTGAAATAGATAAAAATGCAACCTTCAATGACATATTAGCACTTCAAACAAGCAAGCAGAGAGATGAAAATGCTCCTGGAAATTTTCAAGATCTGATATTATTATTAGACAACTCAAAAGCATACAGTGATGGGCTTTAAATGCCTTGTCTCTTCAACAACTCAAATCAAAAAATTCCATAAAGAGAAATTATTCTACAATTTTATACCTTGTCTTATATGAGGATTAAATACCTTGCTGCATGTTGGAAATATGATGTCAAGGGCTATCGTATAATACATAAAACAGAATAACAAATATTGAGTATAGAACTTACCTATTTCAAATGGCATAAATTGTCTCCTTGCCAAAAAAACACTGTTGTGCACATCCATCAAGTGCTACTCGAACAAAGTTGGTGGAGTTGAGACGTGTCGGTGGTAGCCAACACTTTCTTTAAAGTATTTAAATGCCCCGAGTAGTGCACACAGGTTCTAAGTGCGTTTTCATCCCCCCAAGATCAATCAACTCCTCCATTGCAGACGGTGCACTCCGTAGCAATGAACTAAAGGATCCGAAAGCTACATTCACCAATCCATTTTTGACATAGTTTTTAAAACAACATTTACTAAGGAATAACAACCCCTCTCTTGCCTTTATATAGGAGAGTAAAAGACATCACTAAGGGTTGTCTCCAAGAAACACATCCCTTCTTTTAATGCTTGTTTGTTAGCTACCAAACTAGCCTCTCAAGAGAAACACCTAAAATGAAAACTTCAAATCTCCAAATAAAACTGCTAAAATTACAACAGTGCAGAGAAGTGATTTAGTCTAGATCAAAGGAATTATAGGAACTATGGCAGGCTAAAGATAACCTTAAAGGAAGTGGTTAAAAATGATATGTATTGGTTAGGCCTCGTATCTTGTATGACCTCAAATAGAGCTGATTGGAAGGCAAGGATCCATATAGCTGACCCCTTTTATGGTTGTAGTGCATAATTTAAAACTACTAATGGAGATCTGTTGTGGAGCGTGTGAACAACAATTGAATCTCTAGAAATCTTCCATGGTGTTTAGCCTCGACACACTTTCACCGTTTAAAAACATTGCATCTAAAACCATGAAGATTCCCTTCAACAACATCACTTGAAAGTACCCTAGTCAGCCCGGCTAGTTTCAAATTTCAAAAGTTGAGAAATTTAGATAGATCGGAGAAAAAACTAATAAGAGGTTGCAAAGTGGAACTCAATGTTACTATCATCTACAACAAAAGAGATTTTGCCCAAGGCAGTGGGTCTTTCAATTAACACTTATGCTGCTAGCCACTTCGACCTACCCCAATCATACCATGAAAATATTTGAGAGGCAGCAACAAAGTTTTTTGAGGAGGTGGAGAACACTCACAGAAGATTTGTTGAATTTCTTTGGAACATTTGTGGAAGGCTAAGGATTGTTGGATGGGGGAAACTTAAGAGAATTTGGGAAGCACAACAATAGGGAAGTTAGCATGGAATTTCTTCACCCAACCGGACTCCTTATGGGGTTATTAGATCAAAAGGACATATTTCCCTATATTAATTTCTTGGAGACCACTGTAGGTTGCAATCCATTGTGGGCATGGAAGAGCATGTTGAAGGCACAATTCCATCACAGAGCATACATCAACATTTGGGCAGACAATTGGCTTCCAAATAGACCAAACAGAAAGCCACAATTCCATCACGTAGATAGACTTTAACTCTATAAAGTCTCTGAACTTACTGATCAAGGAACTTGCATATAGAAGGAAGATACTTTAGCCTTGATGTTTCTCTGGAGGATGCCCAATCAATCAGAAGTGTAAAGCTTGAAGATTCTTAGGTCTAAAGTCTAGCAGCAAAATGGAAATACTCAGTGAAAACTTACCAGAAACTATGTAATTTAGAGGATGAAGTTGACAACAACTAGCATCCTCTTCTTCTACAAGTCATTCTTAGCCAATTTGGAATTGCAAAGCTATGCTGAAGGTCAAGATTTGCTTTGGAGGTTCTGCTCTAATGGACTTGCAACGAGTGATAATTTGATCTAAAGGAATGTTCATGTTCACCCTCATTATAAATGTTTTGGAGTTGAGGAATTGATAGACAATGTGTTCTTAGACTGCTCTTTCGCATGAGTTGTGTGGTTTGGTTCCAAATTGTTTTTCGTCCCATTGAGACATTCGAGGTTGCAGTCATGTCTTTACAGTTTCATGGCTCAAAGGTAAATCAGAGGGAACTAGAAGAAGCTAAAGTAATCTAGTAGGTTTTGTGGGTTCACTTGCTAGAGGATATTGACTGCCCAAAATGATTCATATTTCATTGGAAAGAATTGGTCCTCAGTGGACAAAAGCACTCAAACCCACTGGATCGGGAGGAACACATAGCTATAGGAACCCAACCTACAAATTTAGAAGATGGAGATCCGCAATCACTTGATGATCCTAAATGGAATCCTCCTCACCATAACTCTGTCAAGCTTACTTTGGATGTAGCCTTCATAGAAGACAAAACCAGCCTAGCCTTCATTGTTAGAGATTGGGAAGGTTGACCTTTGGCAAAGGCATCTTTACAAGATGTTGAGAGCTCCAATGCTAGTAGGGAGGCCCCTATTTTAGGGTGGGGCTTCAGGAATGCATAGAAGCAGGGTGGCAATAATTCTGAGCTCATCAATTTTGTTCAATGCACAGAAGAAGATGGCCATGGGAAATTAAACCCATGTTACAATGTATCCTTCTTCTCTCTATGGGTTTCTAGATCAGTTATTCTCATCATGTTTCGAGAGAACCCAACATAGTGGTAGGTTCCTTGTCTTGGATACCCTTTCCTTCTCCATCTAGTAGGGTCTAGGCTCCATCTGATCCTTGGTTGTCTAATATTTGTAACCAAAACTTTTAGCGCTAGTCTTGCATGAATATATAGACCAATCTTTACAAAAACTAAAAAGGATCATCAAACATATAAAAGCAAGCGAAAAAAATGCCATTGGGTTACATATATATATAACCTTAAATGGAGATTAGACTTTTCTTCTTCCTCACACTCATTCCTATTCTAAATAATTCTAGAGAGCCAGAGAGCTCTACCCTCCCAGAGAGAGAGAGAGAGAGAGAGAGAGAGAGAGAGAGAGAGAGAAGATGAAGAGTGAGGCTACGAGAGACAGAGCGAAGACGGAGAGAGCAAAAGAGAGAGAAGATGGAGAGCAGAGAGAGGTTGCGAGAGATAAAGAGAAGACGAAGTGAGCGAGAGAGAGCAAGATTCGTGTCTTCAAACAGTCCAACAAGATAAGCCTACATTGCCTCCTACAATGCCAAAATTACAAGTTAGGGATGATGACGACCACGAAGAAGGAAAATAAATTTATCCTCAGCTTCAAACCATGGTTTGAGGTTTTCTTCCTCTCTTCCGGCATCCAACAACACCAGCATCCACAGAACTCATACCGCTTGTAGAGAAAACTTTGATTTTTGCCGAGATTTCGCCGGTTTAGTGATTTATTGCGAGATATCGTTGATATCTTAGTGATACTTGGACTGTATGTGTTAGAAAAAAATTTGCCAAATGCCAAAATGACCAAAATTTGGCAAATTTTGGCCATTTGTTTTTTATGCTCATAACCCACCCATGACTGGACGCACAACAATAGGCCTCAACAAGAGTCCGGATCACCGACCTCGACGGGGAGCACAAAGTGCTCCCCGACGCTTCCCGACCACATATATCAGTGGGGCCCACGGGCTCGTGTTTTGCAGACTGATAGCCAGTCCATTTATGACAAGATTGATATTCATTTCATTGTCAATGTTTGATATGTATCTCAATATCATATTAAAGGGTTAAGATTTATTCATAGGTCATGTCAAATTAATTTATTTTTAATTTAATTTTATCTTTTTGATGTGATTTACTAATTGAACTCAACCTTTGATGTAATCATATCACACATCCAGAGAAATGTACCGGATAAAATTCCCGTGCCTCTTGCCAAGCCCAAGCTACCTACTGCAGAATTGCATAGACTGATCAAATGTGCATCGCGCTTGACGGACCTCAACGGAAAAGGGGGAAGAAGTCAACAAACCATGGCAGGTGCCAGGCGGGGAACGACGATGGAAACGAGCTTCTCCAACATCATCTCCGTCGTCTCCTTCTGCTTGCTTATTGTTTCCTCTTCTGCTTCTCCGCTCACAAGTACTCCTTTCCTCGGAATTAACCCACAAGGTTCTTCCTTCATATCTCTTCTCGTAAGTTCGCCTAAGCAGAAGTTAGAGACCAGGCCTCGCGTTTCCCCTAATTTCAAGTAATCTTTTGTCAATTCAGAGTTGAGTTATTTCAAGTCAGAGGTGATCAAATGTAAGGACGGATCCAAATCTTTGCCGAGGGACAGGCTTAATGATGGTTATTGCGACTGTGTCGATGGGACTGACGAACCAGGTTAGTTGTTAAAATCCTGATCTCACTCCATCACAACATTTATAGCTGCAATGTTTGGATTCTGTTACTTCTGTTTTTCGTATTAATTTGTATAGGAAGTAATTTTAGCTAGAATCTGGTTTTGAATTATCATTACCCAGAGAGAATGCAGTTCGAATGACCATTACACCAGCGTATCTTTTGCCTTTTTTCGATATGCATACAATTGACTTCCCATTTCTTGGACCTCTCTCACTGTTGCGTTGTTTTAGAGGTCCTTGTTTCATCTCAAGTTAGAAAATGGAATGACATGTGCTACCAATACCATTGCATTTTACCATCCTTTTGTAGCCTATGTTATTTAATAAGATTAGTTTAGTTGTCAATGACGATGGCGTTGTAGCAATTTCTATGCGTCCAAGAAAGTTGTACTTGGCAAGTAGTTAATTTTAGTAAAGTTTCTTCAATCACCTTATCATGTATTTAATGGGTCAAATCTCATGGCATTTAATTACAATGGACTGTCAGGATATTCAGTCATTGTTCCTGTGAGCCCAGGATCAAGGTCAACTAAAGTTGTGGAAAAGTGCTGGCAAGTTCTTGATGGATTTTCTCTTTCTTGGTTAACAAAATAGACAGAAAGTTTATCCCCTGAGGTATAGGTTGACCGGTAGAGGATGGTGTGCAATGACATATTCCCCAGTTTGAGTCCCTTGACTTTCCACGCGCCTAGGGGTTTGTATAACACGGGTTTTACCCCTTGCTTGAACCATAAGGCCAGGCTGGTCAGAAAAGGAAGAGGACACACTGCATTGTTCAGGTGTCAATCTTTGGGTTGTAATTCAATTGTGAGCATTACCTTGTGTTCTCATTGTCCCTAAAAGACTTTGTTTAAAGAGGAAAAAGGTGTGAGATAGTTAAAATTGCACGACCCATATGAAGTATAAAGTAAAGTAAGGAAAAGCGAGGGAAAAGTTAAATATGTGGGCTCCACTTTTTTTAAGCATTGGGTGGAAAAAGTGAGTGCCACGTTAGCAGACAAGCTTCTTAATTTAAGGAAGCTTATCTGCTCCCACCCAATGAACCAAATGAACTCAACTTTTGGGATTTCATTGTAAATAGTACACTTTTCCCACCTCTTTTTGTCCAGTCCATTTTATTCCTTCTAACAAATAGTTTCTAATGATTTTAATGATCTCAGACATGTAAAAAATAACCGGGTTCTTCATTTCTTTATGATTTTGACCCTCCTAAGATTTATATTGGACTTATCGTATGCAAGTACGAGAGAGTAGGACAGACATGAATATGAGCCCTCCTGACCTGTCATGTGGCAGATATGTGGTGCAACTCTGCTGGTTTGTACGGTTGTACCTACTTCACCTTTGGTGTTGACCAAAAATGGGGTCTTTAATATAAAATTTTTTGAGGGTTAGGAGAGTTATCAGTGGTCTGGTTGCAGGGTTATTTAGAAGTTATGTTGCTAATTAGATTCCATTCATTATCCTAGAATTGGTGGGTATTGTGTTGTACTTTCTGTTTTCAGTTTATGCTATTTTCTAAGGAGTCCTAGAAGGATTAGGATAATCTGACACTTCAGCAGGTTAGTGTCAGTATAAGATTTGTCTTCAGATCAATTAACTATGCAGCGTCTTTTTTTTTCTTTTTTTTTTGGGCATGCTTCTCAGTAACAGCTATTGGCTCGTTGCAGCTTCAAGGGAACACTTGAAGAAAGGACTATGATCTTGCCATCCTTGAAAATGTAGTTTTGTGAATTTCCTTGTTTGCTGGAATATCAAAGTTTACAACTCTTTCAAACTCTACCGCACTCCTACTTTGTGATTCTATCTGAAAATGAGGTCATATGTAGAGATGTAAACTGAGCCACTTCTGTACATACATGAAGCTATCCATATTATAATTTGATGATCCTAATCAATATCCGACTTCAGTTACATATTCATTGGATACAAATCATAAATTTCTGAATTCAAAGTCGAAATGGTATCGGACATCCTAGATCTTCAAGAATCCCACCTGAAAACATCAATAGTTTGAAGAGAGAGAGAGAGAATGCAATTTTTCTTGTTGTGTTTCAGATTCAGGACCAAATCTACATCTTACTTCTTAATTCACAGATCTATCCTCTTTCTACTTCACTTTTCCTCCTCAGATTTGATGGCTGTCTTCCCACAGCCTCAGATCTGATAGTAGTTTTTGGATGGAGCTTCAAATCTGATAGTTATCTAACCCACAATTGCGGATCTGAGATATTCTTCAGAGCTACAAGAGGGATGCCACCGCAAGTTACTCCATGCTCCACCCAACAGCAGCACCTTCTTCATACAAAAAAGTTTCCATGTTCACAAAGAAACTCTATACTCAATTTCTTTTGTCCATCCTCTATTGCTTGCTCTTCCACCTCCCTTCTCCCTCTTAAATGGTAGCTGTATAACTGGTTTGGATTGCTTTTAGATGAAGTAATGCCAAAGAGGTGAGAATACTGATGCTAAATCTTCAAACTGTTATCTCATCACACACACTCTCCTTTTAAGAAAAAGGAGAACCCTAAAGCTTCCAGACCCTAAAAAGAATTTTTTTATTATTAAATAGTGAAAGTAAATAGACTACTGTTAAAAGAAAATTTTTATTATTAAATAGTGAAAGTAAATAGACTACTGTTAAAAGAAAATTTTTATTATTAAATAGTGAAAGTAAATAGACTACTGTTTTATTTTACATTTTTACCAAAAGAGAGAAAGTATAAAATGATAAAAATCTACTAAAAATTCTTAAAAAGTCATGTTGGGGGACCCTACCCTGACTCTACCTTTCCCATTAGATATATGTTTTATGAACCTGTAACATTATATAAATAAAGGGTGAACCTGATGCTAGAGGCTTCTGCACAATCAGAGTCTCGGGGGGGGGGGGGGGGGGGAGTCTTCCTATGCAACCCTACTGCAAATTTTTTTTTTGCTGAGAGGCTGTCTCAGTGCCTTGACCTCAGACTGCAACTATGTTCCAATAGCCATTTCGCCAAGGCCCGCGAGATTACATAAATATTGTATATGAGTTTGCAACTTGATGTTGGATATAAATGGAGCAGGTACTATTTGATTGAATACAAGGATATCCCACTTCTTATCTGTTTAGTTTTTTGGATGAATATGTAGTTTTTGGATAATGATTTTGGAATGTGAATGCTACTAAAAGGTATCTAATATGGCCTCAAGTAGGGCCAATTGGCAGGCAAGGATCCATGTGGCTGACCACATTTAGTTGGGAAAAGGTTTGTTGTTGTCATTGTTGTTGAATGCTCCTAAATGGATACAAATTCTGATATGTCTTTCTAAAAATAAAACCCAATTATTAGCAAAAGGAAGATCCTATGGTTAATTTTGTAAGCAGCAGAAGATTGTTCATAGAATTCATTCTTAACATTGGTGAGGTTGATCGACTGATGTACCCTCAAGTGAATAAGGGTTGGTTCTTCCAAGATCTTACAATGAAGCAACCCAAAGCCAGATTTTGAACTAGGTTGTAGAGGGATATTTTGGGTATTCCAATGGTTGGATTTAAATTAAACTTTAAGGGATTGTTGTGCAGGTCCTAAAGAGGATATGGTGTGAAAATTGGCTGTCTGATGGCTGGTTTAAGTGTCCTAAATTTTGTAGGAGTTTGAATCCTAGTAGACTTATGGTTCATTCATGGGTCTAGAGGACTCAAATGGAGCTACAACTCAGGGGTAATGTAGACCTAATATGGTGAAAGTTTCCTCCAAGTTTGTGTCAATTTCAATGGTCAGATTGGTGTAGATCTAACTTGAAAATTTTTGATGTCTAGGGGAATCCACAAATTCAAGAAAAATACAGAAAAGGTGAGAGGAAAGGGGAATGGGGTATGCTGGCTGCTTCTTACATGGATGTAGGAGTTCTGTCTTGAATTGTGGAGGACATGGAATGACTTGAGAAGGTTGAATTCAGTCATAAAGTTCCCTGCTTGGCTTCACAAGTGACCTTATTCTCATGCTGTTCAGGGTCCCTTACCAACGCTGAGAAGTAGAACACTATTCTTGATGGAACAGCAAAGCTAACACAAGCATGAGCTTAAGAGCTGAATTTATTGATTTAAATCTGTGAACTATTACATGCTTAGGGGCTCATTTATAGCCTTGCAATTAAATTCGTAGTTGTACTTGAATAGAAAACTAAATTGAAATACAACTCTAATAATAAGTACTAGTCTAATAAGGACTATTTAATTTATGTGTATCAGGTCATTGATAAGGACTAATGTGTATTAGTTTCCCTGATAAGGTCTATTTACTTAATGTGTATCAGGTTCCTGATAAGGTCTGTCTAATCAATGTGTATTACCGTACTGCTCTTAAGTACACATGACATAATTTGAACCAAATAAATAATCTATTTCCATACTTGGCCTGGACACTGAATTTATGGGCCAATAGAAGAGACTTTATGACCACATACACGTCTGAAACAAAGGCCCAAACCCTATATTGACCAATGATCAACCCTAGGTTGAATTTTGAGTAGAATAGGCCAATTGTATGCTGGACCTGCATCATCAACTTTCTTCAAATAGTCTGAGGGATACTGAATAGGGCAGAAGACCACAGTGTCTCTCACTGCATTGTTATTGACATTGGAGGGTTTTTTTTTGAAGAAAGTTGATGACTTAGTATTGAATTCTTCTTTTTGTTGAGAGGTCTATGTGGGTTATACATGGTATAATTAGGAAGAAGGGCCATAACCTAGTCCATAACCTACTATTTTTGTGTTTTAGTTGGGGGCCAATCCTCACCTTCAGCATTTTATGAATGAAGTGTTTGCTTTCAGACTTGGAACATGTCTTAACACTTACTGACCAAGCTTTTACTCTCACCCAAGCTACGGCTCCTTAATAAAAAATAAATCTTTGTCAGAGTTCTACATTTAAAACCTTGATGTATGTATTGTCTGAAAGTGGTTAATGCACATAGTTCGCATTTTTCATTAGATAAGTCCATTTTGAGTATATCATGTATTCTCATTGTGTACTTAACTCGATGTCTGAGCTATTTAATGTCATTATTGGTCAGTAGGTCCTCATGGAATGTTAATCTTTTAATCATTCAATGTAGGTACTTCGGCCTGTCCTGCTGGTAGATTTTACTGCAAAAATTCTGGAAACAATCCTCAGTCGTTGTTTTCTTCCCAAGTAAATGACCATTTTTGTGGTAAGGATTCAAAAGAATGAATTGTACCTTCTATTTTACAAGTTCTTATTAGGATTACTTGTTGAAGTTCGTAAGTGTATTTTGTTCAAATTAAAGTGTTTGTTGTGCAAACAGCGCATAATTTGATTGGTGTTATCCTCACTCCTCCCTTTACATGTGAGTTAGTCCATATGAAATCATTAAATTTGTGTCACTTCTTCAATTGCCAATATAGAGACATTAACACTGATTGGTAGTTGCTGTCGAAACCAGACCACCTTTGAGTCAGTATAATGAAAGGTGAAATTTATGTAGTGGTATGGGTATCCAGGTGTAATCACAATCAAGTTTATTCTACATCTTGTTGAAGTCTGTGATGCAAAAGTCGACCTCAAACCAGAAATTCAGTGGGAGATTTATTGCAGCGAGGATCAAAAGAATAATGATGAACAAATTCCGCAACTGAAATTTTTATTGATTTTTTCTTTTTCTGTTTATGTACAAAAGAAGAAACATAGAAGAGTAAGATGGGGATATACAAGAAGTGGAGATAGGGATAGTAAGCCTAAAGAAGTCTTCAATCCAGTTGGGTTCAGCAAGGCAAAATAAAGGGATGTGATAGTGGAGGTGAACATCCTTTCTATTCATGGAATGTCCTACATCATATTGGTGATCTTTAATCCCAGATGCTTTCGGTTGATATCAGAAACATGTTATCTGATGCAGGTCCCTGGAAGAATTTATGTGGTTCAAGTATTCATCATAGACCATTAATTTGAGATTGGAGCTTGGGAGCGTGGTATTACAGAACATTAAATTATTCCATCACTTCCCTTTGAATCTTTTTCTGGAGGATTGGTACTCATCGTTTTAGTGTGATTTTGGTTTCTTTTGAAAGTTTGTTGATTCATCTTTCCAATGTAGCCATGATCCTTCAACTTGAAGCTCGATATTGGAAAGTGAAAATCAACTTCCTTGTAAAATGTCAGTCTGTAGCAGGATCGCTGGTTTGAGATGATTGTTAAATTAGTAGATTTACTTGCTTAGGAGAGGGGCTTGGCACTCATACTTTTTGCTAAATTGTAATTAGACTTAAATTAGCAATTCTAGACCTCTAGTAAGGCTTGAAAGGTCAAAAATCATGTAGGGAATCTGAGTGGAATGAACTTTTAGTTTTTTCGTGATGGCTAACAAAATGGTTTTTCTTCAAGTGCTTTGATGGTCAATGATGGGTTTTTCCATGTTGAGGCAAACCCTGTCTTTTTTTACTTTTATTCTGTTCATGGTACTCTTTTTGCTCATTTCCCTACCGGTTTTCTATACTAAGGTGCATCATTTATTCTGGTCTACCTTGTTTCCTGTCTAAGGACTCTTGAGTCTCTACAGAGAATTTATGGCTGGAGCCTACAAGGGGTTTTAGGTCTTAGCATAATGCCTCTGCATACTTAATCCAGAGTCAGTCCAGACCAAATGTTATTCTATATTAATTTGAATGCTCATTTATCTGGATTCAATTGGGCTCCAAAAGATGGGTCATAACTCATAAATCAGATGGGTGTAATCAGGATGGTTTCAGGTCCCTGCAACCTATTGGTGGCACCAGTCCCCATGTGGCAATTTCTGGTCCTCTAAATATGATACATGTTGTGGGTTGTTGCCATGATTGTAGACCCATGGAATCAAGTATCGTATTTTGTAGGTCTGATCTGTATTGATATTGGCATGAGGGAACCACTACTATATAAACAAAACAAAAATAGAAAAGGGAAGAATATGTTGACTGGTGTGAATTTGTGGAGGATGACATACATGATCCCCGTTAATTGTAGTACTTTTTCTTTATTTTCTTTTATTGATTTGTGTGTTGTGGGTAAATGAAATTTGTAAAATAAAGTGTGTAGAAGTATTGCATATAAGTGTATATGTATATGAATTTTATATGAACCAACTCAGAATTCTCCATGGTATTGGACCATGTTAGGATTCTCATCCTTATACATAATCTTTTGGTACCTTGTTTTCCTTTTTATGCTTATATTTTTGTATATTACATGATAGGATGTCTGTATCTTGCATTGTCTGAAGGATTTTCTTGCTTGTCTTTGGCATATCTTGAATGTCTCCAATACGATGTGATACATCTCTTAGAATGACTTTCTTAATAAACTGACAGATATCAACACTTTACATCTTTTATAGATCCACTGACTGGTCCAAGATGTTCAGTATATATTTCATATTTACAGTGGACATCAAAGATCCATGTAATCAACCCCACGTAGCTGATTTTTGATTCTGTTTTGCTGGTTCCTGTTTGTTCACTTTTTTAGGTCTAGATTGGAAAATTGGGTTGTTAAGAAGCTAGAATTTGCGTTGGTATTGTTTGCATCAGCTATTTTATTTCATTGTTCCTTTTCTGTAGTCCCTTTAAGGGCCCATGTAGCAGACCTCATTAAGTTGGTATGAGGTTATGATGGTGGTGGTGTTGCTGTGGTAAACCTGTGTCTCTGTTTTGTTTTTATTCATTCTCTGGATCAACTCCTTCTTAGATTGCTGTGATGGCAGTGATGAGTATGACCATGGCATCAATTGTCCAAACACATGCTTCAAAGATGGGAGCACTTTGCAGGAGAATGATAACAACTTAGTTAGGCCTCATCTGGTTAGTGTTGATGCAAGAGAAGCTAGTGGAAGGATGAGCTTAAATGATCTTGTTCAGAAACTAAAAGGTACTTGTAGCTTTAAAGGATTTTGGCACAGCTTAAACCATATGTAGTTTTTAAATTGACATTTGTGTCCAGAGTTGAAGATGGTAGCGGTGGGAGAAGTGGTTCTTTTCAGCTGTGTGATGGCTTTCCTACTTTTTCGGCGGCGTATCAAGTCTGGAAGAAGAGGAAGAAAATATCATTGAAGGACTCCCTGCCTCGTGATCTAACTCTTTTTCTTTTATGTTGTAAGTTTAGCACCCAATGTTCATACTCATTCAAGCCATTGTAAATTATTCTCATCTGTATGGATCTTGTAAAGGTTATATCTTTCAAGTGGAGTCCCTCTGTGAAATCAAGAGAGTCAGATTGAACTACCTCCATTGTCATACACATTTGAAGTTACTTTTGCAAAAGGATGATAGCTGAGGGTTTTAGGTTTCTCAATGGTGGCAATGAGGACCATAAGTTTGGAAATTAGTTGCTTCAGATTTTGTGTTACAGTCCTCTTTCTGTTCTCTTTGAGGAGGAAGTATTAGAGTATGCATGGAGTAAGCTAGATGGCTTCTCTCACTAAAGCTGTCTCCTTGACAAATTTCTTTGCTCAGTATTTTTTGAATGGATTTGTTCATAGATCAAATGGATCTAATGAAACATGAACAGTTTTTAGATCTTTCCTTACACCACCCTCCCCAAAGAAAAAAATGGGGGAAATAGATAGACCAATAATGGAGCTTGTACTTCACTATGCTCCTTTTGTCAACAGAGTTCATTTTTCAGGCTTGGAACCTTTCTTTTGTATATTTCTTTTCAGAAATTGCATAGAAAGTTTGATTCCCCCAGCAGAATTACAGTCTTTGAGATGTAGCTGCAGGAAAAAGTTGTTCTTAAGCGTATACAATGAACAAGAAGAAATGTTGTCATGCTTAGATTGTTTTAAAGTAAAATCTCATGGCAAAGAAAGTCCGTGAGGGCAGAAAATGAAAAAAAAAAAAAAATCTCGGTTGATTTGAGATGGAAGAGAGGGAGAAAGTGAAGGAGATGACTGTGATAGGATTTCTTTTGAGGTACTACGGCCTTCGACCTTGCAGGAGAATTAAGCAGAGCAAATCAACCAGCCGGATCTGCCGCTGCTTCATCAACAGAGATTCAGAGAGCGCAAGAGAGTAGGAAGAAGTAGTTTCAAAACAAATTAATCCACAACCTAGTACTTGTTACAGATCTTGGGATTGTTTACACATAGTTCATATCTGATGCTGCAAAACCTTGCTGCCCCCAATTTGTTGCCTTGTATATACAAATGATTTTGCTTCAATTTTTTTAGAACAGTGGCATATGAACAACAAAACCTCACTAGATAGATGGCTGCAACAATGAATCTGTTGCATCCAAGCCTTTTCAGCATATGGCTAACAATTTTATACATCATTGTCAAAACTTACAGTATTACACTAATGAAGGGCTATTTGTTTCATTTGTTCCTCAGTTGGGACCCAATCTTTATTTTGTTATGAAGACAACAAATTCTCCAAGTAATCATTCCCTAGGTCCTGAAACTCCAGTACATCAAATTCATTCCATAGCACCTGCTTCTCATTAGCTAGTTTCTTCCTTGCAGGTTGCTCAATTATTGGCGTAGTCTGAACATTCTGTTCCCAGTCTCTAGCAGCTCTTTTTTGTGAATTAGGTATCACTTCCTTCCATCCTGAATACAGGTGATGAGAGTTGCTTTGTTCTGTAACACAATTAGTCTGTGTTGATGTTGAGGAACAATTCACATGATATGCATCTCCCATAGCCTCTGCAACTATCTCCAGTGGAAAATTGAGGTAAGTCCGTGGACCTCTAATCCTCAAAGCAGCTTTATCATAGGCAAGGGCAGCTTCTTCCGCTGTATCAAATGTGCCAAGCCAAATCCGAACTCCTTTTCTTGATGAGTCCCTTATCTCTGCGGCATACTTACCCCATGGTCGCCTCCTCACTCCTCTGTAGTGTCTAGCTACAACCTTTTGAGCTTGGATAGGATTTGGTTTTGGAGTTGAACTAACTGCACTACAATCTGAATCAAGATTGTTGAAGGGTTTGGTATTATTTGTAGGCTGATTTTCATTGAGCAGTTCCTCCCAGCTTTCATCTCCCACAGATATCCATCTCCCTAGACTGGGAAGCCTTTTTAGAACTTCCATTGAATCATCTCTCCCATCTAGATGTGGTAGCTCCTCCCAAATTTGGGAAGACGTGGATGCCTTGTTCAGTTCTCCTCCAGGTGCATTTCCACTGATAAAATTTACCCATACATTCTCTAGGAGTCCATCAGGGGACTCATAGTGCTCCAGTTCAATGGCCATGTCACTGGCATAAAAGTTGTGCACTCTTTGCAAAATGATGAAGAACAGAGATGATTGGTATTTGAGAAATATATAATACCATAGACTGATAGACATCTCTTTGCTTGGAACAGCTTGTCTCTTGTTTATCTTATTCGATGAGTGTGAACTGAGTGAGAAACTTGAGCTTCACACAACATAATTAGCAAGCTTAATTTACGGAGGATACCTGTATTCAAACAATAAAAGAGAGCTGATAAATATCAAATTTTAGGTTCTTTTGCTTACTTGTATGGTACTTCTGATCATTATGAGGTGCATATTATATATATATATATATCCTGTATCATGATAAAATAGATATGGAATGCTAAGAGAATGAGCAGAAATCGAGCTGGATTATTCTCTACTTTTGTTTATTGATTTGTAGGTGTTGCTGTGCTGTCAAGGGTGAGTGCTTATTTACTTTTGAAGAAGTGGAGGTGGAGGGGGATGGGTATTTCATCATTTCTTCCTAGATACTTAACAATGTGTTAAGACTTTTTAAGATAACTCGTTCGCAGGTTGATACTTCACATTAAATGTCTAAAGTGCAATTCTTTCTAGACATTCTTTCCTACTTTTGTTCTAGTAAAGCATTCTCTACAATTGTGTTCCATACTAGCACTTTTATCCTTCTCTATCACTTTATTAGGATCTCAACCATCTGGGTCTGCACACATGAATTGTTTTAGAAACCAGACTGGACAAAATTTGATCTTTCAATACCAGCATAGGATGGTTTTGGTTGTATTCTCTTCCTGGGTCTTAAGAGATGGCATTGATTATTGGCAATTTCAATCCAGATCAGTTGCTGAAGAACTCTGAAATCGTTCCTCAGATCCAACACCAGGGCATTTTTCTTGTGCTTTTCAGTGTGAAATGGTCATGGCTGATAGGTGAAAATCAGGATTCCTGATGGCCGATTTGCCGATTCTCTAGTTCGATTTTCTTAGAACCCTGTTCTTTTCTACCTTGTGTACCAGACACTAAATGGGACAAACAGTGTCTTGTGCCTGAAGCATTCCCAGATTGTTCCAGAGATAAAGTAGCAGAAGAAAACAGCCAATAGCTGTAGGCTGAGAAGATTGTTCTTGAAGAAAGATGATAGATATTAGATAATTGAGAATGTCAAGTGCCACATCAAGGTAGTTGCTGTTAATTTAGGCTCTTTTTGATATCAATTATTATTCTCAATTATGAGAATTTTTTATTATTTTAAATTATTTGACATCTATTATCAGTTTTGTTTTTATTTCAAATAATAGAAAAATCTCTAAAATCCATAATAGGTTTTTTGTTTATTATGGATTACAACAACAACAACAACAACAATAAGCCTTGTCCCAACTAAATGGGGTCGGCTACATGGATTCTTGCCCTCCAATCAGTTCTGTTCGAGGCCATGCTAGATACAAGGCCTAAGCTTCTGTTCGAGGCCATGCTAGATACAAGGCCTAAGCTATACATATCCTTTCTCACCACTTCTCCTAAGGTTATCTTAGGTCTACCCCTAGCTCTTCTAGTTCCTTCAATATGGATTATATCACTTCTCCGAACATGAGCATTTATGGGTCTCCGTTGAATGTGTCCGTGCCACCTCAAACGACTTTCTCTAAGCTTATCACTTATGAGAGCAACTCCCAGACCAACTCTAATATGATCGTTTCTTATCTTATCCATCCTAGTTTTGCCACTCATCCATCTTAGCATCCTCATTTCTGCTACACTGAGTTTATCTATATGATTCTTTTTAACAGCCCAACACTCTGCACCGTACATCATAGCTGGTCGAACAACGGTCCTATAAAATTTTCTTTTAAGCTTTAATGGAATACGCCGATCACATAAGACCCCGGACGCACCTCTCCACTTCATCCACCCTATTTTAATTCTTTGGGAAACCTCATCCTCTAAATCACCTCTTTTACTTATGATTGAACCTAGGTACCTAAAACAATCACTCTGTGGAATCTCTTTATCGTCAAGTATCACCACTTTATCATCTGCCCGATCATGACTAAAGTTACAAACCAGATATTCTGTCTTCGATCTACTAAGTTTAAAGCCTTTTGATTCCAAAGCTACTCTCCATGATTCTAATTTGGTATTAATTCCCACTTGGGTTTCATCAACCAACACAATATCATCCGCAAAAAGCATACACCAGGGGACCTCATCTTGAATGTCTTTGGTTAATTCATCCATTACCAGTGCAAATAGATATGGGCTTAAAGTTGACCCTTGATGTAGCCCAACTGTTATCGGGAATTCATTACTTTGTCCCCCCACTGTTCTAACACTAGTCACCGAGCCATCATACATATCCTTAACTATATCTACATATTTACTTGCAACACTTCTTTTCTCTAGTACTTGCCAAATTAACGCTCTAGGGACTCTATCATAAGCTTTTTCTAGGTCAATAAATACCATATGAAGGTCTTTCCTACATTCTCTATACCTTTCCATAAGTCTCCTAATTAAGTAAATAGCCTCTGTTGTAGATCTTCCCGGCATAAACCCAAATTGGTTCTCCGTAACTGTAGTTACGTGTCTCAAATGGGTTTCAATTATTCTCTCCCATAATTTCATCGTATGGCTCATCAATTTAATGCCTCTATAGTTATTACAACTTTGAATATCTCCTTTATTTTTGTAAATTGGAACCACAACACTTCTCCTCCAATCATCTGGCATTTTCCTTGTGCTCATAATCTTATTAAACAACTTAGTCAACCAACCTAGTCCATGGGTTCCTAAGCTCTTCCATACTTCAATTGGGATTTCATCAGGACCTTGTGTCTTGCCGAGTTTCATCCTCCTTAAAGCTTCTTTTACTTCGGACATCGAAATTTTACGTATATAAGTTCGGACACTGGTGCCTTGGTGAAAAGTATAATCGTCTGAAACATCAGTGCTTGAAGAATGCTTATTTAGTAAACTCGAGAAATAGGTTTCCCATCTTTTCTTAATATCCTCCTCACAAACTAATACTTTACCATCTCCATTTTTAATACATCTAACATGGTCAAGATCTCTACTCTTCCTATCCCTCATCTTAGCTATCTTATAAATAGATTTTTCCCCTTCCTTTGTGCCCAACTTATTGTATAACTCTTCATACTTCCTTTCCCTTGCTTTTCCCGCAATTTTCTTAGCTTCATTTCTATCTAACCTATACCTTTGAAGATCCTCAACATCCTTAGTTCTTTGCCATGTCTTAAAACTAGCTTTTTTATTCCTAATGGCAGCTTGAACCTCACTATCCCACTACCACGTCTCTCTATATGAATGGATCTTTCCTTTTGATTCACCTAGAACATCTTTAGCCACCTTCTTAATACACATAGCCATCTCATTCCACATTGCATTGGTATCCCCTTTAAAATCCCATTTTCCTTGTTTGACTACTTCATTAACGAAGGATTTAGAGTACTCTCCTTTCAAATTCCACCATCTTATTCTGGGATAGTTTACCTTGGACCTTTTATGTGTTCTTGGGACTAAGCATATATCCAAGACCACAAGTCTATGTTGTGCAGATAAGCTTTATCCTGGTATCACCTTGCAATCCTTGCAAATAGTCGATTATGGTGAGAATTTTATTCTTTTTATTTATGCAAAGGTTTACTTAAAATATTATAGTTAAGATGAGGGTAAAATAGTCGATACATATTTTTTTTTTTATAAAACTTCATACTTTTTTTCTCTTTTCTCTCTTCTCTCTTTGCTCACTCTTATTTTCTAACAGTTTTTTATTTTGAAATATCAAACTTATTTTTCATTCCATAATTTATTTTTGACAAAATTCACTAAACTATTTTTCATTTTTGACCAATAATGAATTCTTGTACTTATTTCTTTTAAATAGGCAAATCACTTATGATGGACGATCCAGATTTAATCCTACTAAATTGGATGGTAAAATTTCTAGAGGTGTTCAGCCAAGCAATTTACAAAACTGTTCAACAACCACTTTTCCTTTATCTTTAGGTGTTCTTGAAATTTTATTTTACTTTATTTTTTTGTGTGAAAAACAGACTATATTAAAGTTTATATTCCATACTAGATCCCATCTCCGATTAGGATATGAAACATTTCAAGCAGGAGCTTTTCCCATCCTTCAAAATCAGATACTATCAGTCGAGCGTTGAGATGAAAAGCTTCAGCCTGTTGGAGCTCCTGATACATCGCTAAGGTAGGAAGATAGAGATACTGTTGGTAGCCTGTGCTTCATACATGCAGAGCCACACAGAAAACCTTATGGTATGAAGATTTCTCTGGTTGCTTGCAGAAAACACAATTACCATCAACCACGAATCATCGTTTAATAAATCTCTAGAAAAACTTTTTATGTCTAAAGAAGTGTTTTGATTTCTTGAAAAAAAAATCCACCGAGCTCCTGCTAGCCTGCAATTGGTCTGAAGAACAATGTCAGAAACGGAGTCGACTAGGTTGATCGGTGATTTGTCTCCAATGATCAAGTAGTGGAGCTTGAGATAAGGGAGTTCTAGAGCTCCTAAGAGCCCTAGGTTCAAAAGGTGGGAAAGTTGCAGACTAGTTTCCATGGATTGGAAGTGTTGTACCTTTGTGTTCGCCTTTTTTTCTCTCGTATTTATAGGTCTCAACCTCTGCCTTGATTTCACCTTATCCTTCGGATGTTTAACTCTTAACTGATGGTCATGATTTAATTTGAGTGTAATACGTGGCTCAATGTTACTTTGTGCTTAGACCAGACCGCCTGACCCGGTACAAACCTATAGATGGGTGGTTTCCCATAACACAAGCCCCCAAGCCTACTAACTAGGTTAACCTTTGGTTTAGACTCTGGTTAGGAGGCCTAAATTATATTCTTGATTCGGTGTAATGAATCCTCAACATGATTCCATTTAAAAGAATCTCATTGCTCAATCTTTCTTATTATATTACCTCTAAGCTCATCTCTAGTCAACTGAGTTTATCAGAATTATCTGCGTCCATTTTGATGTAATCCATTCAATCAAATATCATTTTCGAACTTCCGAAGACTACGTGGTTGATTTTTAACCCCTTAGGTTGCGTTTGTTTGCAAAGGTTGGGATGGGAAAAAAAACATGTGGGTCCCATGTGTAGTGGGGTGAGGGAGATGGAAAGGAAATGAAAATGTTTTGTGGAAAAGTGATAGGGGTGGGTCCCACTTTTTACTTTTCCCAACTTTTCCCACAAAGTCCCACCAAATATGTGGGGTTTTAAAATGGCATGGGGTGGGAAAGTTGGGCTGCCACATCAGCAGACAAATTTCCTTGATTCAAGGAAACTTGTCTCCCACTTTCCCACCCCAAGCAACCAAACAATCTACCATTTTGGGATTTAAGGGAAAAGTAAGAAATCTACACACTTTTCAAGAATTTTCCCACCCCTTTTTTCCCACCCTACCTTTATTCCAGCAAACAAACGCAGCCTTAATGTTTGGGATACCTTGGGAACCGACCACTAATTTATTTTCTATCCTGCTCTAGGATCACTCAAATCCTGATCTTTTCGTTATGTTGGGAACATGCTTAGCTCCCTAATCATTTTCAGCTGTACATGAAAGTTTTATCTTTGTCAGTTTTCACATGCTTCCAATAAATGTCTGGTCTTGATCATCCATTACACCTAGTCCCCCGAAGCAAGGCTCTATGCTTTCTCTCCTAGCCAACCTGCTAGTTCCACATGGATAGACATCTCCTTCCAGAGTGAAGAATCGTTTCTTCTCCCCAACCGTTGGTTCGATTGATTCAAAACATTTTGAGTTTTTTCTCTCCAAGTTCAGAAAACTTCCAATCACATTGTTTCACCTTCTTTATTTATTCTTCTCCTTAGTTACGCTTTTCTTAATCTTCTATAACCTTGTTTCATCCTTTTTACCTCCGAAGTTTTTATTTGCAAGCTTGTCCTGTTGGGTAAGTTTTCGGTCTGGTCTTCCTTCTTTTCCTTTGCTTTCATCTTCTTGTCCCCTATAACTGCACTTTTCTCCTCCTTTTTTTTGTGTCAAACTTAGAATCTTCTCATAGACCCAACCAATGACTCTACTAATCAAACTGTGGTCCCTGAACCTGATCCTTTTCCATATTTTGGTCAAAGAAATGTTCCTCCAAGTCAAGTCCTAGTTGATCCCAGTGTTGTTGGACCGAGTGGAGGCCCCAATGCTAGTTCTCCTACTAGTCTTGATTGGGTTCTTGATCCTAATGCTCACGATGAGGTCATCCTTCCCCACGAGCCTGAGAAAACCATTGGAAAACACGATTCCATCACTGTTGGTCCTGAATGGTATCCCTCAAAGATCAAGAAAGGTAAACTTCCCTTCTTTCTTAAGGAATTTCATTTTCCTTTGGAATACAGGGCTTGGATTCTTGGGTCTAATGATCGCGCCTTCAAAATTGACCCTGACGTGATTACCATCTACACCAAGTCCTTATAGGCCGGCTTTAGAATTCCTTTCAACCCCTAGTCTCAATCCATTCTTGATCTCTATCGAGTTTTCCCTTGTCAGCTCACCCCAAATAGTTGGAGAATCATCAACTATTTTTGGGCTTTTGCTTAGAGCCTTGGGCATAGACCCTTTGTCAACTTATTTTTGTATCACTATTCCTTGAAGGTTTCCAAAGAATGTGGTTTTAGTCACTTTGCTAGAAGGTAAAACATTGGCTTTGAACTTGGGTCCGACTATATTCTATTTTCATTGACAAGTCCATCCCTCATGATAACAAGGGTTGGAGAGAAAAATATTTCTTTTGTTCAATTCCTTTTCCAAACTATTGTTCCTGTTGGGCTTCCCATTCACTTGAGACTTTGGCATAACCAAACCTAAGACCCAAATTGGATATTTATGACCAAGAGACTTGGAGTCTTTTCCCAAATGGTGAACAGATTGATGTCAATGAATTCAAATAAGATGAAGGGTTGGCCTGATATGGTTTCCTCCCAGGTACATTTCTCTTCTTTCATTCAATTTGCATCTTTTGCGGCATTTTTTTTTATCATATTCGCGTATTTTGTATAGGAGTTGACACCTGAAATGCTCCCAGCGTTGCTAACATTCAGCAGGCTACCCATGTTGAAAAGGAGACTAATGTTGGGTTTAGAGAAAAGGAAGAAGAGAAAGGAAAGGAAGTCCCCATCCACTGCAGGCATTGGCAGTGTCTCAAAGAAAAGAAAGTTTAGTGAGAAAAAGAAAAGTTCTAACAAGAAAGATGATGCTTTTAAGGAACAAAGTGATGATATAGGAGGAAGAAGAAGAAAAAGAAAGAGACGAAAAAGATGAAGGAAAAAGGAAAACAAAAGAATTTGATGAGGAAAAAAATTTATGGAGGAAGGAAGGAGAAAGGTAAGGAGATGGAAGTGGGAGATGAGCATGTCAAGATTGTTGGAGTTAGGGTTGATGAAACAGAGCTAGAAAAATCTCTGATAGAAATCGAGCTCCAAGGAGAAGGCTTCACTCTATGGGTCCTTCTTCTGGTCAGGAACTGACCACCCATGGAAAGGTAAAAAAGTTCAGACCAAATCTCTTGCTTCAAAAGATAATCTTGGGGGGGGGGGGGGTTGGGGGGGGTTTGGGGGGTGTAAGGAGTACAGAGGGGGCAGCAGCCTTTGACTTGCCCTCCAGACTTTCTCTCTCGCCCTTGCCTTCCCCAATTCATCCTTTTGTTGGTGAAGAGCCTATACCTACCATGCGATCTTTGGAAAACTTTAATCCTGTTGATTTTGCAAATTTGCCACTTTTTGATGAGATTGTTAGAGAATCCTATGCTTCCCCATAAAGAGTTCCTGAAAAGAATTTGATAGTTGGAGACTCACAAGTGGGCTTGGAAGTTGGTGAGGCTCAGATTAGACAAATTGTTCAAGATGTTACTGTTCATGCAGCTGAGGAAATAATTGAACAACTAGCTGATCAAGTCTTTAGAGAGGAGCATGTAGTTAGAGCTTCGATATCGCCCCCTTGTAGTGGTAGGGTCTGATGTCCCAATTGGGATTAAGCCCCAAGGTAACTTTGTGGCGACCACCAGACAACTTCTAATGATGCCGCTTTGATCCCACATAGTTAGGAAGTTTTGCCAGCACGAGTCTCGTTGAGCAGAGTCATGAAACTTGTTAGCATTTGATTGAACTAATTTGCTTGCTGTTGCATCATATTGCCCATGATGTTGGCAATATCACATAAGCTTCTGATGTTCGGGGCACTGGGTACGTCATGAGTACCTTGATCACCAATGTGGGTCTGTTGATCAGAACCATCATTCGGTATCTCATCACTGAAAGGTATCTCACCACCTCCGTGGCTACTAGATCCACCATGACCACTTCTCAACAGAACCATTATGCAAAAACCGAAACGTCAAAAACACCGAAAAATCGAAGATTCGACAAAATCCACAAGTCCAAATGATTGGAAATCTTAAATCATACTCATATACTTCCATTTAGTCATCAAATAAACAACCATAGGACAAAAATCACAATTTTCCAAAATTCATCAGAATTTAGAGCTACTGGGTCTGTTGGTCGACTGCTTGGTCGATTGGCCTAGTCGACCAACCAATCGACCAAGCCTGGCAGCACGCGAAAATCAGGCTTTTAAGCACCAACATCTCATTCCAAACTCATTTCAAACCTTGCAAACTTGAGAGGGAGCTCTGGAGAAGAAGCGCTTAGGTCTTCGTAAGTGTTTTCCAAGTAGTTTGGTACTTTAACAACAACACTACATCTCACTTAGATCATTATACAAGGTAAACACTCATTCTCATTCTCAAATTCATCTTCTCATGCTTGCATTTCAACAAGAATCATGTGTTGCTTATGTCTATTGCTAGAAATCATGTCTAGGAGCACTTAGAAATATGTTCCATGAGTTTTTAACACAATGCCATGCTTAGACAACAAGTTATAACACAATCTTGCACTTTCTCTTCGCTTTCACAATCAAAATCGCCAAATTTTAGAAAAACTTCGATTTCTCACAAACCACTTGGAATTTTCGCACGAAATCAATTGCTACATGCTTAAAATGATGTTGTGGATGTATACATTAAGTTTGATTCCACCAATTTCAGAAATCCAATTTTTGACCTAAAACTCAAAATCCCCAAATTCCTTCTTGCTGAATTTTTGACTTTAGACCAAGATTTCGACGGATTTTCTTCAAATAAAACATCTTAACATATTTTTTTGGTAAGATAAAACATCTTAACATGCTATTCCAAGTATTATGCACATGCTAGTATGTTCAATTTTCCTTTTCCCCAAATTTGAAAATTTCCAAAAAATTACGAAAATGCCCTTCTGGCTGAAATTTCGAAACAACTCTAACAAGCAATTTCCTTTGTCTTTTCCACAGACATTCACACCATGCAGAAAGGAGGATGAGGTCGAGGCCGAGGTCGCCTAGTGGGTGCTCGGAGAGGCAGAGGTTGGGTTCATTCTCAGCCGAGAGAGGAGGTACTACGGCTTGACCGATTTGATACGCCGCAGCAGCAGAGTTCCTATATGAGGCCTACTTCGAGTACTGTCGCATTGAGTTCAAGGGACTACTACACTTATGACAGCTGGGGGTGTTCAGAATCCATCAGAGGTTTGACACTTTGGAGTGGACCCATCTTTTCATGGTAGACTTGCCTGTCTACCCAGAGCTAGTGAGGTTGTTCTTCAAGAACCCCACGTCTATTGAGGAGGCCAAAGGACAGGGCCATCCTTTTAGACTGATCATTGAGAGCAGGGTGATGGAGACATAGATATGGTTCTCCACGAGGACATTGGCACACATTCTTCAAGTGCCTCAAAATCCACGACAGTGCGTATAGATACCCTCAAGAGCTGAGGTGAACAGCTACTTGTTGTCCTACAAGCTTCACGAGATATGTGCCACTCTTTGAAGCGACTTAGAGTGTTACTTTCCATGGAACAGCAGGCAGATGATGAATTCGGCTCAGATTATCGGTCGCATTGTGGGCCGAAACATCATGCCGAAGGCCGGACATCATAATAGGGTCATAGTAATGGAGGCGTTAGTCATATAGCGTATTTACATGGGATTCCAGACCGACTTATCCTACATTATCCAGAACATCATGATAGATCTGGTGGTGCATCCGAGTATGAGGAACCTTTGTTTTGGGAGATTACTGACATTAGTCTTCCAACACTTTGGGGTGAGTCTAGAGGATACAGAGGTAGTCACTAGAGCATTGGGGTATACGATCGGGACAAGGACCATTCGACAAATGCGACTTACCCAGACTGTGAGATCTCCAGGTCCAGAGGATGATGATGATATTGAGGAGGATGATGAGGTTCCAGCAGATGAGGGTGATGCTGGTCTAGATTCTGATGATCAGGCAGGGGATGACACTAAGATGCATGAGGTTGATCCAGAGCATCATGAGATTCCCAGATCATCACATTTTGAGATTGGAGGTCCTTCACACTCAGTTCCAGAGACTTCGGATCTGGGTGCACAGATGAGATAGATGACTTCCATGCTAGAGAGGATGGAGGTCAAACATGAGCAAATGTACAGTGCTATGGAGTCACGGCAAGAGCAGATAGAGTTGAGACAGGGATGGATGGAGTCTCAGCTCACTCAGATTGTAAAAGACTTCAAAGCATTTAGAGATCAGAGTAGATCACCTAGATAGATTGTACTTAGGATTTTCCTTTATGCTTTATCAGATGTAATCATTGTAAACTTTTCTTAAAAGTAATGAAGTTCATTTTGTTTCTCTTTATTATTGTGTATTATGCACTTTCCTTTTATTGCATTAAATGACATTTGTTAAATCATAATTATTGTGTATTATTCAATCACCAATTATGCTTCGTTAATCAAGTTTCTAGTCCAAGTGTTCTATTATTCACTTCTAAGATTAATTGAGTCATTTTTGGATCTATGACTCAGGAATGTTCTGTTATTGTTTTCTGTGGTTAGGATTTCCTTGAACTTTGGGATCTGATAACACTCTGTCACATCCACCTATCCGGTACCCTATCTGGCATACCCGAGTGTGTGATCCACACCCGAAGATCAAGTATCGAAAAAATCATCCTCCCACATAGGCAATAACATAATCATGAACATATATAATCAATGCGTAAATATTATAAATAAAATATCCAAATAAGGAAATGAATGATAGTCTAATCAGAGTGTGGAAAAATGATACCAGATGTAAACATCATAAAGGAGTAGAGTGAGGTGGAATCTCACTCCACAATTACAGCGGAAATGTAGCACGTAAGTCTAAAAAGAGATACAACTGTTCTTAAAGGAAAGTAAAGGAATGGAAATCAACTAAACTAAGAGTCTTCTACTCTATAGATAATGTCTTCATAAGTATATACTTCATCAATCCAACTTAGACGTTCCCACTCAACATTAGGTCTAATCGTAGAACGCAACGTGACCAAACATGGGATCATCAATGTGATCTTCATTGTTGCCAATACCTTGCATGTAGTACGCTTCTTCAACTGGTGGTTCTTCATATTGGCCTTCATAGTAATCAGTGCCTGTAGAGTAATCTAACAAAAGAAATTGCACAAAAAGGAGTGAGTTCGAATGAACTCAGCAAGGCAAGTTAATTCACAACAACATAAATAACATGATTTCAAAACATAACATGATGCAATGCAATATGAAATAGATAGTGAATATATGAATCTAACTCTATGTATGCTGGTCTCTATAGGCAGACATGCTTTAAGTCAAAGCACCATACCTCTTTAGGAAGGTCTCATCACACAACGTCGTTTGGTAGTGGGTCCTTCATCCCTCAAGACAATCTATGGATGGGGTAAAGGTCACTGCTCTCTCACATCACCATTGGTGTAAGTACTGGCGCATGTCAAGGTAAAACCTAGCCAAATGCAAGTCTTCTACTTAGTTATATCAACTCAGCTCTAGATACGTCCATTCCTCACCCCTGGCGATCCTTTTCGGTATCCTTCACACTAGAGTCAGCATAGTCCCTGACTACAAACTCATCAACCCTACTGGTCATCCACAAATAATAGATGGGAAGCTCTCATGTCCCCTCACAGGTTAGTTACCGGTCTTGAGTGCCCATGAGCCCAAGTCTACTATTTGCAACCCTACCAATAAATGGCCTCTCACGAGTATCCACGATGTGACTCATGTCCTCTCACGGATTGGTTACCGATCTTGAGCGCCCATGAATCCCCATTGCTACCATGGGTCGTTCGGTCTCAATACCCTTCCAAATCGAGTCTGATATAATGGGGGTATTCCAAACCAAACACTACTGCCCTAGGTATGACAATCAATAATTCGGGAAAGTGTCAGAGGGCACCATTGGAAATATCCCATACTATTCCCACTGATGTCCAAGAACAGAAATGTCAAAAGGACACTTCCCAATCCCAAATCATACCTATTCAAACACATTCTCAGATCAGTCACATCATACATAACCGACATCTCATCATATAAAAGAACACGTAAAAGCATGATCCATTCATTAAACAACATACATGAGTAAGCATACATATATACTTGGATAATGAAAGAGAAAACATAAGTAATGTACTACTATACTTACAGCAGTACATCATGATTAGAAAATACAATATCAGTAGCGAATCTAAGAGTTTTCGAAATTAGAAACTAAAATACACGCAATCTATGTTATTATGAAAATAATTGTCCTTACCTTATATAGCGTTGATGATTATCCAAAGATCAAAGAGAGAGGTTCCAAACCTAGCAAATAAACCCTAAACAATCATAGATACAACATTAGGAAAGAGGCCTAAAAGATTGGAGATCAAACGAATCAAACTGAGCGAAAAACGAGGCTAATGACTTGCTTGGTCGATTGGTTGGTCTACTGACCCAGCCGACCAACCAGTCGACCAACTGAGTCAATTCGAAGCAAAAACATGGATTTTGATCCGAAATTCAATCTACAAGATTCGAAACTCTATGAAACTTGGAGGAAACCTTTAGAACAATATTCTAACACTATAGGAGTTTAGATTAGGCATTAACAATGATTAAAATCACTACCTTCCAATTTGAAAATCATGATTCCCCAATTTGGTAAAAACCCTAGTTTTCGATGAAAAATATACTATGAATCCATTGGAAAACTAGAAATGATCAGATCTCATCCTAGTAGGAAATAATCAGAAATCATATACACTTCCATCATGAAAAATAGATCTAATCATGCTAAGAAATTGAATCGAAAAGGGAGATCTTGGTTTCATAAGGGTTTTACAAGGATCATGGCGAAGATCAATGTAAATGTCATTAAACCTTGAGAATGGAAGGAGATTATGGAAGAGATGGTTGCAAGGATGCATCATCTTCTTCATAGTCTCAATCAAGAATAAGATCATAGAAGAATAAATCATAACACATAAGAGATCACTAACCTTAGATCGGAGAATCGGAGTTGAGAGGCTTGAGATCTTGCAAAAGTTATTTGAGTTCACCAAGGAAAGCTTTGAGAGAGTCTTCCCACGTTCTTTGAGAGTTTTGGAGGCAGAGGATACTAAGAAATACAAAGTTTACTTAAATAGAAAGTGAAAAACCCTAAACAGAGGATTTTCTCGGATTTCTGGACCTGTTGGTCGATTGGCCCAATCGACCAAGCAGTCGACCAAGCTGGTCAGCAAGGCCCATACAGGGAATTGGAGGCCCAACTCAAGTCCAAACCGCATGGGCTTCTCCCAACACAACATATGACTTACCTAGTATAGAGAAATGCCTTCGAATCATGTCCAACTATACTTTAAGTCCATCAACTTGACTCGTCTTCAATAAGCTGTAGCTTCCTTTCCAGATCAGCACAGACTTCCAAGTATGGAACTCCATCATCATGTTCCATGGGTTCTGGGTCAAACACCATGTCTTCCACTAAGATGGCCCATAGTTGGCTTCTTCCTTTACTCCGGGTTTTCAGACCTACAAACAATCGGGTTTCGGGGTCAAGGTCAGGGTTAGGATAGGGTTGGATTTCACAAAATGTGGGTCCCCACTAGCTGGTTCAACCCTTGTCCCCAACCCGGATCAAATGGCTTCTCAGGCCAACCATTCCACGTGAACCAACCCCACCATTCATTCCTTGTCCATTTCCCTCTCTGGGCTTGTGGGCCTTACGCTAGGCCCTGCAGCCCATGCCCTTGCTCCTAGGCCCCTTGGTTTAGCCCAACTCCTATTTAGCTCCCCTCTTAGCCCTAACAACCTTGGCCTAGCGTGACCATCCCACCCTTCATCCCTCCATCTGAACTTGAGGTTTCCTCCTCCTCTGAAACCCCTTCTCCCCCTGCTTGGAGATTGCAAGTGAAGCAGTCAATCTACCAGAGGCTGCCATAATTTAGACCAAGACTTTGTTGTTGAGCTTTATCCTTCTAAGAAAAAGAAGAAAAATAGAAAACACTATCATGTTCTATGTTTGGCTCGTGCCTTTGGCCTTGAGTGTTGCTAGTCCTTTGATTTTATTTTCTTGCTTTGCTTTGGGCCTTTTAGCTTTGTTGGCCTTTGCCCTGTTTCTTGCATCTCCTTCTCCTCTTTTCCCTTTTGGTTAGTGAAAATTTTTCATTCACCCGAAAAAAAAAAAAAAAAAAAAAAAAGATGTTGGCTTTGGTTTCTTAGCATCTTAGTCGTAATTGTACATAAATTATAGCAAAAGGCTGTTCTATGGTGCATATCTTTATAATGACAAAAATTAAAAGACCTTTATATGATTATAGAATTGTATTTTTGATGATTTTTTATATAAAATTTATATAAGACCTCCTAGTCTTAGTGTCTCTATATAAGAGGTTGCTAGCACTCACTCATGATGTACTTGAAATATAGTAGCTTCTCATGAATCTGGAGATTTCAAATATCTAGAGATTTCAAATCATATAGATTTCAAATCTATGGAGTCATAATTTATAAAATTAACTGTTTGGTTAACCAAATATGTGAAATGAAATTTGTGGATTCATTAGTGATTTTTGTGAATGCGCAAATGTTTAGCATTTTTATACTAGGGATGAAATCTCTGGATTTCACCTCGTACCCATAAATCTATATATTCACGTTTTTAGTGTAAAAAGATGAATCTAGAGATTTTCACAACCAAATGGGTATTGTTAATGACTAAAATGGTCATCCTATGCATTCCGGCTCGACCATATGTTTGTACGGTCCGACCTCTTGTTAGATGGAAATCGGTTCGACCACATGTTCTATGGGCGGACCGACCACCACGTCAAGAGTACCCAATCAAGAGTAACTTCTATCATTTGCCAACTACCTTGAAGGATAAGTCAGGTATATAACTCTTCATAGAGTTACTTTCCTAATACAACTCTTCTCTGAGTTTTATTCCGAATCAATCTCTAATATCTTACACTATTTAAACGCCCTAGGCAGGTATAACAAAGTAAGTATTCCTATTCTGTGTGATCAATTACTTGAATTCTCTGTTGAGTAGTTGAGATCATATCATTGGCACTGACTTGCTCATTGGAGACGTACCTCAACCCCCCAAGGTCGAGCACGTGTTTTGTAGGAATGTGACAGGGAAGGACGAGCAGGATTTCGTATAAACAATTGGCGTCGTCTGTGGGAATTGCATCAAAAAGTCATGGTGTGAGCAAGATCAAAGATCGTGAGCGATAAGGAGGTCGGGGATGAGGTCGATAAGGAAAATTCTCCACCGAAACCTTGGAAATTCCTCAAGCAAAAGGAAAATCCCAACCAAAGGAAGGAGAACCCCGAACAACCGGAGAAATCTAACCAAGTTGCAATAATGAATCAGGTGGATGAGCTCCAAAAGCAACAATCTGAGCTACAAAAAGAAATCTCATCCTTGAATGAACTGGTCAGGATGACCATGCGTCAAATAATTGCCCCGGAATAGGTTCTCAAGAAAATCAGAAAATACCAGAGGGAAGCAAGCATGACCTCCTAATCATTCCCGACCGAACACCTCAACCATCTCAAGGAGACCAACAGAAGCTGAAAGAAAAGGTGGGGAGAAAAACCCCGAGCATCGAACGAAGCAATTCCAAAGAAAGATTCTCCAAACTACGAGGATAATGACCAAGGTAGCAGTGCTGATCCAATCAGAGATCCAAAAACAAAAGGAGCGATCACGGCCCGAGCAAGCGTGAAGAGAGAATGAACAAACGAATTGAAGAATTGGACGAACAAGTGAAAAAATTGAAGAATCCAAACAAAGATGAGCTGTATGTTATTCTAAAAGAGGATCCTTTCGTCCGAGCCATCTCAGAAGTGGAGATTCCAAAAAGCTTCAAGTGCCCTACCTTCACCTTGTTTGATGGATTGTGATGCCCAAAGCATCATATCACACGCTACAAGTCGATCATGTCCACATATAGACACAGCGAAGCGGCTATGTGTCAAAGTTTCCTTGCCTCTTTGATCAGTGCAGCGTTAGATTGGTTCTTGGCCCTGCCAAACGGTTCGATAAAAAGTTTCGATTAGTTAGATTGGGTGTTCCTATTACGCTTTCAAAGCGGAGTTGGAACCAAGAAGAAAGAAGATACTTTGTTTTCTATAAAACAAGGTCGAACGGAGTCCATCCAAAATTTTCTCCAAAGATTCAACAATCCTACCATGAAAATTGAAAGCTTGGACGATAAGATTACTTTCCATGCATTGTACCAAGGACTTACCCATGAAGGACTGCTCAAACAACTGCTGCTAGATATGCCAAAAACGTATATGGAGCTAGTCGAGAGATGCCATCAGCAAGCGGAGAAATCGAAAACCCTAGAATCTCGAAAGAGAGAGCCTAGGGTTGAAAAGAGAAACAATGGAGAAAGGGTACCCTCGACAAGAATGTTAGGGCTAAGTTCGACCAGGCCTGGTCGAACAGACCCTCAAAAACATCAAGAGGTCGGCAATCTACCACTTAATACAAGAATGTCGGAGATTTTGATGCAAATCAAAGATCAAGGAATTCTCAAATGGCCAGGTAAGATCCGCGCACCACTAGGAGAGTGTGACAAAAGAAAATGCTGTGAATATCATAAATATCATGGTCATTGGACGGATGACTGCAGAAACCTAAAGATAGAGATTGAAAATTTAATCTCATAAGGACACTTGGAGAAATACACCCAACCCAAACAAGAAGGCCGACCACAAAGCAAGTTCGGTTGGAAAAGAGAGAGACCAGATAATCAAAGAGAGAGAAGAAGTCTGACCAAACGCCGACCAGAGGCGGAAGAGAGCCAAAGAAAGAGAAGTCCAATATACACGGTTTTTGGTGGCCCTACAGAAGAATCAAGCCGACAGACAAAGAGAAAAGCACGATATATCGGAAATATTGAAACTAATAGAAATATATTGACAAAACCAATTACTTTTTCCTCCAAAGACCTACAAGACATCACAATCCTTCATGATGATGCTCTAGTAATCAAAGTTACCCCTGGCGGAACCGAGGTTCACAAAGTCCTAGTAGATACTGGATCCTCGACAGATATATTATCATTAGACGCATTCCGAAAGTTGAAGTTAAGGGAGGATATGCTCATTCCGTGTGAAACTCAAGTCTACGGTTTCACATGTTCGTCCACCCAAGCAGAAGGTACTATTCGGCTAGATTTGTTGATTGGAAAGCATCCAAGAGATAAGGTCGTACAATCCAATTTTATGGTTGTATGGGACTTATCAGCATATAATGCTATTCTAGGACGACCAACTCTCTGTGCACTCGAAGCAGTGGTCTCCTCATTACACATGAAGATAAAATTCCTGACCACGGAGGGAATTGGAGAGTGTACGGCCGACTAGAAATCTAGCCGACAAAGCTACACCAACTACATGCGAAAGAAGGCAAGGACGAACTCGACAATGACTATTGAGGTCAGGGACGATTGAGATGAAGAGACTTTCCAAAGGGCCGAACCTATTGAAAAACTTTTAGAAATTTTGCTTCAATCCCAACCAGAAGGAACAAGGAACTATGATCGCATCAGAACAAGAAGCAGATTTTAAATCCAGGCTCACCGAATTTCTAAAGAAAAACTCTAACGTATTCGCTTGGTCGGAAGAAGATATGCCAGGGATCGACAGAAAGGTTGCTGAACATAAACTGTGTATCGATCCACAGGCCATTCCAGTGGTTCAAAAAAGAAGGAATTTTGCCATTGAGAAACATGAAGCCATTTGAACCGAGGTGCAAAAGCTTAGACAATCTGGCTTTATAAAACAAATTGATCACCTAGCACGGTTGGCTAACGTGGTGATGGACAAAAAGGCAAACGGGAAGTGGTGAATGTGTACTGATTACACAGACCTTAACAAAGCTTGTCCAAAGGATCACTATCCACTCTTAAGGATTGATCTTCTCATAGATGCAACTGCTGGACATGAGATGCTCAGTTTTATGGATGCTTATTCAAGTTACAATCAGATCCTAATGCACCCAGAAGATGAGAAACACACAACATTCATGACTTACAGGGACAACTATTACTATAAGGGAATGCCATTTGGTTTACAAAATGCGGGAGCAACATACCAAAGGGCGGTAAATAAAATCTTCACACATCAAATTAGCCGGAACATGGAGGTATATGTAGATGACATGCTAGTGAAAAGCATCTCAAAGAGAGATCATTTGACTAATCTAGTAGAAGTATTCGAAGTACTTTGAAAATATAAGATGAAGCTTAACCCTGAAAAGTGTGCTTTCGGAGTGTCCTCTGGAAAGTTCCTCCGATTTACGGTGTCTCAAAGGTAAATCGAAGCCAACCCTGAGAAGATAAAAGCAATCTTAGACATGAAACCACCAAGAAACATCGAGAAGTCCAATTGCTTGACTGGTCGAGTGGCAGCATTGAATAGACTTATCTCCTAATCAGGGGAAAAATGCCTGCCTTTCTTTAAAGCATTGAAGCAGGTAGTCAATCAAAAATGCGACATTTGGAATAAGGAGTGCCAGGGAGCATTTGAGGAAATTAAAAGAAAAACTGTCCTGACCACCTTTGCTAGTGATGCCGACCAACAAAAAGGAACTACAGTTATCCTTGGCCGCATCATCAGTCACGGTTAGTGCCGTACTCGTGCAAGAAGAAGGTAATGTACAAAAACCTGTCTATTATGTTAGTCATGTTTTAAACGATCCAGAGACTTGCTACCCAGAAGTGGACAAACAAGCATTGGCACTAGTCATAGCAGCCAGAAAGCTCCGTCCATACTTCCAATCTCACCTCATTACTGTAATATCCAGCCCTATTCTAACCCTGAACCTAACCCGGATCCACTGTTGTATTTAGGTCCAAAGACCCCAAGCGGTGGTAGAAGAGACTTATGGACCCTTTTGATTGATAATTATGAGTCGGAGACCGAGCCCATGGACATTGATGATGATACCCCTTGCTTGAGTACATTGTCGGTGTTTACTAAAAGTCTGCACAACAGAGAAGAATGATTTAGTTGAAGTACTTAATAACCTCCTGTGCACAATCCGAAGGTATTCCCCAAAACTAGACTTCTTGATTGAATTGTAGAAGAAAAACCCACTCAATTTGACCTTGTATAGCCTTTCAAAACCCTGTGTGAAGTTGCTGAACTAAACTTGACTTTTCTGTTGGTTTATATTTTGGTCGATCCTCTTTGGTCGATGCCATCGACCAAGGACCATCGACCAAAGTTTCCCAATTAGCCAAGTTAATGATTCTTTGGAATATTCCCTAATCTTTTTATACTAGCCTCGTGTTTTGAACCCTATTGCAATCATTTTCACTCCTGAGAACGTGGAGGAGCTTCCCAAAGCAACTCCTAGGCATTTATAAAGGATACTCCACCAAAACTCATTGTTAATCATTGTTTCTTGTCTCCATCTACAACTACAAGGTATGATTCATCATTCCACTCTCTATTCTATCTTTTTCTATTCTTTTCTATCCCTTTTTGCTGTTGAGACCTTGGAGATGGTGCTGCAACCTTGCAACCATCACTCCAAGTGTCCATCCTTGCTTAACCTATGATCCTCTTAGCTATCTATTGATGCTATGCCCCCATCTCAAGCCTAGCATATGCATTCTTTGATTTTCCTCTTAACATCATGCCATTTTGTACAAAATTGAGTTGTATAGTATGCTATGTACATGTTTATCACTAGCATATGATTCTAATTGAATTTCTATAGGTTCCCTTAGCTAATGCATGCCTTTTCAATGTCAATGCAACCAATTTCAATCCATGCTATGATGCTTGTCTCTTGAACTTGGTAGCTCAATTTGGGGCTTTCTATTTAGACCATTGGATTATGTTAATTCCTTGATTTGTAGTGTCCTCATACTGTTCTTAAGCATTCCTCCAAGTTCCGGATTGATCCGAACCTCAGAAAACCAATTTCAGATCAAAACCCCCAAAATCCACTATTCTGTCCCGAAGAAGTTTTGGTCGATCCTCTTTGGTCGATGCCATCGACCAAAGACCATCGACCAAAGTTGTTGCTGACAGCAACCTTAGCCAGTTTTGACCCGTTTAACATCTAATCTTCCCGATTTCTTCTCTAACTTATTATTAATGTTTGTCTAGGGTCTTAACATTTATTTTGGACCATTTCTTGGTAATTCTCAATTCATCATCAACTCAACCTAAGGTAAGGATGGTTATCTCCATAAACAAATAGGCCATAAACTTGTGATTTGTGCTCATACTTAAGGAATATAATCTCTTGATTGCTTTTAATTATTATAAGATTGTTATACATGTGTTAGGACAGTAGTATTGTGATTCATATACTCTTGTCATATTAATTTATTATTCTTGATTACTTGTGTCTATGATGAATCATTTCAATATTATGATTTAACTTCTATCATGAAGATGTATTGAATGCATGAGAAATGATAAACATGAATATGTGATTGCTTACGTATAACTTGGGATTGGGGAGTGTCTTATTGACACTTCTGTCCTTGGGCATCGGAGGGAATAGTATGGGATGTTCTCCGAAGGTGCCTATCGACACTTTCCCGGGTTATTGGATGACATACATAGGATTGTCTAGTTGTGTGGCTAGGATTGTCCTTGTCGTGTCAGACCCAAATAGGAAGGGCATTGAGACTGAATGACCAGTGGTAGTGTATGGTTTGATGGGTGCTCAAGACCGGTAACCAACCCGATAGGGGACATAAACCATGTTACGGATACCCAAAATGGGCCATTTATTGGTAGGGTTGCAAATAGCTAGACTTGGGCTCACGGGCGCTCAAGACCGGTAACCAATCCGTGAGAGGACATGAGAGCTTCCCGTTTACTATTTGTGGATGACCAATAGGGTTGATGAGTCCGTAATCTGGAATTACGCTGACTCTAGTGTGAAGGATACCGGAAAGGATCGCCAGGGGCGAGGAATGGACGTATCTGGATCTTAATTGATACGACTGAGTAGATGCCTTGCATTGGGCTAGGCTTTACTGTGACATGGGCCAGTACTTATACCAAACGGTGATGTGAGAGAGCGGTGACCGATTCCCCTACCATGGTTTGCGAGGACTTTACCCAATTACCATGACATTCCCAAGATACGGAATGGGTTGAGGGAGAGTGACTGACAACCCAAAGAAGTATGGTGCTATGACTTAAAGCATGTCTACCATAGAGACTAGCATTCATAGAGTTAGAATCATATTTGCATCATATGTTTCATATCACATTGCATTATGTTATGTTTTATATATGTATGATTTTAAATTATGGATAACTACCTTGTTGAGTTCTTCGAACTCATTCCTTTTGTGCAAATGTTGTTAGATTATCCTGCAGGTACCGAAGATTCTGATGGCACCTTCTTCGAGACGGACTTTGATCCCGCATACTACCCTCCGGGTGGTAGTAGCTTCAGTGAAGATCAGAGTTTTGGTGCCGAAGAGGATTACTCTTTGTACCAGGGTTAGCCCCACGATAGTGCGGGAGTGGCAGAGTTGGGCTTTCTTCATCCACACCTATGAGGAGACGATCATTAGGATAGAAGAAACCCTAGTCTAGTGCCCCATTTCCCTGGTTTATTATGGAACAATGGATATGTAATTAACTTCCTCTGGATTACTTGTTAAAACATGGGATTGTAATTAACTAGATTATTGCTACTTTTCCGCTGCTTTGAGAGAGTGATTATCACTTATTCTCTCATCCTCATAATTACACTTATACACTGATATTATCTATTTTCCGCACTTTGATTTATTGAATCTTATCTTATTCATGATATCTAATAGTAGTTGCTTTTACCTTGGTTATTATTGTTCATGATTGTGTTATCGCGTATGTGGGAGGCATGGTCCCTCGATTCTTGATCCTTGGATTGTGGATTACATTCCCGGGTATGCCAGATAGGGTACCGGCTGGGTGGATGTGACAATTACAGTAATGATGAATTTACCCCTGAAAAAGATTCTTCACTGACCATACCTGGCAGGGAGATTGGTGACATGGGTGGTAGAATTGAGCAAGCATCAAATAAACTTCAAACCCCGACCAAGTATCAAAGCTCAATCCCTGGCAGACTTCATTATTGAAACACAAGAGTCAAGCCAAGATGAGACCGAGCCAACTACATAATCAATTAAAAGATGGACTTTGTTTGTGGACGGATCAAGCAATTCACAAGGGAGCAAAGTGGGTCTATTAATGAAAAGTTAGGGGATTTGAAATAAAATATGCCCTTCACTTCAAATTTAAGCTTCTAACAACGAAGCCGAATATGAAGCCAAGTTAGCAGGCTTAAGAGTGGCCAAGGCTCTAAACGTCCAACATCTAGAAATCAAAAGCGACTCACAATTGATTGTAAATCAGGTAAAGGGAGTCTACGGAGATAATGAAAGAAGAATGGAGAAATATCTGAACCTGGTCAACAATTACAAATAGTACTTTCAAGATCATGAAATTACTCAAGTACCAAGGGCAGAGAACGACCAGGCAGATTTGCTATCTTGCTTAGCCACGAAGGGCATGCATGTTCGGGCACCTGTGGTCTACTTAGAAGAACTTGCGAGTCCTAGTATAAACATGGTCGACCACATGCAAATTTCAACCGAGCAAGGGTGGATGGAGCCGATCATACACTATTTAGAGAACGACCAACTCCCAGAAGACCAAAGAATTGCCCGAGCAATACGAAAGAGGGCAGCTCGGTTCACTATCAGAGGCGGGTTATTATATAAAAGATCCTTCACCCGACCATTCCTAAGATGCCTGGGACCACTAGAAGCAACCAAGTTTTGAGAGAAGTGCGTGAAGGGATCTGTGGAGCTCACGTAGGATCCCGGACACTGTCCAATACAATAATACGTCAAGATTTTTATTGGCCAACCTTAGAAGATGATGCAAAAGACTTCATAAAAAAATGTGACAAGTGCCAGGCACACACAAAGGTCTCTCAAACACTAGCGGTTCCCCTGACATCAATTCTGTCTCCGATACCCTTAATAAGATGGGGAAATAGATTTGGTAGGGAAATTACCAAAAGTGTTAAGGGGAAGAGAGTACTTGGTGGTAGCAATGGACTATTTTACAAAATGGGTAGAAGCAGAACCTTGTGCAACTATCAATACCGAGCAAATGAAGCACTTCATCAAGCACAACATATTATATAGGTATGGAGTCCCAAAAATATTGGTGATCGACCACAGAAAACAATTTGAGAATGCAGCATTCACAACATTTTGCAAGGAGCAAGGGATCGAGCGCAGGTTCTCCTCAGTAGCATATCCCCAAAGTAACAACAAAGTTAAGGTTACTAACAAGACTATGCTCGATGGACTCAAGAAGAGGCTTGACCAGCTCAAAGGAAGATGGGTGGACGAGCTACCCAGTGTACTTTGGTCGTACTGAACAACACTAAGGCGACCACTGGAGAGTCACCATTCTGACTAGCCTACGGCGCAGAGGCAAGAGTCCCAGTAGAAATCCAAGTCGGATCACTTCGGGAGAAAGAATTTGAAGAAGAAGCAAACATCGAGGGAATGCGAACTAATTTGGATCTGATCGATGAGATAATAGACAAAGCCCAATTTTGACTTGAAGAATATCAGCAGAGAATAGAAACATATTATAATGCCAAGGTTTGGAATGAACAATACTCCCCCGGTGAACTTGTGCTTCGTCGAATGGCCACTTCAGACCCAACCAATCAAGGGAAATTATCCCCGAATTGGGAGAGACCATACATAGTTATACAACAAGTCGCCCCAGGAGTGTATCATTTACAAGACCCGGAAACAAACAACAAGATCCCTCGATCATGGAATTCAAACAATCTCCGAAAATACTATCAATAAGCCTAGTCACCAAGAACGGCGCAGACACGGCAAATTTTGTTATTTACTTCAACTTTTCTATTTATTTCAATGTGTAGTCACTATGGGAGGGTCATAACCCCAATACTTCAAATTTTTTACTTCATCAAATAAATGAAGATGATCATACAATTTGCTA